>NW_012118977.1:540695-657183 GCF_000951035.1 Colobus angolensis palliatus | reverse complement strand
TTATGTACCCAGTAGTCATTCAGGAGCAGGTTGTTCAGGTTCCATGTAGTTGAGTGGTGTTGAGTGAGTTTCTTAATCCTGAGTTCTAGTTTGATTGCACTGTGGGCTGAGAGATAGTTTGTTATAATTTCTGTTCTTTTACATTTGCTGAGGAGTGCTTTACTTCCGACTATGTGGTCAATTTTGGAGTGTCATGTGGTGCTTAGAAGAATGTATATTCTGTTGATTTGGGGTGGAGAGTTCTGTAGATGTCTATTAAGTCTGCTTGGTGCAGAGTTGAGTTCAGTTCCTGAATATCCTTGTTAACTTTCTGTCTTGTTGATCTGTCTAATGTTGACAGTGGGGTGTTAAAGTCACCCATTATTATTGTGTGGGAATCTAAGTCTCTTTGTAAGTCTCTAAGGACTTGCTTTATGAATCTGGGTGCTGTATTGGGTGCATATATATTTAGGATAGTTAGCTCTTCTTTTTGAATTGATCCCTTTACCATTATGTAATGGCCTTCTTTGTCTCTTTTGATCTTTGTCGGTTTAACGTCTGTTTTATCAGAGACTAGGATTGCAACCCCTGCTTTTTTTTGTTCTCCATTTGCTTGGTAGATCTTCCTCCATCCCTTTATTTTGAGCCTATGTATGTTTCTGCATGTGAGATGGGTCTCCTGAATACAGCAAACTGATGGGTCTTGACTCTTTATCCAATTTGCCAGTCTGTGTCTTTTAATTGGAGCATTTAGCCCATTTATATTTAAGGTTAATATTGTTATGTGTGAACTTGATCCTGTCATTATGATGTTAACTGGCTATTTTACTTGTTATTTGATGCAGTTTCTTCCTAGCATCGATGGTCTTTCCAATTTGGCATGTTTTTGCAGTGGCTGGTATCAGTTGTTCCTTTCCATGTTTAGTGGTTCCTTCAGGAGTTCTTGTAGGGTGGGCCTGGTGGTGATAAAATCACTCAGCATTTGCTTGTCTGTAAAGGATTTTATTTCTCCTTGACTTATGAAACATAGTTTGGCTGGATATGAAATTCTGGGTTGAATATTTTTTTCTTTAAGAATGTTAAATATTGGCCCCCACTCTCTTCTGCCGAGCGATCCGCTATTAGTCTGATGGGCTTCCCTTTGTGGGTAACCCGAGCTTGCTCTCTGGCTGCCCTTCACATTTTTTCCTTCATTTCAACTTTGGTGAATCTGACAGATATGTGTCTTTGAGTTGCTGTTCTCGAGGATTATCTTTGTGGCGTTCTCTGTATTTCCTGAATTTGAATGTTGGCCTGCCTTGCTAGTTGGGGAAGTTCTCCTGGATAATATCCTGCAGAGTGTTTTCCACCTTGGTTCCATTCTCTCCATCACTTTCAGGTACACCAATCACACATAGATTTGGTCTTTTCACATAGTCCCATATTTCTTAGAGGCTTTGTTCATTTCTTTTTACACTTTTTTCTCTAAACTTCTCTTCTTGCTTCATTTCATTCATTTGATCTTCAATCACTGATACCCTTTCTTCCAGTTGATCGAGTCAGTTACTGAAGCTTGTGCATTTGTCGTGTAGTTCTTGTGTCATGGTTTTCATCTCTATCAGGTCATTTAAGGACTTCTCTACATTGGTTATTGTAATTAGCCATTTGTCAAATCTTTTTTCAAGGTTTTTAGTTTCTTTGCTCTGGGTTCGTACTTCCTCCTTTAACTTGGAGAAGTTTGATCATCTGAAATCTCCTTCTTTTAACTCGTCAAAATCATTCTCCATCCAGCTTTGTTCCATTGCTGGGGAGGAGCTGCATTTCTTTGGAGGGGGAGAGGCGCTCTGAGGTTTAGAATTTTCAGTTTTTCTGCACTGCTTTTTCCCCATCTTTGTGGTTTTTTGTACCTTTGGTGTTTGATGATGGTGACGTACAGATGGGGTTTTGGTGTGGATGTCCTTTCTGTTTGTTAGTTTTCCTTCTAACAGTCAGGACCGCAGCTGCAGGTCTGTTGGAGTTTGCTTGAAGCCCACTCCAGACCCTGTTTGCCTGGGTATCAGCAGCGGAGGCTGCAGAAGAGTAAATATTGCTGAACAGCAAATGTTGCTGACTGATCATTCTTCTGGAAGCTTCGTCTCAGAGGTGCACCCAGCCATGTGAGGTGTGAGGTGTCAGTCTGCCCCTAGTGGGAGATGTTTCCCAATTAGGCTACTCGGGAAACATTTGAGCAGGCAGTCTATCTGATCTCAGATCTCAAACTGCATGCTGGGAGAACCACTACTCTCTTCAAAGCTGCCAGACAGGGACGTTTACATCTGCAGAGGTGTCTGCTGTCTTTTATTTGGCTATGCCCTGTCTCCAGAGGTGGAGTCTACAGAGGCAGGCAGGCTTCCTTGAGCTGGGCTGGGCTCCACCCAGTTTGAGCTTCCTGACTGCTTTGTTTACCTACTTAAGCCTCAGCAATGGTGGGCACCCCTCCCCCGGCCTTGCTGCTGCCTTGCTGTTAGCTCTCAGACTGCTGTGCTAGCAATGAGGGAGGCTCCATGGGCGTGGGACCCTCTGAGCCAGGTGCAGCATATAATCTCCTGGTGTGCCATTTGCTAAGACCCTTGGTAAAGTGCAGTATTAGGTTGTGAGAGACCCCATTTTTCAGGTGTTGTGTGTCAAGGTTTCCTTGCCTAGGAAAGGGAATTCCCTTCCCCCTTGTGCTTCCTGGGTGAGGCGATGCCTTGCCCTGCTTCAGCTCTCACTTGTTGGGCTGCATCCACTGTCCTGCACCCACTGTCCGACATGCCCCAGTGAGATGAACCCAGTACCTCAGTTGGAAATGCAGAAATCATCTGTCTTGTGTGTCACGTTGGGAGCTGGAGGCTGGAGCTCTTCCTATTCAGGCATCTTGGCGCCACCCCCAAATCCTGTTATTTCTTTTAATAATTTTTTTTGTTTTGTTTTCCCTTTTAATCATGAGTAGATGTTGAGTTTTACTGAATGTTTTTCTCTTCTCCTTTTGAGGTTATGTGATTTTTCTTCCTTGGTTTGTTAATAGAGTAAAATTCATTAGTAAACATTAGCTTTGCATTCCTTTGGCAAGCCCCACTTGGTTGTAATGTATTACTTTTTTTTTTTTTTTTTCTCCAGGACGGAGTCTTGCTCGTCCAGGCTGGAGTACAGTGGGGTGATCTTGGCTCACTGCAACTTCTGCCTCCTGAGTTTTAAGTAGTTCTCCTGTCTCAGCTTCTGGAATAGCTGGGATTACAGGTGCGCACCACCATGCCCAGCTGATTTTTGTATTTTTAGTACAGTGGGGTGATCTTGGCTCACTGCAACTTCTGCCTCCTGAGTTTTAAGTAGTTCTCCTGTCTCAGCTTCTGGAATAACTGGGATTACAGGTGTGCACCACCATGCCCAGCTGATTTTTGTATTTTTAGTAGAGATGGGGTTTTAACATGTTGGCTGGGCTGGTCTCGAACTCCTGACCTCGTGATCTGCCTGCCTTGGCCTCCCAAAATGCTGGGATTACAAGCGTGAGCCACTGTGCCCAGCCCGTATTACTTTTTCATAGGCATTGTTGGCTTCTTTCTTGCCAATTAAAAAAGAACTTTGCAACATGTTGCTGAATGATATTGGCTTATACTTTTTCTTCATCTTGTTATTAATGACTGATTTTGCCATCAAGATCATACTACTAAAAATAATTGATAGGATTTCCCTTTCTATTCTTTGAAAAGTTTTGTATAGCATTGAGATTATTGATCTATTGACTTTCAGTAGAACTTGCCTATGAAACAATCTGAGCCTGTGCATGCGTGTGTTTGTGTGTGTGTATGTGTGTGTAGTGAAGATGTTTAAATATTTGCTCAATTTTTGTAACAGATGAAGAACTGTTGAGATTGTGTTTTCCTTTTTAATTTCGCTTTGTTAAATAGATTTTGTCTTCTTTTTTGTTTTCAAATTTGCTAACATTGAATTGGTCATAGGACTTCTGTAAGATTCCTGCTGTGTCTCTAGTGATGCCTTTTTGGTGGTTCTTGATTTAGTTGTTCATTTTAATTCATTTATTTACTTTTCAGGACAGTTTAACTTTGGTTTGTCTGCTACTTCATATCTTAACTGACTCCATGAAGGTTTAGCTCATTGGTATTACCTCCTCCTTTTTTATTCTGTTTTATTTTTAGTTATGCTAATAGCTACTTGTATAATTTTAAATAATATAAGTATTTTACGTTTTTAGTTTTTGTTCTTTCACCTTTTGAGAGGGGTGATTTGAGATAATAGTACTTTTTTATGTCCTTCACATAGCTACTTACAAGTTAGTTGTCCAGTCCATCAACAATAACTGTGTGTGTTCCCTTATATTTTGTCTCTTATAAAAGCACTCCAGATACAGCTAATGTGCAATGAAGGTTTCTACTTATTCAGAAGCAGGTTAAATAGAGTCTCATTTTCAGCAATTTACTAGTTGTATGTCATAGATTGAGTTTCACCCCTTCAGGCTGTTTCCTCATCTGTAAAATGAGAATACAGCTAGTTTTACATGTTTCTTGTAAGACTAAAATTAGGTGACAATTACCATACCCTGCATAGAGTAGGTGCTCAGAAAATGTTATTCCTTTACCTACTATGATGTAATTTCTGCTATTACAGCATGCTGACATTTGTTTGACAGTAAAAATTGATCATGTACATTTTTTAACAGTACTTATTTTGTAAGTAATCTAATTAAATTTGTAGGAGTGGGTAAAGAGAGGTCTTTTCTCTGCCTGTGCATATATATTTTATGTAGCAAAGGAAAAATTGTCAAAAATCTAAATAGCTCTATTACATATTTTGTAATCTTTTTCTTTAAGAATCATAGGTTATATCATAGAATATAGGCTGTATCACAGATGCCTTTGAGAATGAAGTAAAATCCATGGACATTATCTCCCCAAAATGCAGATGTATACATTCTTTCACATACAGTTCTATATTTGATATCTGGAAGTTAGAAATCTTTGAAGAATATCCATGAAAGGAGGGGTAAGAATCCCTGTTTTTGGAAGTAACAATGTTCTTTAAGGTTAGCCAAATGTCATATTTTTGACAACACCGATGTTCTCATTCCACTCAGACTAATATATCCTGAGTTAGAAGATGAGCTTGAAATGGACAGGTAGATTTTTTTTTGACGTTGTTATTCCTTATGGTGTCAGTCATAATGACCCTGAAAAGAAACTGGAAACAGGGAAACAGCTTATGAGCTTAAACAGAATGTGAACACATTTTTCAACTCTTAGGATGTTCTAAAGAATGTGTCCCTTGTGAAGACCCAATAAATCTTAAATTGAATGCATTTAAAACTTTCAAAACTCTTCTTCTATCTTCCCTTTAGTTTGAATTCCACATTATCCTGGTATGACTTTGTATGAAAGCAATATCTAAGTGAGGACTGTGCTCAGCATGTCAATAAATAAGGGCAGAATGCTCTTTATTTCTGTTTTAAAAACAACTTGGTTTTTGTTAGACAAACACATGTACATACATACAAAACAGAACAAAAATTAATAATGACACACATGTTGACCTAATGCTCGGAAATAGAAAAAGTCCAAATCCAAAATGTTCTCAAGTAGCTAAAGCAATGAGTTATATGCAATAATGTAAAATGCAGAAGAAATAGATTTGAAGCCTTGAATTTGTCTTTAAAAATGATAAATAACTGTAATATATTAATAGCTCCCACTTTATAAGGTGGTGATTAAGATAATACATATAAATATGTGTAGCAAAGTACCTGATGCGTAGACTCATCAAGAGAATGTTATTAATTCTTCTTATTAAGAAAATATCTATTTATAAATCATGAGGCTGTAGTTCCTCTTGCTGCTGCTTTTATAAAATGAATAGTGAAAATAATTGTGCTGGGGAAGTAGTTAACCTTCTCATGTGAGAAGATTTATTTCCTAGAATTTGATAGAATTCTGTTTGTTTCCTAGAATTAGAACCATCTACTTACGGAAAATTATTTGCTATTTAGAAAACATTCACATGAAGTAGTTATGAGCACAAATGATAGACTTCTTTCATCTTTAAAGATGACTGGAGATAGGCTCAAATCTCAGAATCTTCAAAGGCAAAATTAGGCTTAGTAGTGGCGGTCCTAAGTGTGGGCACAGGAAGATTGGCTGTGGGGGAGGTGTTGGGGATAGTAAAGGACATACTTAACAAAAACAACCACTGATTTACAGCTATCCTTTTTAGAATCCAGGAAACTTACAAGATTAAAAAAAAAAAAAACTCATTCATGAAGGACTTAAATAAATGGTGGGCAGAAAGTCCTGCATTAAGAACAAAGTCCATTCCTAGTCACTAGATTGTTCTGGTGTACAAGCTGACATTGTTATAGCACTGTTAGGCATTTGTATTCTAAATTTGTTAAGGCAAGTCCCTAAAGATGTTTACTCAGGGACTCCCTTAAAAGAATCAATGGTTATTATGGTGTAGTAGATAAGAGGACAAACTCTGATTTTAGAACCAAAATATAATCTTGAACTTTCATTTGGTAGCTGGATGCCTTTAGGTCAGTGGCTTAACATTCTCCAAGTCTGTTTCCACATCTGACAATGGGGATTATAAGATCCCTGACTTTGTAGGTTTCTATAAGCATTAAATGTGGCTCTATGTGTTTAGTGCACATAGCACAGTGTATTAATCTGTTTTCATGCTGCTATAAAGAGATACCTTAAGACTGGGTAATTTATAAATAAAAGAGCTTTAGTTGGCTCATGATTCTGCAGGCTATACAGAAAGCTTAGCAGCTTCTGCTCAGTTTCTGGGGATGCCTCAGGGAGCTTCCAATCATGGCAGAAGGCAAAAGGAGGAGAAAAGAGCTTCACCTGGCTGGAGCCAGGAGGAAGCAGGGAAAGGGAGGCAGGGGCAGTGCTACACACTTGTAAACAACCAGATCTTAAGAGTCCTCATTATCAGGAGAACAGCACAGAGGGGATGGTGATAACTCATTCATAAGAACCCTGTCCCGGGGATCCAATAACCTCCCAACAGGCCCGACTTCTCACACTGGGGACTACAGTTTGACTTGAGATTTGGGCAGGGACACAGATTCAAAACATATCACACGGTATGTAGTACATAAAAAGCACATAGTATATCTTAGCTGCTTTTTTTGTTGACACTGTTGTTGATTATTTTGACTTTAATGAATCCTTAGACCTCAAGGGAAGTAATTGAGTAAAAAGGTAGAAGGGAAGATAAGTCTTAAAGGAGTAAATATACTTGTTCAGAGATATATAAACAAGGCAACAGGAGCATTGTGTACATGAATTGCTACATACAGAAAGTGAAATGCTCAAGTGAAAAAAAATGAGATGAGAAAATTCAGTCATTTCTTGAAGTAGGTAGGAGAAAGTGAGGAACATTTCAGCTTCTCAGAAGGTAGCACTGGATGCCTTTCCAGGAGTAGCGTCACTATGGACAACCCACAACATTTCACCATTCATTTGCTTTTATCAGAACTATTTGAAAAAGTCGTAACTGTATAATTATGGTGGCTGTAAAAAACATTTTGCTGTAATAAACATTTTAATGCCTTCAAGATGTGTGCAATGGTATTTTCCAAAGATCATTTCTCTGTTATCTTAAGAGGTAAACATAGGAAGATATATTGGAATACATAAATGATTCACCAACTCTCAAAGGAGAGTTGAAAAAATATTTGTATTGGTTATTTGCCATCCATTTAATAGTAAAGCAAGTTACATTTATCTCACATTTCCCATGTTAAACATTTAAAATATTCCTATGTGAGTGATTTTTCTTAGCAGTGATACTGGGGGGTAGGGCAAGAACCAGCTGATATGAGATATCTCTGCACCTTGATACCATACTTGCTGAGCAACTGTCTCCTATATTTTATGAATATATGTGTATGCTGTTATTATAGTAAACTTCTATAGTGGTTCACAGATTGTTATGCCTACTATACCTAGAACCTAGTAGAAAATAGCTTGACCTTAAAAGAATAGTGCTTTAGGAAAGTGAGAAAATAATAAAATAGGAATAATAGATGATAGCATTGGGGCAATAATAGTCACTTTTGCCTCCCATACAGGACATACTTTGTCCAAAATCAATTATAAATTGACACATGAAGTAATTCAATCAATATTGAGCACCCAGTATGACACGTATAATCAATATACATGAATTATGTGGATAAATCATAATATTGAAACATTATCCTTTTTATTTAAGTGTCACATAATATAGTGGTGGTGACAAAGTTATAAGCAGAAATTACAGAACACTAAGGAATGTGTAGTGACAGAGATGGACACAGAGCATATCAGGAGTAGGAATACCTAACTTGTCCTGAAGTGGTCAAAGGTAGTTGCAGAGTGGAGAGGAAGCCCAGAAATGATATTCAGTGTACACTGTTAGGGTTACCTGTTGTTTACAGATCTATACATAATGGTGCATATCTGCCTATGCCACATGAAACTTGAAATAATTTGAATATCACAAATTAAATTTTATGGACTAAATCTTAAAGAACTTTGAGTAAGATTTAGTCAGGTAAAAAGTGGTGGAGTAGAAGGGCATTTGAAGCCAAGGAAATGGAGTGGGCAAAGGCTCGGAGTCAGAGGCAGCAAGAGTGAGTATAGAGAATTGTAAATCATTCTTACTGAAGACTGAAGAATTAGAAGCAGATGATAAGGTTGATAATGTAGTCAGGGCAAGACAATGGATGTCCTTGTGAGTCATTGCCTCTGGTGTCCTTTCCCATGTTTACGCTATTTTGTTGATGCGAAGTTTGTCTATATGAATTGTTTTGGCCAGTAAGAATGTGAGTAAGAAGTGAGGTGTGCCAAACCTGGGTGGAAAATTAAGAGCCATTCTATAATCCTATCATTGCTCTTTTTTACATGCATAAAATCAGAAGACAACCCACAATTAACATATACACGAATGAAAGTGAAATGTTTGCTGTTGTAAGCCTCTGAGATTTGTGGGGCCATTTGTCAATATAGCAAAAGTTGATCTAAGCTGACTATTATAGTAATATTAGACTATTAGACTCTGTTGGGCAATGTAGAGATTGTATCTATTATACTTTTTCTTTTTTGGAGACCAAGTCCCATTCTGTTGCCCAGGTTGGAGTGCAATGGTGCAATCCCGGCTCACTGCAATCTCAGCCTCCCGGGTTCAAGTGATTCTCCTGCTTCAGCCTCCCGAGTAGCTGGAATTATAGGAATGCGCCAGCACGCCCAGCTAATTTTGTTTATTTAGTAGAGATGGAGTTTCATCATGTTAGCCAGGCTGATCCACCCACCTCGACCTCCCAAAGTCCTGGGATTACAGGCATGAGCCACCGTGCCTGGCCATATCTATTATGCTTTTATCGAGATACAGCAATGTGCAGAATTTGAGTGTCCAGACTAAGGAATTATGCAGGAAGCATACTTATATGATGTCCATCCTGGTTTAAATAAAAAGTGGAATGTTACCAGAAGTCTGTAAATTCTACACACACCCTCTCCTTTACATTAACCACCTGTTCCCTAAGGAATTGTCCTAACTTCTATGTTATAGACTAATTTCAACTTTCAATAAATATAAAACTTAGATTATCTATTCTCTGTCTGGATACTTTCACAAACATTTATGAGATTTAGGTTATTGTATGTAGGGTATATAGTTCATTTTATTCATACATGGTTTTTCATTTTTTCATTTTATTGTATCACATTTGTGCTACTATTCATGACTATTTCTAGTTGTGATTATTTAAAATAGTGCTGTTATGAATATCCTTATGTGATTTTTGGTGAACTTATGTAGGCATTTCTATTGTGAATATACTAAAGAGTATCATATAGTATACCTATCTTCAACTTTAGTAGATATGGCAAAATAATTTTCCCATGTGGTTGTACAAATTTCATTCCCATGAGCAATGTGTGAGAGTTCAAGTTGCTCTATAGTTGCCAATAGTAGCCATTGTTCATTTATCTTAGTTTTAGGCAGTCTGGTTGTCATGCAATGATATCTTTTCTTTTTTTTCATTTCTCTGATGACTAATAAGCTTAAGGATCTCTTTAGCTCTTTAGTTGCCAGTCGGATATCTACTTTTGTGCCATCTATTGTCAATTTTATTAGGTGTAATATTTTTCTTGTTGCTCATAAGAATTTTGGACATATTCTTGATATGATATCTTCATCAATATGTATTAAAAACACCTTTTATTTTCTCTTTGGCTTGCCTCTTTACTATCAATATGTTTTTGATAAATACAAGTTCTTAACGTTAACGTGGGAAAGTTTATCTACTTTTTTTTCCTGGATGACAATTGCCTTCTGTGTCCTGAGTAAGACATCTCTGCCAAAAGCATCAAAGAAACATGTATGTATTACAACTCATCTTGAATTAACTTTTGCATATGGAGATTGAAAACTATCAATCAAGATTTTTTTATTTCCATAAGAATATCCAGCTGACTCAGTCATATTTGTCTAAAGTTCCATCCTTTTTTCACATCTCTATATCAGTGTTACTTCTGTAGTAAATTGAACCTATCGATATGTATGGATTTATTCTTAATGGCTTGTACAAATTCTATTGTATCTAATTAATGAAACTATATAAGTCTAGTTATCACTTAGTAAAAATCACCAGCTTTATTCTTGAAAATGGTTTTGAATCATCTTGGCCTTTTGCCTATCCACTAATGGAGTCACCTTTTCAATTTCCATGCACAATCACAACTCTGCCAAAATTTGATGGTAATTGCATTGTAACTATATAGCAACTTGAGAATCAATATAACAGTAGTGACTGTTTCAGTCAATAAACATGATGTGGCATAACCCTCCATTTATTTATTTAAATCTCTTGATGTTTTACTTTTTGATATGGTTCAATTTGGTTTGGCTTTCTATGTAGAGACTCGCATATCTTCATTCCTGGTTACTTGATTAAAAAGCTTTATGGTATTAAAAGTTCTACATTTTTGTTGCTGGTATATAGAAATTATACACACGCACACACACACACACACTCTTGCCTTCAACAACCTTGCTAAATTTCATTATTCCACAAGTTTATTTTTAGTGTCTCAAAATTTCTAGGTACACAAGACTATTATCTCCAAATAATTATGATTTTACCAATTTTTAAACTTTTTAATTGGAAACAATTTTAAACTTACACAGAAGTTGGAATAATGAGTGCAAACAATAATTCTCTTTATACAAATTCATTTCTTGTTAATACTTTATCCTATTTTATTTGCTCAGTCGTTCTCTCTCTCCCTTTCTCTAATAGGGGCATGTTTCTTTCTAATCAAACTGAGAGCAAGTTGCACACATAATGGGCTTCGATCTCTAAGTTCAGTGCATATTTCCTAAGAGTAGGCATTATTGTCTTATATAACCACAGTGTAATAATCATCTTCAGTTAACTTAACATTGACAGAATATTTTAATTTACCAAATGATTTCAGTTTTGTTGATTGAACCAACTGTATTATTTGTAACAGTTGTTTTTCCCTCTAGTATAAGATGCAATATAAAATGAAAAATATGTTTGATTCCCATGTCTCACTATTCTTTAATGAGGAATATTTCCATATAATTTCTTTGTCTTTTAGAACACTGACATTTTTGAAGACTATATAGTTCCTATTTTTTGGTAATAGGATTTTTGGTTTGCTTGTGTTTTCTCATGATTAGATTCACGTTACATGAGGAAAGTTATATCCTCAGAGCATCATATCAGGAGGCACATGGTATTCATCTGCCTCTTGTTGGTGATGTTAACTTTATCACTGCCAAGGAATCCAATTTCTCTACTGTATAATTGTTATTTCTTCCCTTTTAACTAATAAGCATACTTTAGGAAGACACGTTAAGGCCATTCAAAGAATCTATTCTTTATCACAAATTTTCCTTGGGGTCTATCCATTGATTTTGCCTAAAGCAGGCTTTCCTATGAAAACTGCAAAATGATAACATTAACTTAGCATTGTGTCTGTGTTTGCCAGTTGGTGCTGAGCATTCTAGTGTGTAAAAGAGCTCTTCTTCCTCCTTTTTAATTTATATATTTAGGCATTATCATTATGGACTTGAAGGTTCCAATTCTCTCATTGGCTTAAAATATGTTACAGTATTTAATTATTTTGATACTCAAATTATCCCAAATTTGGCCAGGGGATATCTGAAAACTGTATTTTAAGTTCTTCCTATCCTGTACTGTTTTCTCTGTACATCCACAAGCTTGCTATGCGGCAAGCAAGAAGGGGAACTCTGTTGGATTTCTTCTCTACTTATAGGCAGTTATTATTAAGACATCTTCTTTTTAGTAAAATTGAAGGCAAAGCCCATGTGTGGTTTGTGTTCTCCTTGATTTTAAGATTCATTATGGAAGGGTGTAAGGCAGTTTCCAAATCAAGTTGCTGCCATTTTCTACAAATTTGTATGTCCAACATTTGAAATATTAACAGTAGTTTTATTTTTCAAGTTTAATCCATTTATTTTCTTACTATATTTCAGATAACATTGTTAACTAAAAACAGTATCAGATGCCTTCATCTTATTTCTTTCACAACCTCTAAAAAGAAGATGTAGGCCAGACATGGTGGTTCACACCTATATTCCCAGAACTTTGGAAGGCTGAGGTGGGAAGATTTCTCGAGACCAGGAGTTCAAGGCTGCAGTGTGCCAAGAGCACGCCACCACACTCCAGCCTGGGTAACAGAACAAGACTGTCTCTTAAAGAAAGAAAAGGATAAGAAAGATATAAATATTTCTTCATTACTTATAAAGTATCTTGTAGGCTTTTGGTATATAATCATAATTAGGTCAAGGAGATATACTATCCAATGAAGCTATTATTTGAACTCTGGAGTTTAATTTTGATAGGGGTTTTTGTTGTTGTATATTTGTTTTTAATTTTCTGATTTAATCTCTTTTCTATACATAGGTCTATTCAGATAATCTGTTTCATGTGTCAATTTTAGTAAACTATTTTTTCTAAGATTTTGTCTTTTAATAAAAATGTTCAAATATATAGTCAAAACACAAAGTTTTTTCAAAGTCATTTCTGATTATCTTTGTAATATCATTAGGATCCATAGTGATATATCCCTTCTAATGTCTGTAGTTAATAATATTTCCTTTTTCCTTCTATTGACACATCATAGTTTGGGGATACATGTAAGTGTCACATGCATAGAAAGTGTAATGGTCAAGTCAGAGTATTTCAGGTATGCAACACTGAGTATTTATTCCTATGTTTTGGTATCATTTCAAGTTATCTCTTCTAGTTACTTTGAAATGTACAAAATATTGTTGCTAAGTATATTCACTCTAAACACATGAAACTGTTTATTCTGTATCATTGTATGTTTGTCCACATTAATCTACCTCTCTTTATGCCCTACCCACCCACCCTTCCCAGTTTCTGGTATGTATCATTCAATTATTTATGTCTATGTGATCAAGGTTTTTAGCTAACACATATGGATAAGAACATGCAGTATCTATATTTCTGTGCCTCACTTATTTCGCTTAATCTAATGACCTCCAGTTCTATCGATGTTGCTGCAAATAATGTGGTTTCATTCTTTCATAGGGGCAGATAGTATTTTGTTGTGTATACCACATTTTCTTTATCCTCCATTCATTGGTTAATAGACAGGTTGATTTCATATATTTGCTATTATGAATAGTGTTATGATAAACTCATGTGTGCAGATATCCCTTTTTGATATGCTGATTTCTTTTTCATTGGATAAGTACCCAGTAGTGGGAATGCAGGATCACATGGTAGTTATATTTTTAGATTTTTGAGAAATCACCATGCTATATTCCATAGTGGTTATATTTATTTACATTTCTGCTTACAGTATATGAGTTCCCTTTTCTCTACATCCTTATCAGCCTCTGTTACTTTTTGTCTTTTTAATAGCCATTCTAACTGGAGTACATTATCTCATTGTGGTTTTAATTTGCATTTCCCTGGTGATTAGTAATGTTGATTTTTTTCACATATCTGATTGGCCATTTGTATATCATCTTCTGAGAAATGTCTATTCATGTGCTTTGCCCATTTTTAATGGGATTATTTACTTTTTTATTGTTGAGTTCTTTGTATATTTATGATATTAGTCCTTTTGCAGATGAATAGTTTGCAAATATTTTCTCTCATTCCAGAGGTGTTCTCATTATTCTGATTATTTCTTTTGCTGTAAAGAAGTCTTTCAGTTTAATATAGTTTCATTTGTCTGCTTTTGCTTTTGTTGCCTATGCTTTTAATTCTTAGCCATAACATTTTTGCCTAGTGTCCTAAAGAATTTTGCCTGTTTTCTTCCAGTAGTTTTATCATTTATGTCATTAATCTATGTTGAGTTGATTTTTTTATGTGGTGAGATATAGAGATAGGGTCTGGTTTTATTCTTCTACCTTGGTTATTTGGTTTTTCCCAGCACCATTTATGGAAACAGGTGTCCTTTCTCCAATATACATACTTGGGAGCTTTGATGAAAATCAGTTGGCCGTGAACATATGGGTTTATCTTTCAGTTATCTATTCTGTTCCATAAATCTGTGTTATTTTTATACCAATACCATGCTGTTTTGGTTACTATAGATTTGTAGTAAACTTTGAAGTCAGGTAGTATGATGTCCCCAGCTTTGTTTTTTCACTCAGGGTTGCTTTAGCTATTCTTGCTCCTTTTTGGTTACATACAAATTTTGAATTGTTTCTTCTATTTCTGTAAAAATGATGCTGGTATTTTGATAGGGACTACCTTGAATCTGTGGATTGCTTTGAGCAATATAGTAATTTTAACAATATTAACTATTTCAGTCCACGAACACGGGATGTTTTTCCATTGTATTATCTTCAGTTCTTTCATCAGGAGTTTTTTTTTTTTTTTTTTCCGGAAGTCTTTCACCTCCCTGGTTAAATTTCTTTCTGTGTATTTGCTTTTGTAGCTAGGGTAAATGGAATTACCTTCTTGATTTTTTAAATACAGTTTGTTGTTCATGTATAGAATCACAACTGATTGTTGTATGTTGATTTTTGTATCCTGCAACTTTACTGAATATTTATCAGATCTAAGAGGGATTTTTGATAGGTTTTTACGTTTCTCTCTATATAATACCATTTTCCCTCCAAAGAGGAATAATTTGACTTCCTCCCTTCTGATATGAGGCTCTTTATTTCTTTCCCTTGCTTGTTTACTCTGGGCCAGTACTTCCAGAAATATATTTAATAAAAGTGGTGACGGTGAGCATCCTTTTCTTGTTCCAGTTCTTAGGGGAGAAGCTTTCAGTTTTTCCTCAGTAGGTATGATGTTAGCTGTGGGTTTGTAATATTTGGCCTTTATTGTGTTGAGGTACTTTCCTTCTATATCTAATTTATTGAGAGTTGTATTATAAAATGATGGTGAATTTTGTTACTTTTCTGCATTCATTTAGATAATTCTGTGGTTATACTGGCCTCATAGAATTAGTTAAAGTTCCTCTACTTCATTTTTTGGGAATAGCCTGAGATGAATTTGTATGTATTCTTTCTTAAAGGTATAGTAGAATTCACTGGTGCAGTTATCCAGTCCTGGACATTTATTTGTTGGTAGAGTTTTTATTACTGACTCGGTCTTGTTATAGGTCTGTCTGTGTTTTCTGTTTCTTATTGGTTCAATCTTGGTAAATTATATATATCCAAGAATTCATCCACTTTCTCTGTTTTCCAACTTATTGGTATATATTGTTCATTGTGGTTTCTAATGATTCTTTGTGTTTCTTTCATATTTATTGTGGCATTTCCTGTTGTGTTTCTATTTACGTTTTCTCACTTTTATTCTTATTAGTCTAGGTAGTAGTTTATTGGTTTGGTTTATCTTTTCAAAAAAACCTTTTTTTCCTTGATTTTTGTACTTTTTTTCTCAGTTTTGTTTCTGCCCTGATCTTTATTATTTATTTGATTTTACTAATCTTGGGTTTGGTTTGTTCTCGCTTTCCTAGTTCCTTGAGATGCAGCATTGACTTTTTTATATGAAATCTTTCTAGTTTTTTGAGGTAGGCATCTATTGCTATAAAATTGGCTCTTAAATATTGCTTTTGCTGTGACCCATAGTTTTTGGCATGTTGTATTACATTTATTTCAAGGAATTATTAAGTTCCATTCTTAGTTTTTACCTTCAACCATTGGTCACTTAGGAGCATGTTGTTTAATTTCCATGAATAATATTTGTATAGTTTTGAATGTTTCTCTTGGTATTAATTTTTAGTTTTATTCCATTGTGGCCAGATAAAATACTTGATTTTTTAAAAATGTTTGAGACTTGTTTTATATCTGAGCATATGGTCAATCCTGGAGAATGTTTCATGCGCTGATGAAAAAAAAAATGTGTATTCTGCAGCTGGTGGGGAAAATGCTCTGTAAATGTTGTGTTAGTTCTGTTCTCTGGTGCAGTTTGAGGCTGGTTGTTGTTGTTGTTGTTGTTGATTTACTGTCTAGATGATTTGTCTGATGGTGAAAGTGTGAGCTCAAAAAATAAATAATTGGCCGGGTGCTTGGCTCAAGCCTGTAATCCCAACACTTTAGGAGGCCGAGGCGGGCAGATCACAAGGTCAGGAGTTTGAGACCAGCCTGGCCAACATAGTAAAACTCCGTCTCTACTAAAAATACAAAAAATTAGCTGTGTGTGGTGCACCCCTGTAATCTCAGCTATTTGGGATGCTGAGGCAGAAGAATCGCTTGAAACTGGAAGGTGGAGGTTGCAGTGAGCCAAGATCATGCTACTGCACTCCAGCCCAGTTGACAGTGCTAGACTCTATCTCAAAAGTAATTAATTAATTAAAAAGGCCAGACATGGTGGCAAATGCCTGTATTCCCAGCACATTGGGAGGGTGAGGTGGGAGGATTACTTGAGCTCAGGAGTTCAAGACCAGCCTGGGAAATATGATGAAACCCTATCGCTACAAAAAGTATAAAAATTAGCCAGACATGGTGGTATGTGCCTGCAGTCCCAGCTACTTGGGAGGCTGAGGTGGGAGAATTGCCTGAGCCTGGGAGGTCGAGGCTACAGTGAGCCAAAATCCAGAATTGTACCACTGCACTACAGCTTGGGTGATAGAGTAAGACTCTGTCTCAAAAAAAAAAAGAAAAAAAAAAAAATATTTGAAGTACCCAAGTATTATCATATTGAGGTATATTTATATTTCTCCCTTTAGGTCTAATAATATTTGCTTTATATACCTGGGTGCTCCAGTGTTGAATGAACATATATTTGTAATCATTATATTCTCTTGTGAGTTGATCCATTTACTATTATATCATTATATAATGTCCTTCTCTGGTTCTTTGTAACAGTTCTTGACTTTAAGTCTGTATTGTCTGATATAAGTATAGCTACTCCTGGTGGCTTTTGTTTTCTATTCACATAGAATGTATTTTCCATCCCTTCACTTTCAATCTGTGTATCTTCACAGGTAAGGTGAGTTTTTTATAGGTAGCATATAGTTGTGTTTTTTCATCTATTCAGCCAATTTATATCTTTTAAATGAAGAGTGTAATCTGCTTACATTCAAAGTTATTATTGATAGGTGAGGACTTACTCCTGGCATTTTAATGACTGTTTTGTGGTTGTTTAGGTATATCATTTTTTCCTTAAGTCCTATCTTGTTTATTTTTGCAATTGGGTGGTTTTCTGTAGTAATAAGGATTCTTTCTCTTTCTTCTTTTTGTGTATCAGTTCTACCAGCAAGTTTTATAGTTTTACATGTTTTTATGATGGTAGTTACCATCTTGTCACTTCCAGATGAAAGAATCTTTTGAGCATTTCTTATAAGGCTCATTTAGTCATGATGAATTTCATTTGTTTTTGCTCATCTATGAAAAAATTTATTTTCCCTTCATTTTTGAAGGATAACTTTACTTGGTATAATATTCTTGTCTGGCCATTTTTGTTTTTGTTTATCTTTCAGCACTTTAAATATATCATCCCATTCTCTCCTGGCCTGTAAGATTTCTACTGAGAAATCTGCTGTTAGTCTAATTGGGATTCCTTGATATTTGATGTGACACCTCTCTATAGCTGTTTTCAGAATTCTTTCCTTGTCTTTTGACAATCTGACAATAATGTCATTTGGAGAGGACCCTCTCTGGGTTGAATTTATTTGGGGAGTCTTTGAGTTTCCTAGGGCTGGATGTTCATATTTTATTAAATATGATTTCTATACCTTTCCCTCATCTTCTTCTGGAACACCCATAGTGTGAATTTCTGTAAGCTTTATGGTATTTCCTATATACTGTATGCATTTTTGCTCTTTTCTTGTCTACTTGTGTTTTCTTCAAAGACTTGTCTTCAAGTTTAGAAATTATTTCTTTGACTCGATCTGCTCTGTTGTTGAAGGTCTCACTTGTATTTTTTATTTCCTTCACTGAATTATTCAACTCCAGGATTTCTGCTTGGTTCTTTTATATCTATTTCTTTTGTTGAATTTCTCATCCAAATAATCGACCATTTTTCTGATTTCATTGAATTTTCTATCTCTATTCTCTGCTATCTCGCTGTTTTCTTAGGACTATTTTTAATTATATTTCTGGCACTTAGTATATCTTCTTTTCACTGAAATCTATTACTGGAGAATTGTGTTCCTTTGGAGGTGTTATGGTTCTTTAGTTTTTCATATTTAATTTGTTCCTACATTGACTTCTACACATTGAGTAGGACATCTGTCTCTTCCAATTTTATGAAGTAGATTTTGTAGGGAAGGACTTCATATAGATAGATCTTGGGGTGTTGATTTGGTGGAGTGTGTTTGCTTTGGTTCTAAGTGGATGTAATAGTGTATCTACATACAGTATCTTCAGCTGTAATTTTGTGCTAGTGACATTTGTGAGTGTCTCAGTGCCCTAGGCTGAGAGATTTTGTGGTGGTGATGGTGTAGCTTTCCTGGAAGAATTATTTTCTGTGTTTTTCAGGTCAGGGGCACTTGTGTGCACAACGTGGGTCAGCCAACTTGGGGATCTGGCTTGCTGGGATTAGGATCATAAGACTGTTCTCTGATGAGGGGCATGGGTATGTGGTTGTTCAGCAGGCCTAGGGGTCCACTTGCCAGGGGTGATTCACAGGGATGATTTTCAGGTCTAGGACATGGGTGTACAGCTGTTTGGCTGGCCAGGGGTCATGTCTGTTGGAGTCAGCCCATGGGGTTGTTTCTCAGAACTGAGATGAAGGTGCATTTCTGTTTGGTTGGTTGGGGGCATGTCTGACAGCAACAGCTCACAAAGCTGTTTCTCAAGCCCTAATTGCAGGCACAGGGCCTTTGGGCAGGCCAGGGGTATGCGCCTGGTGGTACAGCTGGGTGACACAAAGCTATTTCTCAAAGGCTGGGGGCATAGCAGCTGTGCCAGTTAGGGGCATACCAAGTGCTTAGTGACTCAAGAAACATTCCTGCTTTGGGGCGAGTACACAGTGGTTCAGCTGGTTGAAGGCAGGTTCACCTGCCAAACTGTTCCCTGGCTGGAAGTGTAG
This sequence comes from Colobus angolensis palliatus, assembly GCF_000951035.1. Taxonomy (NCBI): domain Eukaryota; kingdom Metazoa; phylum Chordata; class Mammalia; order Primates; family Cercopithecidae; genus Colobus; species Colobus angolensis. The sequence continues at coordinate 637,685 of NW_012118977.1, read as the reverse complement.
GTGACATAGATTAGCTTCCCTCTTGTGCAAAATCACAGTCACAGCTGATTGTGGGTACAGGTTTCACATAGCTGGGGTTGTGGCTTTCATCCACCTGTGTAGGATTGGTAGAATGAAGATGGAGGCCCCCTTCCCCACAGTGTTGGAGAGGTGCAGTGACTACTTGCCCCCAGAGGAGAGTGTGCTCTAGAAGTGGATCTCATCTCAAGGTCACACCATATTGTAGCAGCGTGGCTCATAGGGGATGGGTAGGGAGTGGGAGTGCACACCTTGCGCTACCAACCCAGAGTACAGCTTTGTGAATTCCTGGCATCTCCCCTAAACTGGGTCCAGAGCGCATGAGGACTGTGGGATTCTTGTGCACTATAAGAACTGTGTTTGCAGTGACAGTGGGGGCTGGTGGGGGTCTTCTGATGAACTATTCTCTGCAACAGGAAGTCTCTCTTGACTCTGGGTAGATTTGATCTGGATGGGAGAGGTAGGGTTGTAGGATCTAGGTGCCTCCACATTATCTTCCTGGCTTCTGATCACCACAGGTGTATCTCCACTTACCCACTGTACTCCAGCACCCTCCCTTCAGCACTGCAGTCAAATCTTAACTGTTTATTCATTGTCTTGGTCCTATCTTGTGTGAAGAAAATGAGTGCCAGGGATCTCTAGTCAGTCATATTTCTGATGTCCTATATCCTCTATTTTTGAAGGATGCTTTTGTGGGGTACACAATTCTAGTTCGGCAGTTATTTACTTTTACTTCTTTTAACATAATCTTTGAACATCTTTGCTTTTTGATTTCTGGAATCTCTTTTCAGAATTCATTTATCTTTTTTCATGTATTTTTTTAATATTGTTTCTCTATTGAAGATGATATATTGGCACTAGTACTTTTAAGATTTTTCTTTTTTTTTTTTTTTTTTTGTTTCCAGAATCTTTACTATGAGGTCTCAAAGTATAATTTTCTATATATTTATCAGCTTAATGGTTGTAGTGATTGCTGCAATCATTCTTCATTCTTTTTTACACTTTCTGTAAACCCTAATAACATATAATTTTTTTGCTAAATCCCTTATGTCTTTTATATTTTTGTTTGTTAAAAAGCTTTTTGCTTTAGGCTTTATTTTCTATTCATTGATCTTCTAATTTACATATTCTCTCTTCAGCTTTATCAAATCTAATTTCAGTGATTGTATTTTTAATTCCATGATTTCCATTTGAACCTTTTAAATAGATTCCAGTTTTTTCCTGAAATTCCTTCTCATATCTTCTATCTGGCATCACAGTTATTTTCAGATACCTGATAGCTCCAATATCTGAGTCTCCTGTGGGTCTTTTTTTTATATATAGCTGTTTGCTTTATTATCCTATTGACTATTCAACACTTAGTCTTGATTACTAATAAGTTAAATAATATACATTTTTAAAACTTTTTATTTAATTTCAGATATTTTGTATAAAGAATTATAGAGATAATTTAATGGTCTGATAACATTATCTTCTTTGAGATAAGATTGAATTTTGTTTCTGTCAGTTGGAAGAATTGATCTAGTTTGCTAAAGCTGGAAGCAGAACTGGATATCACTTATTTATGTGACACTTATCAGATTATCATTTTGGAAAAGATAAGGCTGGCTAAATTTGGGGTATAGGCTGAGACCCAAGATCAGCTAGAAGCATTCACAGATAGTCACGTTGCACTTTAATTCATAAGCAATGTTTTTCATTAAAACAAGGATTTTAAACCCTTTATAAGGTGAATTTTTTTTATGTGATTCAGCATCCTCTTATTTTAATAAACCTTGAAACTTTATATTTTCTTATGTGAGACACACTAGTTATTTCTCTGCCTCTTCTTGGTACCATTAGAGATATTAAAATCCTTTTGAGTTTAAGAGGAGAACCTAATTTAAAGCAACAAAACCCACTCAGGCCTGTGAAAATATTGAAGAACCACATGACTTTATTTTTTCAAATCAAGTGTTCCAGGAAAGATCCATTTTTAAAAGATGATTTGCTGACACTTCAGATCTTGAATCCAAGGTGCTGATTCATGCAGTTTGAAGTTCAAGGAATTGCTTAAAGTTATAGCTTCCTAGGAAATAATCATGTTGATGTCAGGGGAAGTTTATAGAGCTATGAAGAATTGTAATTACATAGTCTACTGCTAGGTACCACAGTCTGATAGAGAAGGGACAGATTTAACAATGGTGCTGACAGCTGAGCTGTTATCGATCTTTTGTTTTTAAAGCTAGCAATGATGTATCTTGTGCTATAACTTCAATCTAAACCCACGTAAATATGAAATTGCTGAGGTGAGAAGAGGACATAGAGCCAAGAGGTTAGAATAAAATGTGACCACCTATTTAAAACTACAAGACAAAAGTTTATCACTGATAGCTAGAATCAGTTATTGAGCTAATCTTGTCATATTAGATATTTGTAGTAAACTTTACAGGTTCCTAGAATGGTTTTTTTAAAAAAGCCAATACATAATATTGTTATATTATGAAGTTATATATTAATCAAAAATATAGTCTTTGAGAAATTTCTGAATAATTCTCTGGATATAATACCTACCTAAATGCTTTAAAAATATCAAATATATCATATTTTTTCTGTTCTAAGGTACATATTTTTCCATATTTTTGTCATGTCTTAAATTAGTACATGTATTTATATCTGCTGTGATCCGAATTCATATATTGAAAACTTGTCACCAATATGATATTAGAAGGTGAGGCATTTGCGAGATTTGACCCTGGGGGCAGAGACCTCATGAATGGGAATAGAGCCCTTATAGAAGAGACCCCTGAGAGCTCTGTTTCTCCTTCCACTATGTGAGGACACAGTGAGAAGGTGACAGACAACAAGGAAGACGCTTGATCTGTTGGCATTTGGCTCTTAAACTTCCTAACCTCCAGGACTGTGAAAAATAAATTTGTTGTATATAAGCCACCCAGTCTATGGTATTGTTTTTATAGCAGCCTGGGTGAACTAAGACAGTGTCTCTTCTGTAATTCTTTAGAAACGAAAGCTGTGAAGTCAATTCTGCCCCACAGATGGAATAAATCGATATAGTATAAGAATAAGAGGGAAGCTTTTTGTTCTTCCCTTTAAAAATCATTTAATTTTGTTCGTAAGCCATTAGGTTGATTATCTTTGTAGGACTTTTAAGTCCAATACATTTTTATTTTATTAAAAACTTTGGGCCGGGCACGATGGCTCAAGCCTGTAATCCCAGCACTTTGGGAGGCCGAGACGGGCAGATCACGAGGTCAGGAGATCGAGACCATCCTGGCTAACACGGTGAAACCCCGTCTCTACTAAAAACTACAAAACACTAGCCGGGCGAGGTGGCGGCGCCTGTAGTCCCAGCTACTCTGGAGGCTGAGGCAGGAGAATGGCGTGAACCCGGGAGGCGGAGCTTGCAGTGAGCTGAGATCCGGCCACAGCACTCCAGCCTGGGTGACAGAGTGAGACTCCGTCTCAAAAAAAAAAAAAATAAATAAATAAAAATAAAAAATAAAAAAATAAAAAGTTTGTACACAAAAATGTGCAAAGGAAGGTATGTATCACTCACCCACAAGCAGTTAAATTACTATTTTTCAAGTTTTCTTTGCTTTCTTTATGAAGTAAAACTTTACAAATACAGCTATTCTTTACATTATGTCTGCCTTTTTTGCTTCCCTAGATAGAACCTATTAAGGTTGGTGACCATAAATTATAAATAAAATCAAGTGAATTTTTTATATTGTATATATTACATTAACAGCATATTATTGTACTTTTACTACAGGCAGGTAGCTGTGCACAAGATACGGTATTATGTTGCATAGCTTAAAATTATGTAAATGGTATGATGCTGTATGCAACTTGTTCATTCTTCCATTTTATTTTTGAGATTGATTTATGTAGATGCATGTATCTCATTAATTTGTTGCCACATAAGATTGAATTTATGAATAAGCCTGTTTATTTTTATCTTCTCCTAATCATGGGCAATTAGATCATTTACAATTTTTGATGTTTCAAACATTGTAATGAATATACTTTCACAGATCTCCTTATGAACATTTGCAAGAGCCTCTCTAGGCTATTTACCTAGAGAAAGAATTCAATTAGAAATTGCTAACATGCTCTCTAACGTGGTTGTGTAAATTCTCACTCATATCACTGTGTGATTTCTCATTTCCTTACGTATTCACCAAAGCATGGCTTACCAGTATAAGAAGCTTTCAAGACCCCTACCCCACTTTCCTCATGACCAACAATCAGAATGCCATTTTTAAACATAAAAAGTTGAAGAAACAAAGCCATATTCTTCAATTTTTATGTATTAACAGAAGACCACTTCTTTTCCCAAGCACGCTTTCCTGGTTGGAAACGCATCATCACATCTCTCATTGTACAAATAGTTAGGCATTGCTGGCCTTCGTTCTGCCTGATAACAAAATTTATCTCTGTAGTCATAGCAGATATTTTATCTGGAAATATATTTAGCCAGCGATTCCCCAAACATATAGTTTATAACAATAGTCTGAAGAAATTTCCTCTGAAAAATGGGAAATGATACTTGCAATATCCTTCTTCTTAAATTTAACAAAGCCTCTGATAAGTCCCACAGTATGAAAGCCTGTCTTATTTAACCCAATGTTTCTCAAATAATAAAAAGAAAATCTAACCCCTGCTAATAGGAACACACTAAAAGACACTAATCTAACCTCCTCTGGCTGGCGTTAGCACAGAATTGAATATTAGAAACCTGGACTTAAATCCAGACTTTACCATGTTTTTTCAGTTTTTAACTTTAAAAAAATTGACAAATAATAATTGTACTTATTCCTGGGATACATAATGATGTTTCAATGTAATTAACCTGTCCATCATCTGATTTATTGTTCCTTTGTGTTGGGAACACTCATTGTCCTCCTAGCTATTTGAAACATATATGTTGATGTTAACTGTAGTCACCCTACAGTGGTATATAACACTGGAGCTTATTCTTCCAATCTAGCAGCAATATAGTATCCTTTAACAAATCTCTCCCTATTCTCCCCTTCTCCCTGCCCTGAGACTTGACCATTTTTTGGTTCTTTAATCTTAGGCAAGTTATTGACTATTCATGAAACTTGGTTTTCTTATCCATAAAGTGAACATCAAGTTGTCTTTACCAGTTAGGGGAACTAAGTTTCCACACAAAGCACCTGGAATAACCTGGCACATAATAGACACTCAATACGTGCAGAATTATCTCTATTTTCAGCTTTCTGAGATAGCCTTGTGCATTTTGCTCTCTATTGTGCAAAGTGGTCATTTCGTTCTCTAAAACCACTCTTCTCATGCATGCACAGGCTGTCTGCTATAAGTTGGCCAGGATTTAGAAAATCATAATGGGTTCATGACTATATAGACCTTGGTTCAAAAAGCCTTAATTTTTTTCATCCTGTACTAGAAGGACAGACCTCAGGCTTTCTTGATTACAATTTAGCTTCTGAAGATTTTTTTTTTTTTTTTTTTTTTTTTTTTTAGGTTGCTTGATCTGCAGCAATAAGGACTGCATTCAGTATTTAATCATTATATGATATTTTTCCAAGTCCCATGAGATAATAAAGCTAAAAGATTCCGGCTTTAATGTTTTTATTCCCATAACTTTCAAGAAGAAACTGAAGTTCAAACAAGTTAAATGAGAACATTTGTATAAGGAAATGGTATGTCATAACAGTTCCATGCCCAGTAGCTGATTGCATGGGCCTTTGACTCAATCTTGATTTAAATATCAGCCCTTCACATGTATGACCCTAGATGGTTACTTAAACTCTCATAGCCTTGATTTCCTTATATGTAAAATGGGGAAATCAATGTATGGACTCCAGTTTATGCTGCAAGGAATGGATAAGGTAATGCAGCACCAGGCATGTCAAGGATGCTTAACAGATATGTGTTAACCCTATTGGAGGTGCTTAACTTGGGGTGGCCTCCCTGTGCTCCAGAAGTCTGTTGAATTCCTATTGCTTTCAGATCCTTGAGTTCAAGTTCAGTATCTACAATGCTAGTTGAACGAACAAATCTAGCGAGGGTCCTGGGACAGAACTGATGATGTTGCATTTAAGTTAGAAGTGTGTTGTGGTAATTATCATAAAGCTGATCCTAATGTCAATAAGGCTTATTCTCAAAATAGGAGGAGGAATACATTTAATAAGATTGATCATCAGAGCACTGTATTACCATGTGTAAAACAGCTACAATTTATTGAGCATCTGCTATAGCCAGGCACTATGCTAGAAACTTTATTAGATTAGAAGTGTTGTTCCCATGGTTTTGTAGAAATTAGAGGAAATAAATCTCAGCAGAAGACACTGTAATAGGGTAGGAGGGAGGGGTTAGTAATTCCAACACTACTGTCTCTTAGTATTTATTGAGTATTCATTATTTGACCCTTATTATCATTAATAGCTAACATATTTTATTAAATCTATTAATAATACACAACACAACCTAAGTTATTACTGATGGGGAAACTGAGGACTGGACAGGTTGAGCAGTTATCCAATGTCATGCTGATAGTAAGTGTTGTAGCCAGCATTTGAACCCAGTTCCCTCTGACATGACAGACACAGCAACCTCCTGAGAGTCCTTAAAATATGGCATCCACAGCTTTGATGCATTTTTTCCTAGTCCTGTATTGAGCACTCGGTTCTATGAACTTGGAAAGTGTATTCTATTTACCCCATCAATTCAGAGACGTACATTTTCCCCACATTTAACCTCTCCCAAATCAGTAGGTGATTCAGTGCCTCCTGTCACCCCCACCCACACACACACCTGGTACATAAAATAGCAGTGCCTCTAGCATATTAGATTCAAAGAAATTTAGTAAATCATTAATCCTTATGTCAGTCCTTTGAGAAGTACATATGATCCCCAATCTGAAATATGGAAACTGAGGCATAGAGATGACATTGAACTTCCCAAGGGCAAACAGTCAATGAATAGTAAGGTCAGGATTCCAACTCAGGCAGTTGAATTAGAAAGCCCCGGCTCTCACCAATACAACTGTAATATCTACAATATAGTGTCAATAATGTACAAATTAAAATTTATCAATGATAAAAACCAAATCTTTAAAGCTCAGCAGTTACATACTAACTTGGTTTGAGCTCTGATTAACATCCCCCTTCCATTCTTACCAAATACTTCCAGTATGTCATCTTAAGACTGTGGAAGATTAACAAGTGCTTGAACCACATTGAGTCTCAGAAGGTACAACTGGGAATTGAATTCTTCTCTATCCAAAATGTGATGGCAAATTTTCTGTCTTCACCAGTGATTAATTTATAATAATCGGGTCCACCGTCATTTCCTTCTTTAGATATTTCAGTTTAAGAAACCAATGGAGTGAATATTGCTTGCAAAAGAGATTCAGAATAGCCTTCAAGGGTTGGAACACAAATCTTAAAGACACACCGGAGAATTTCCAAGGGTGATAAATGTCAAAACTCAGCATCTGTTAATGAGGACAAAAGGAAAGTTTCCAATTTATTGCAAAGTCTTTGATACTTCCTTTTTGTTAGGAACTTCTTGGCTTTAAACAACTGATCAAGACAACGAGGCAGAGGGAGCATATGGCAGAATAGAATGTAATCATGTCAGCAGCAAGTACTGTTGAAATGACCACTTGTAGGAGCCATCTTGCATGTAAGAATGCTCATTAACTCATATGATTTATTGAGATAACACTCTGGACCATAGCCATTTGTGAGGTCTTTAAAGAGAAAGAAAAATTTTTTTTCTCTTATTTTGGGTAGCCTATTGTTTTCATTTTCTTAGCTATTTACAAACAAAAATTAAAATACCAGTTGTATATTATTACCGCAAGAGGATGTTTATGATGTTTGTTTTTTCAATTGTTTTGTTACCTTGTACCTCATGGTAGATTTTATTAGTACTGCATAGAGTTCCTTGAGATATTATGTTAGCTACAGACATAGTATATATTTGTTAGCTTTTTAAACTGTAATAAACCACCGTAAAACGTAATGACTTTGAAACAATACCTGTTTATTTAGTTCATGGCTCTGGAGATTGACAATTTGGGCTAGCCTTTGCTGGGTAGTTATTCTGGTCTCAGTTGAGTTCACTTATGTACCTGTTGTCTATTGTTGGGTTTGACCACGGATTGGCTTATCTTAGATGACCTCAACTATAATAGCTCACCTCTGTTCCATGGAGTCTCTCAGGTTCTAGCAGGTTAGCCCACAGTCTTCACATTTCAACTGAGCCAATTTCTAAGATACTGAGTGGAAGCTTGTAAGCTTTTTTAGGCTTGTGCTCAGAACTAGAAAAAAAAATGTTATTTCTGTCACATTGCTTTGGCTAGAACAAGTCACAATGCCAGCCCATATTCAAAAGGAAGGTAAATAGACTCCATTTTAATTGGTAGAGCTTCAAACACACATTTGCACAAAATGGATATAGGGAGATAGAGACAAATGGCCATTTTTGCATTGTACCACACTTAACCTTTCATTTGTCCTGTTCTTTCTTGGTACCATTCATGCGTTTATTCTACACAACCACCTACCATGAGATTTGTGTCTGTTGGGCAGGGGGAGTGGTGGGAAGAAAGGGGTGAAAAACATAAAGAGAAGTTTCTCAAATGGACAACCCTTTCTACAGTGCCTTGCTACCTGATGGTGTCAATGATTACATGATCACTACAAGTAATTCTGTCTTAAATTCAACCTTTTCCTTCAATCTACCAGGGTAGCTAACAGAGTGTAGAAGAGCACTGTTTCAAAACGTAATTGGCACCCTATGGAAGATGAGTTCTTAACATGGCAAAGGAATTGGGGCCCATGGGATGTGAAGGGCAGCTGAAGCAACCTAGGAGCTAGTAGTTCAGGGAAAAGAGGTCTCAGGGTAAATACAGATATCCTAAGACATAAATTAGGTAAGGTGTAAATTGGTTTTATTTGGTCCCAAAATACTGAGCTAGTACCAAGTAGCGGAAATAACAAGAGTCAGGTTTTGGCTTATTATGCTGAGTGTTTACTTTAAACAATTAGTATTTTTCAGAACTGAAAAGGATGGTATCAGCATTAGTTAAAATCATGATAAGCCTGGAGTCAGATTGATCTGGGCTCAAGTCTTTGTGCTTCTTAGGTGTGATATTGGTCATGCTGATTAACATCCATTATCTTTAAAATGGGCCTAATAAGTGTTTGTACCTTCCAGTATTATTATGAGGACTCAATGATTATGTATATGGTGATCCTCACTGTAGTCATTGGCAACATAAATGCTCAATAATGCTTAATAGTTAACAAAAATATCTACATACCTAAAATTGACTAAAGCTTCTGCAAACAATGCAGAGTAAGTGAAGTACCAGGCAGTCAACAATACAGCACTTTTGTGTTTCCTGGGCAAATGACATCTGTCTATGTTATTGGAGATTTTCGCCTACACTGTTACAATTGCCCCTGGCAACTCAACAAAAATCTGCTTTCCTTTCCTTCTATAAAAATACATTATTATTATTTTGGTCCAAGTCTAATTACTATGGACTGAACTGTATTTCCTCTTGTTGGAGTAATCGATAATTCCTAGTGTGCAAAGATACCTACTACCAACCCTGACTTTACATAAAAAATCATTATTTTAATGATCATAACATTTTCTTCCTTTTTGCCAACATCATTCTTCACCAGACCATTGCTTTAGGTGACTTAGAAAAATCAATTTGAGGGAGAGAATGCAGTGTCTATAGGAGGACAGAGTAACGGTGGATAGTGCCCAGAGCAATGGCTTCTGATTACCAATCTGCTAGAGTGGGCCTTGGGATGGAAAAAGATTATTCAACCAATGGCTGCCTTGTCAGTTTGTTTGTAAATTGGGGCTATTTGAGTCACAGGACATTGCAGAGCTTCAGCTGTGCTCTTAATGTGCTTGGGGGACTTGGATGAAAGATGCTAATAGCATTACTGGGCAGGCCAGGGCATGTGAGTGATCACCTGCTGACTTTTGTTAATGTAGGCCAGCAATCAGGAGAATTCAGTTGCAGGAAAAAATCCATTTCCTGAATCCAGCCTACTCTGCTTAAAGAAAACTCCTGTGAAAATTTTCACTTCATACCAGCCAGAAAAATACCGTGTGTGTGTGTGTGTGTGTGTGTATCATATATACATATATACACATTACATATATGTGTGTGTATATGAAAAATAGAGTAGTCATCAATTTGCAAAAGATGCTACAGAAAGAGCATAATTGTTATATTGTCCTAAAGATTGCTTATAAGAAATAACACTCAAGTTGAATTGCTTGAATAAGAGCAGTCAAAAGCTTGGATTTTATAAGTGTGAAGTCGTAGTTCTAAGGCTGCGAACTAGCGAGAGCCACACTGATACTGCTGCACTGTCCAAAGTGGTATCCTCTAGCCATAGATAGCCACTGAGCACCTGAATGTCATATTTCAAACTGAGATTTACCTTTATGCTTGTAATGTATGCTAGATATTGTAGACTTAGCACAAAAACAAGATGGCAAAATATCTCACTAATTTTCTTACGTTAATGTTGAAGTGACACTATTTTGAATATGTTAGGTTAAATAAAATACTGATTATATTTCAATAGTTCCTTTTTTAAAAAAATGTGGCTACCAGAAGATACATATTTGGTTTGCGTTGGTGACTCATGTTTGATTTCTATGACACGGTGCTGGGCTAGAGCTTCATTACTCGATAAGGGGCCCTCAGATCAGTGGTCTCAGCATCCCCTGGGAGCTTATTAGAAATGCAGACACTCAGGCCCTGCTTCAGACCTATGGAATCAGAATCTTCATTTTAACAAGATCACTAGTTGATTCATAAGCACGCATATGAGAATCACTGGGTCAGAGTGTAGTGGGGCTACTGAATTGAGAAGAGAGGGCCACCTGAGCATCAATTTCTGTGTCCTTGTTTCCTCTGCAATGTCATTCTTACTTCCAGTTTCTTCTAGGTATGTCCAGCCTTGTCCACAGAGATCTTCCATGAAACCCTGTTCACAATTTTATGTTGGAAATTAATGGGAAAAAAATGAGGCTCAAGTTGCAGAAAATGAACCTTATGGCCAACTTTTTCAGAGTAGCCCTTTCAGAAAGCAGAATTTTTCTGTTGCTGATTTTGACTTGCTTTTTCGGGATTGTCCTGTTTGATGGCTATCCAAATAAGGCAGGGCCCAGGTATCCTTGTTCATCCCTTTCATCTTTTGAGTTTCAACTCATGTCTAAAAGGCCTTCCCTGACCACACCTTCTCTTTCCCACTACCCCGTCACTTCACATCCCATTAAGCTGTCTTAGCTTCAAAGCACTTCTCTCTTGCTGAAATTCTTATTATTTCTTTACATGCTTGACTTCTTTGTCTACTAGAATAGAAGTTTCATGAAGTCAAAGGCTTTTTCTTGCTCATCCCTGCAATGACTCCTGAGGCTACCCCAACTTAGGGCATAGCTTATGGATATAGTCTCCATAAACTACCCTCCCTTCAGATACCAGCTGCAAGTTTGGGGGTCCCCAGGCCACTTCATTTCTGACCACTGACCCCAAATTTGGGGGGTTCCCACTATCCCCTCAAGTTCGACACTGCTAAAATGGCTTGTAGTAACCATAGCACTTTCCTGAGTTCTATGACAGTTGTGTTACAGCAAAAGGATACAAATTAGAACCAGCCAAAACAGACATGAGTAAAGTCTGGGAGAATCCCAAATGTGAAGCTTCTGTTTCATCAGGAACATGTCACGCTCCTGTCATACCAATGTGTGACAACACTCAACAGAATATTGCCAACTAGAAAAGTTCTCTTGAGCTTTAGTGTCCAGAGATTTTATTGAGGTTTTATTATGTGGGCATGATGAGTTCAATCAATGGCCATGAGATTCAACTTAGTCTTTAGCCCCTTTCTTCCTTAGAGCCTCCAGGTTGACTGATACTACATGGTTCAAAGCCCCAGTCTACCCATCATTTCCATCCTGAGTCATCTCCTTAGCTTAAACTATCCAGAGACCCACTGCCAGTCACCTTGTTAGCATAAAGACAGGCTCATCATGAATAACAAAGACCCTTCTATCACTTAGGAAAGTTCAAGGATTTAACCTTCTTCCCAGGAACTGGGAACAAAAGCCATAGCCAAACAAATACTTTATTACATAGGAAGCTCTCTATTCCAGATGCCTATAACAGTGTCTGGCAGATAGTGGGCACCCGTCAAATATTTAGATAAATGAGTTCCCAGTGTCTAGCAGTGCTTTTCACTAAATGAGTGTTCAATAAAAATCTGTTGGTAGAATGAGTGTGCTCTTAACTCTTACAGTTAGACATACTGTCTTAGAGTCAGACCAAAGATTCAGTCTTCTTAGCAAGTAGTCTTCTAATGCCTCACAGAGATGCAGATTATTAAACAGAATTAACTACAAAAATAGAGGTTAAGTATATAAATCTTTTACTACTTCTTTTAATGCCAGTACCATGTTAATGGAGGAAAATCAGCTCTATAAAGTGACTGCAAACTGGTATTTGAGGCTTTTTCTTCTGTAATTAATTATTGACAGTTTACGCTCATTACACACTTTCAGGGAGAAAAACACCACCAATAATTAATGTTTCAAGAAAACTCCCACAGATGAACCTTTTTTGATGAATATTTTGTTGTCCTCAAAAACAACATTGCTGTGTCAATAAATAGTTGCTATTACTTTTCTGATTTGCAAATTATTGGTTGGAATCAACAGAAGCATTAAGGGCGGATGGGAAAACAAGAGTTTTCAGTTTAAACAGGATTAAACCAGGCATGATATTGAATCTGTGGCCTCATGAAGGTTCAGAACCCTCAATAATTTCTGTGAAAGGAAAGGGAGTCTACAGAAAATAAAAGCAGATTTGGAATCAGGGCAAGGGGAGGATGCAAGGAGAGTCACAGCTGTGTGATTTGGGGAGCAGCCTCCTACTGCTTGTTAGTCTAGATCAAACCTATGATGAAGTTCAGGGAAAATAAACAGTTGAGTCCTTTTGTGTTTATAAATCTAAACCTTGTTTTAGCACCTGTTATCTAAGTGACTTGGAATCAGCTACTTAAACTCCTGACATTGGTTTCCTCATCTGAAAAATGGAGGGAATAATTCTTATCTGAAAATAGCATCTGTCTGGCAGGACTGTGGTGAGAGTTCAATAGGCCGCGCACATAATGTTCTTAAACAGCATGTGGCACAGAGCTGCAGCTCTATAAACATCAGCTCTCTCCTTTTGGATCTGCAAATTTTCTTATGTCTGGATTTGGATGGTAGAACTCGGCAGGACTTGGTGACACTTGGTGAGATGTGGATGGTGAACAATTGTCTAGAAAATTTTCTGTTTCAGACCTTTTTTTCCCTAGCAATGTTTCTTTCCCCTATCCATTCTTCATCAAGCCTAGCATAAGATATTCAGGTTTACCTGTTTCTTTACATCTTTGTTTTTTAATGAAGGTTCCTATGTCACATAAAAATTGAATTAGATAAATGTGTATGCTTTTCTCTTACTAATCTATCTTTTCTTCTAGGGGCTTCAGTCATGAAACTAGAATGGATAGAATGAAAGCTATTTTTCCTCCTCTGTCATAGCTAATACTTGTCCACTGTGAGCTTTCCAGTAGCAGCATTAACCACTAGAAAAGGACATCATAATTGTGTTCACATTGGCTTATGCCAGTTCTCAAAAGCAATGCTGAGAATGGGAAGGCTAACTGTGGAGGAGTTAACCTTGAGGAATCAGGATGCTGTGTTCAAGGTAGCGGGGGCACGAGGGAGGGGAGCGGGTGGCTGGTGGTCCCAGAATAGAGAATAGCACACCATGATGGACAAGGATGGTGGAGGCTGAAAGAAGTTTAGAATTGTGTAGAAAGTGAAGCTTTGCAAGAAGGGAGCAAGACTGGGGCCAGTAAGGGCGTGCATAGGTCAGGCTGTAAGACAAATATCAAGTAAGGCTGCAGTGGGACCCAGAACTACATCAGGATAATTTAGTCTATCTGGGGAGAATCAGACAAGCAGGACAGTGAGCAACCCTCCAGTCCTCCTTAATAATGGCACGTGATTATTGAAGGAATTTGTAGGACATGAAGCAGGGAACATAGAGTTCGGACCTGTTACTAGAGTTCAGATTCAAGGTGAGACTCGTGTTCATGGGAAATGGTAGCGACTCAGTTATTATCTATGTGTTGCCAGATCAGAATGGATATTTATGTTGAGCCATTGAGCAAGGCCTCTTAAATCCCTCTCGGGTTATTGATCATATTGGTCAACAGAAACTAAGGGGACCAAGGGGTAAAGCCATTAGGTGGATTCTAGTGAGACCCTGTTTCCAGTTGCTTTTCATCCATGGACATCTCACAGTGTGGCTTGGTAATTTACTGGGATTTCAGTTTGTTTTCTCTCCCTGTGTCATCCTCCTTCTTAATGGACTTTTAAATAATTTTTTTGTGTTAAACATTATGTTAGCGAAATAATAACATGTGTTACATGCTATTACGTTCTCTTTGGGGCTTTTGTTTTCCTGAAGTTCCAAAGGGAACATACTAGCATGTAATGTATGTTATTATTTAAGTAACATAATTTTTAAAAAATTTTAAAAATTAGGTATGACCAAGGGAGATACAAGCTAAGAGGATGGATGTTCCCAGAGAGAGGAGGGAATAGGAGTCTGCTATGCTTATGGGCCTTGAGGACCCATGACCTGCTCCCTGACATTGCTCTGAGGAGATACACAAGTCTCCACAATGAAGAAAATTTGGAATGAGCAAAAGAGAGCTCTGGGTGACTCCAAAGGGAAACAATGCATATAAATTGTCCAGGTTATATGATTCCAGACTTCAATTGCTTTTGAGCCATTTTCCAAGTTGTAGATAATTAATAGTAATGCAAAAACTTTTCTATATGCATGCAAATAAATTCTGTCCAGTGGGAGATCTATTGACTTCTCTTCGCATCCCTGCATCTATTTGTAAATTGACTTCAAAATTCCCTTACTCTATATAAATGTATGCTTCTTTGACTTCTCCTTTGAACTTGTAACAGCTTCCTAATCCCCTCATTAATAATGGATTAAATAAAATCTTTAACATGCCTTCATTTTATATCAGTTTAATTGGTAAAATCATGATTTTACCTTTTCTTAAATTTATTATTTAACAGGATGGTGGCATGATACAGCTAGTGCGTTTAGGTGGTATTCCACAGTATTCCACAAGGGAGGCTGTTCCTGTTTCAGCCTTACTTCACCCACTTGAATGTCATGTTCTTTGGGAGTATATATCTAATTGTCCCCAACAATGATATGCAAGGAGTAGCTTACCTCTTTCCTTACAGCCTAACTACTAGAGATAATGGTTAATGACAATCAGTCCCAAAGAGACTATGCCATGTGTACAAGTGTTGTTGGAAAACAGACTCAAGAAGGAATAGCCAGTTCCTAGAAACTCAGTGAAGTACTCACTTGGTCAAGTACCTTGCAAGATAGTTTCACAATGAAGCAGATGAACCAATATTCGCAAAGCTGAATCAATTGGCCTTTTGGTTGAATTTGATGATTCATGTTGCTATAAAGGAATATCTGTGGCTGAGTTATTAATGAAACAGAAGTTTATGTGGCTCTTGATTCTGCTGGCGAAGACATCAGGCATGTGGTGAAAGCCTCAGGCTATTTTGGTGGAAGATGAAGAGGAGTCAGCAAGTGCAGAGATCACAAAGTAAGAGAGAAAGCAATGGAGAGGGGAGATGCTAGGCTCTTTAACAACCAACTCTTGTGGGAACTCATAGAGTGAGAACTCACTCACTGACATGAAGATAGCACCATGTGATTCATGAGGAATGTGTCCCCGTGACCCAAACACCTCCCATCAGGCCCCATCTTCAACACTGGGCAACATATTTTAACATGAGGTTTGAGACACACAAATGTCCAAATGACAGCATGTGGCAACAAGGAGAAGGGAGAGAGGAACATATAGATTATTCTAACCTAGGATATTTCTCCAGAGTTAAACTACTGGGCTCACCAAATCCTTACACATTGCTCATTGAGGGCAAAAGTTCTCCTTCAGTCTTTCTAAACTCTTTTGTTTGTTCTAGCACTACTCATTTCACTGAAAGTTTCAACTTTCATCCCTTGTGTTACTTCTCAAACCCTTTGTTGACAATTTAGTTAGAGATATTTGAAGCCCTTTCCATGGCTGCCCCTGGAGAGTGATGTCCTGGTCCTTCATATATTGATGGTCTGTCTGTAAGGTACACAATAAAATGAATTGGCACACCCATATGCATATCACTTTGTACTATTGTCTGTTAAGATAAATTTCAGGAGCGTTTTTGAACAGGAGAGTGGTATGATGTGTACTTTAGGGCAATGTTTGTGCTACCTCAATGCCCCCATGAATCTACTGAGGTTTTCATTAAAATACATAATTGGATTTGGCAGTCCTGAAATGGAGCCTGATATTTTGCAGTTCTAGTAAACTTTCAGGTGCTGCTGAGGTTTCTGGTACATGGAGCACACTTTTGAATACCAAGAGTTTAGAATAGGGATCTTCAAACTTCTCTGGAAAGGTCCAAATAGTAAATATTTCCAGATTTCTGGATCATATTGTTTCTGTTGTTACTGCTTGCCATTATAGCGTGAAAGCAGCATTAGACAATATGTAGATGAATGGACATGACTGTGTTCCAACACAATTAAAAAAAAAAAAAAAAGACATGGGCAGAAGGCTGGATTCAGCCTGCAGGCCATCGTTTGTCAATCACTGGTTTAGAAATATCATTTTGTTGGTAGTATGTAAATGAATTGGGGGGATGGAGTGGGGATTGGAGACAGGTTGCCTACTTAAGGGAAGGAAATGCTAATAAATACTTACAGACTAAGGCAGAAAGATGGGAAATAGAAAGTGAAAAAATTGATAGGACTTGAAAGGGATGGATAAAATATGCAGAGTTGACTTCAATCTTAGATTATTTTGGGGTCCTCAAGTAATAAAATAAAGCATGAATTTTCCTGGGCACATTTTTTGGGGATCAGTTTTTGGTCTGTTGCTTCTAGATTTTGACAGCTTCTGTTACTGACATTCTTCTGGATTTACTAAAACCCAGAGAGCTTTATGTTCCCATTAATGGCACAGAATTGGAAAATGCTTAATATGAGATTTTAGGAGAACAAAAATCATTTCAATTATGTTATCTTTCTACTGTAATGTGAACAGATTTGTTTTCTACATTAACTGCAGTTTTTAAAGTTCAACGATTTATGGTAGATGTTAAATAACAGAGTTCTTCTGTTCAGGGACTTCTGATAGGCGATAAGGTATATTCAAAACAAGCATGAAGTATTTATTGTGTTTCTGTAGTAGGTGCTTATGATTTAAAAGATAAACTTTGCAGACATGCCCCAAACTGGAGAAATTTAGTGTCTTTGTAGGGAGTGAGTGTAAGGTAACTATCCTCAAGTTGAGTAATAGAGAAGGATTGACTTATGTTGCAATGCAGTGTTTCCCCAATTGAGTATTCCTGAATACTAGTCTTGATGTTAAAAATTTAGGAGACATTGCTACTTACTTTAGATTTCAGTTCAAAAAAATGACGTACTTCTCCATGCTTGAATACTACCATCTACCCCATGAAAATTAAAAATCCCATAATATTTAACTTCCATTTTTTTCTTCAGATTTTCCCAATAAGTCCTGTAAAATCTTACAGTTTGTGTATTTTAAAATAAGGATCTTCCCAAATTTCATGTATTATATCTGGTTGTTATGTCTTTTTAGTGCAGTGTTCTCAGAAGTTAATCACTGGACCAGCAGGATCAGCATCTTCTGGAAACTTATTAGAAATACAAATTCTCAAATTCTACCCTAGATCTACTGAATCAGAAACTCTGGAGACTCAGCCAAGCATCTGTGGTTTAACAAGCCCTCCAGCTGACTCAGGAAGCTAAAGTTTGAGAAACACTGCTTTAGTGCAATCTTGACTCCTAGTCTCAGCTGCTTAATAGAATTACCTAGTTATTTTAAGAAGACTCAGTATCAAGTGTATACCAGACCAGTTAGACTAGAATTTCTGAGTGTGAAACTCAGACATGCATCAGTATTTCTTTTACTTTCTTTCTTTTTCTTTTCTTTTCTTTCTCTCTCTCTTTTTTTTTTTTTTTTGAGATGAATTTTTGCTCTGTTGCCCACACTGGAGTGCAGTGGCACAATCTTGGCTCACTGTAACCTCTGTCTCCTGGTTCAAGAGATTGTCCTGCATCAGCCTCCTGAGTAGCTGGGATTACAGGCGCATCCCAATGCATCTGGCTACTTTTTTGTATTTTTAGTAGAGATGGAGTTGCACCATGTTGGCCAGGCTGGCCTTGAGCTCCAGACCTCAGGTAATCCACCTTCCTTGGTATTCCCAAGTGCTGGGTATTTCTAAAGCACTCCAGGTGATTTCACTGCACAGCCAAGACTGAAGACCCTTGCCTAGATTTTGTTAAACTTTAACTGTCCTCCTCCCCTTTCATTGAATCACATTCACATTTGTCTTGCTAATTATCTTGTAGAAGGCCCCATAATGTGTATTTGTTTGATTATATGCCTAGTTTTTTTACCCTATTGGGAATTATGTATGTCTTCTAGTGCCTTCCCAAAATAGATTTCAGCTTGAATATGCCTTGCAAGTAAAATAGATCATCTTCCATCTATCTCTTTGTATATTTTTTTCCAACCAAGTGCAACTTCTCTCTGCCACCTATTTGTTCCATCTTGCTAGGCCAGATTATTACCACCATGGTTTTCAATTCTGTATTTCATTTCCAAGTTGATTTTTTTGTAGAACATGTCTTGCGAATTTTGCCCTTTCTGGGTTTTATCAGCTATCTCCTGATAGTGTACACTCGTCTGTCTCACTTACCTTGCCTTCTGTTTCAAGCTGTGTTTTATTAGAGGATTTGTTTTCAATATCATCTGGCCATCCTGTGTGTAGAGTGGAGTCTTTGTTCTTACAGGTTTTTGTATTTTCCTTTTTTTCTCCAGCTGGTCGGTACAGATTCGCTGAGATGCCCACTCTCAAAATTGTTTCTGCAACATCTGTCCTGACAGTTACACTGAATTTCTTTTTGTGCAGATTTGCAGGACAAAGCTGTTTAGAGTTAATATGTTTCTACATTCTCACAGGGCTCAGCAGTTGACTCACTTTTTTTCAATCAAAGTTGGAGCAACTCTGCAATATTATACGATGCATGCCACCTGCCTATGAAAGTAAATCAAAGCATCATTCTACCAGTTTGCATCCACTATAATAAAGGTAGTTGAATGTAATGAAAAGGGAAATCAGAGCCTTTGATGCCTCATGTGCTGACAGAGTGAGTGAGCCAAACAAAGTGGATTTTTTTTTTATTCTTTCATAGTAATAATCAGCATCATTAAAGGATGATTTTCACACACCAAGATGTAAAATCATGACTCTCTTACATATATAAAATGAACACATGTTAAAGATTTTACTTAACTCATTATTAATGAGGAAATCAGAAAGATATTATAACAGGTTCATAGGAGAAGTCTAAGAAGCACAAAATGATATAGTGTACAGGGAGGTTGAAATGAATGTGCAAATGGAGGCCAAACTGTTTCTTCCCACAGTGGGAAAAGGGTTGAAGTCAACTGAACCCTCTACCAGATGTAATTTGTTTGTAAATCTATAGACAAATTTATTTTGGATTATTTTTACTTATTTATAACTTAGAGTTGTAACAGAGCTCTATGGAAATGAAAGGCTGGAAGCAGGTAATTTAGGAAAGTATGCTCTAAACATTGCGTGGTAGCCCATGGCAGATAACCCAGTAATTGTTTTTATATTTTCAAATGTCTTCCCAGTGACAGCATTTGTAAGAAACTTGATGGCTATGAAGCAGTTTGAAATAGATGCTTTTGACCACTACTTCAACCTAATCAGATATTTAGTGGCATCTTCTCATAAGTTACCTCAGGGAGGTGAGTGATGAGCATGGCTAGCGTGGTGCCAGGCACAGGATAGGAGCTCAGAAATTCGTAGTTGTTGTTATAAAAGAGACAGTGTTGAGTGGGGGTTAAGAGTGAGGACTTTAAAATCATTTTGTAGATTGTACCTTATTCCTTTCATCTGTACAATGCTGACAGTAATAATACCAATCTCTTAGAGTTGTTAAAAGCAGTAAATGAGTTAATTTGTATGAAGTACAGAGAATACTGTGTACACTGTGGCCCTGAAGCCATGCGAGGAGCCCAGGGAGCCTTAGCAGAGTTGGCACCAGGGCTAGAGAAGCACAGAGGGTGAATTCTGGGTTGCGTGAGTCCCCACCACACCTACCCATCAAACTGAAGGTCAGTGGATATCATTGTGATGGAAGGAAAGCCTGCTCATATCCCGGCTCGTAGAACTCTGTTGCTTGTTTAATCAGAGTTTTGGGGCCAGGGAACAGACGTATTTTCTTTTTCCAGGAAATAGTGCGATTGTGCATAGACAATAGCAGAATATGTTTGTAGGGTAGGAAAGGTTTGATTGATACCTTTTCTCACCTACCATCAGAGTCATGGCCAGCACTCCTATAACAGAAAACAGGTTAACATGAGAAAAGCATAACAAATTTATGTAACCAAAGTTTTTACATGGCATGCCTTCAGAAATAAAAAAAATAAAAAAAAAAAACAAAGACTCAGGGAAAACCATCAATTTTTATGCTTAAGTTCAGTGTAGAAAGGACATCCAGGTGGAAATGTGATTGGACAAAAACGGAATAATCCAGTGATAATAGACTGAGAGGACCCAGCAAGCCCCTCTGGTCAGATTCTTCTTGACCTCTCTGCATA
This sequence comes from Colobus angolensis palliatus, assembly GCF_000951035.1. Classification (NCBI taxonomy): domain Eukaryota; kingdom Metazoa; phylum Chordata; class Mammalia; order Primates; family Cercopithecidae; genus Colobus; species Colobus angolensis. The sequence goes on along the minus strand of NW_012118977.1, from coordinate 616,809 downwards.
GTATTCCTTACCCTCCAGCATAGAGCAGGACCCCTCTGGAACGAAGTCTTAGGATCTACTGTCAGACAAGGTGGGTTAGAGAATTTCTTTATGGTCAGCTCCTACACAGAAAGATAGGGGTAGGTTAGAGTATAATTTCTAGTTTCTATGACTCACCATGGGGAAGAGAAATTCCAGTATCTATGACCTACCTTAGTAGAGAAAGGAGAGCAGGAAAAGGTCACAAAGAGACTGTTCTGAGGCCCTTTCAATCTTTCAATCTTTGAGGCCCTTCCAGTCTTTCAATTCAACATACTCAGCATAAACAGGAGATCCTGGGTTGGAAGAAAAGGAAACAAAGGATGCCAAAGCATGCCGAAGTGCCATACTCTGGATTATCATTTTCAAAGCCCCAGCATCTCATGTTATCAGTGCTGAGCCTTAAACCCAGTGTGTGTTTGATTCCAAAGCCTGTGTGTGTCTCCCAATCATATCCTAGCAACTCATTTTTTTTTTCCCTTCAGGCTCCCTGTTACTTTCCAGGATTCAGATTTTTAGCATTTCATCCTAATTCTTTGTTCCTTTATCTACACATCCATCCATACTTTCAACCAAAATATTTTGTGCTTAACTTGCTGTGTGCCAGGCAGTAAGCCTGTAATGGTGCCTGAGAGTGGACAGAGACCTGACCCTGATGAACCTTCTAGCCGAGGGAATGAGAGACAAAGTAAGCAAACAGATGGATGAAAGGGTCACAAACTGTACTTAGTATGATGAAGAAAGGAAACAAGAGGTTGAGATAAGGAAGGAGTGGTGAAGGAATGCTTAAGAGTAGCCAATTAAGGTATCTTTGAGGAGGTAAAAGCTGAAATGAGATTTACAGGATGAGAAGTGATGTCCATGGAGGCCTGGAAAATAGTTCCGTAGGCCAAGGGAATAGCAAGTGCTAAGGCCCTGAGGCAGGAACCAGCCTGGCACCTTTGAGAAGCAGGAAAGTGGCCAGTGTGGCCTGGGAGTTGGAGTCAGGCAAGAGAGACAGGGTTGGAGATTTAGGTAGGGGTCAGATCTTGCAGTGCCATGGAGGAAAATTTGAATTTTAACTTATGTTAACAGATGACATCTATTGTAAGACCAACGACATGCTCATGATAAGAATTTATTATGCCTACTGCATGCCTATCATGTAAGCAGATACTTCTCACACATCATGTCATTTTCTCCCCAAACTTTGGGAGGTAGAGATTTTGAGTTGTCTTAGAGCATCTGTTTACTCTTACATTTATAGATCATATTCCCTCTTCTTGAGGCAAAATGCTAGATCCTAGAAAGATGATCCCTGTTCTTAGGGAGCACACAGTGTAATAAAAACGACTGGTAACCAAGGGTCATGCTAGTAGCTCTATGCCCTGGCTTCAGCTTTTAGCCACTCTGGGCTTCTCTTTACTCCAGTGGGGAAGTAATAATTTCCCCACTGCAGGTGATGGTGAAGATGAGAAGAATCAGCAGGCAACAAGTGCCTGGGGCAGGTAGAGTCTCACTCACTGGGGGTTATTAGGAAAGTCTTGATAGTGCTCTGATTGAAGCCTGCTCACAGTGAACAAGGCCAATGAGAGACGGCAAGATCCTCTGGGAAAGAAGAGACAGGAAAGGCTTGGAAGAGGAGAGGGAACTGAATCTTGAAAGAACAGTGGGCATTCCCCAGGCAGACAAGGAGGAGGATGACAAAAATTCTATTTCTATCAAGCCTAATGCAAGATAGTCCTTATTATGAAAATTAAGTGTGAGGAACAAATGCACCTGTAATTCTGGTAAAAAGGGGCTACACATTGTAATTTAATGTCTAAAATCTGGACATCACTTTGTAAAAGTACTACTTACCAGTCACTGTTCTGCATAAGGTTTTAATCAAGATGAGAATCGTAATAAATGCAAGCTGATTCAAAGGCTTTCTGTTTCCCAAAATGTAGCACTATCTTTTCTTTCAATAAAATAAATAAAGTATATGTCAACTTGCCCTCTAGTGACAATATTTTGTATTTCACTGAGGTTCAGAAAATAAGCTGCGCACTAGCTCCTCCAACAATGTGATTTTCTTTTTAAAAGATAGAGGCTCATCCTGTGTAAATAATGCTCTATAAAAGAAGTAGAACACTGTAACCTCTTGGAAGTATCTTTGTGGCAGCCTATTGTGGTCACTTCTAGGCTGCTTACTCATGAAACTTTGGGCAAATTACTGAGCAGGTAACCTTGAGCAAGTTACTCAGGAATGTGGTCTCCTCTGAAACGAGTTCAGAATGCTGTATATTTACTTTTCTATTATGCCTACTAGAAGGCAACAATGCAAGTTTTGTGAGCACATATCACAGGGATTTTGTTTTCTACTGATCCCCTAGTGCACAGAACAGTGCTGGGCTTGTAGTTGGCACATAATGCATGTGATATAAGAAAAACGAACAATGACAAGTATGAACATTGAAAACCATGAGTTATGGAAATTGCTGGACTGTGGTCAAGCAGTTAGCGAATGCTTTACTACATGATGATGTTGTCTCTTCCCTGGCTCTTGTCACTTCTATTTTTTCAATTTTATATCAGTTAGGTTATTTCCCTCTGGTTTGTTTGTTTTGTTTTGCTGTTTTTGTTGTTGTTGTTGTTGTTTTGTTAAACTATTGTGAGCCACAATTTGAAAGAGAGAAGAGGGAATCAAGGATGAGGCTGGGTTTTTTTTTTAGGTTTGAAAAGCAGGTAGACAGTTTGCTGACCTTTCCTTCCAGTTGATGACATTTCAAATTTAGCCCATTCCAGTAGGCCATTTTTCTTCATGATGTGCTTTTGTGCTAAATTATACATACATGCTGGATTCTGGAAATCTACTAAATCTGTCTTATAGCTGTTCACTGGTCAATGTCCCTTAATTCGGCAACACCCTGGGTTTTTAGGAAGGATACTCACTTTTTTTTTCTTTTTAGTCACCCCGTTCATAAGTGTTTTGTTCCTTTCACCACCGGTTTATTACTCACTTCAACTTTGAAAAGCAGGACCCGGGAGGCTGTAGAGGTGAAAGAAATGCAATAGCACTTTTGCTTGCTGATGGATGAACATGTTGCTACTTAGAGTTGAAAAAGCATCATTTTCAAGTGCTTTTTAGGAGTGTTCATGCTATGGTGTGAAGGGGAGTGAAGAGAGGAAGGGAGTAGCTCTTCATGTGTTTTTTAAGGTCTTAAGTGTCCAAATCCTTCCTTACACAGTAACACCCCTGGAGAGAAGAGAATGCGTCTTTAAAGTTTCTACTCAACATCTAAAAACCCTTAGAGTTCTATCAATTTGGAAATGATAGTGAAAAGATACCCTTTGAGAAGTAGTGGTAAAGAATGGATATTGATTTATCCTTTTGATCCATGACGGTCTCCAGCTCTGAAACAAGTAATGCTTCCCAGTGGGTAAGATGAAGTCCAAACTTCTTAACCTTGAATTTAGAGGCTTTTTGTGAACAAGCACCAAATCTTTTTGACCCTCTCTTCTAAAATTCCCTCCATGATGTTCTGCTCAAATTGTGCTCCCTCACTGACCTCCAGCTAGGCTCTGTGTTTTAGAATTTTAATTACATTTATTGGTCAGGGACGGATAGTTTTAATTGTTGGAAAAGAAATCTAAAAAGTACAAAACAAGATGACATTCATAACTCTACTATTTGGAATTAATCTTTGTTGGTAGTTGCCCAATCGCTCCCTGTTTTTAAAAATAAGTGTATAATTTCTATGATTATAATTTTTTATTGCAAAAATGATATGGAAAATAAATAATCCAAAAGAGAAGATTATCATAGATAAAGTTTTGTTTAATTACCGTTTTCAATCCCGATTCCCTCTCACATTCCCCTGAAACAACCCCTATATTAGTTTTGTTGTATATTTTTCTAGTTCGTGTTTAGAGCAAATAATTGATGATATTATTCTATGTTTATTTTGGCTCACATAGATTGTCTCATAATGTGTGCATCCTTCCATAATTTGCTTTTTTTACTCAAAATCTGTTTAAATGTCTACAACAAGCTTGTCCAACCCATAACCCATGGGCCGCATGCAGCCCAGGATGGCTTTGAATGCAGCCCAACACAAATTTGTAAACTTTCTTAAAACATTGAGATTTTGTGTGACTTTTTTCTTTATTTAGCTCATCAGCTATTGTTAGTGTTAGTGTATTTTCTGTATGGTTCAAGACAATTCTTTTTCTTCCAGTGTGCCCCAGGGAAGCCAAAAGATTGGATACCCTTGTCTAGAATTATTACTGACCATCGTATGTTCTGTTTATCCATTTGCATACTGATGGGTATTTGGGCTGTTTCCACATTTTTGCGAAGCTGCAGAAAAAAATGAATGTGATGATTTTTATGCAGATGTGCAAATATTTCTATAGTATGCATCAAAGTGGTATTGTGTGGTCATGGTGTCTGCACATCTCAGTGTTCATGGATGTTGCTAAGTTTTCCTGTAACTTTGCTAGCTTACATGCCCATATAGAGTGGGCAGAGGGAGAGATTTCTCAGGCTATTCCTTCTTTCTTCCCTCAAATTTCCCCAGCCTAAGATTTCCTTTATTCTTCTCTCTTGTGGAAACTGTTTTTTAAGATTCAATTTAGAGAATCTTAAATTATTAGAGAATCAGTTATCTGCTCTAAACATGAACCGGAAAAATATATGACAAAACTAATATAGGGGCTGTTTCAGAGGAATGTGAGAGGGAATTGGGATTGGAAACGGTAATTAAACAAAACTTTATCTATGATAGTCTTCTCTTTTGGATTATCTATTTTCAATATCATTTTTACAATAAAAAATTATAACCATTGAAATTATACATAGACTTGTGTATTTCAAAAAACAGGAAGTGATTGACTAACTACTGACAAAGATTAATTCCAAATAGTAGAGTTATGAATGTCATCTTCTGTTTTGTACTTTTTAGATTTCTTTTCCAACAATTAAAACTATCCGTCCCTGACCAATAAATGTAATTAAAATTCTAAAGCACAGAGCCTAGCTGGAGGTCAGTGAGGGAGCATAATTGGAGCAGAACATCATGGAGGGAATTTTAGAAGAGGGGTCAAAAAGATTTGGTGCTTGTTCACAAAAGCCTCTAAATAGAGATAACATTTGTTGTACATTCCTCTCACTTGATGTTAACTCTAGATTTTGACTATTTTTATTTTATTTGTTTATGTCTCTCTCCAGGTGAGTAACTAAGCTTAGAAAGCATACAGGCTGCACGCTCCTTTGTATTCCACAGGGCCTAGCCTAGTCTCTTAACCACGGTGAGTGCCAAGTACAGCAAAGCCTAGTGTTGCTTGAAATTTGTTTATAGCCAATTGAAAGGTGAACATCCAATATAGTGAAAATAATTCTCAATTTAAAAAATGCCTGTAATATTTTGTATCTAAATTCGCCACTTGGCACTTTTTCCTGCAGCATTGCACTTAGTCAATGCAGTTAATTAACGTATAAAGGTGATAGACCCTACGTGTGATAAATACATCCTGTAATTTGTATACACATTTCACATGTATTCCTAATACACCTATTAGGAGTGGCATGCAGGAAATGTAACTGACAGTGCATATAGCAGACAAACACCCATCTTGTCCTCCTGTAGGGATACTTATGCTTGCTCACTGGAGGAGAAGGAATCACTTGAACTATCTAAAGTGCAAAGTCTCATTTTTCACCCCTACATCCCAAAACATACACACACACACACACACACACACACAGGCACACACGCACGCACGCACTTTCCTGTACTCAGTATGCTTTGTGATGTGGCCTCCCTGATCATCACCACAACACAGGCAAACACTTTTCTGCCTCCTCCTTCCTGCCCGATGTCTTTGCTCCCACTGAGAGAGAAGGAGGCTGAATCAAGCAAACATGGCAATAGGCCAGCTCTTCTGTAATTAATATCCTAACTCCCTGGGACTTGATGGAAATAATTTGGTCACAAACACCTTTTTTAAGATACAGTGTCCTGCTATGTTGCCCAGGCTGGTCTGGAACTCCTAGGCTCAGGTGATCCTCCTACCTTGGCCTCCTGAGTAGCTGGAACTAAAGGTACATGACTTTCTATCACCTTTTCAAAGGCCATTTTTCACTTGCTGTTGTAGGGACCATTTTCTATGAAAGCCCCAGGAAGCAGCCTTGGTGAGGTATTAGTGATGGAGGAAAAAAGTCTCCTGAACAGGAATAGGAATGTTCTTCTGTGCTTCCTGCACTCATAGTCCCAACTTATTCACACAGCATGGGAGAGATTGCTCATTGATTGTGTTAAAATGTTTATTTTTATTTTGGTATGGCAAGAGAAGATCATGCCATTGAAAATATAGCTCCTTACCCACAGATCCCAAGAGGAAGAGTGCACCACACCAAACCAGCCACATAGGAAAGCACCAAGGTCCTTCAGGAACCCCAAGGTCCTTCAGGAGACAAGGGAGATTGAAGGGAAAATGCGGGCGAGAGTTTTTATTGTAATTTCTATGGGAAGGAATGGGCAAGGCCAGGTATGCAGGATTAGGATTGGCTAGTCTGAATAATTCCACTGGGCTGTGGAGGATAGAGGTTGTCTCTAGTTTTCTGGTACCTGGCCCTGGGGTGATTAAAGTCAGGGAATAGTGGCCTAGAGTGTGAAAGCCTAATCAAGGAGGTGGTGGGGATGTGGGGTGTGGATTGGTTGGTTTGCACATGACAGGTAAACTTTCAAGTGAGCTGTTTGCTATTTCTAGGAATTGCCTAACCCTGGGAGAGACTATTCCTCAAAGGCCAGCAAGGTCCCAGATGTCAAGGCATCAGAATACAGAAAAAAATCAATGATATTCTCTAGGGGATATTTCCCTAGGTGTGTCTTGGTCTCAGGAATCCACGTATTACGTTTTTTGCCCTTCTGTGAAGGATATAAGTTGTTCAACAATGAGCAGTGTAAAAGGCCACAAACTGGGTATCAGTAATGAAGATGTAGAGGAATGGCTAACAGGGCAGACAGAGACCCTGATAGCTACACAGGTTCTGCAGGTCTGTTCCTCCCCCTAGGTGCTTTCTATATTTAACTGTCAGAAACTTCATAAACTTCTCTGTTTTAACCCAAATTATTATAATTTCTAGACAGTTATTTTTGTTTTTATGAAAAGAGATGGGCCGGGCGCGGTGGCTCAAGCCTGTAATCCCAGCACTTTGGGAGGCCGAGACGGGCGGATCACGAGGTCAGGAGATCGAGACCATCCTGGTGAACACGGTGAAACCCCATCTCTACTAAAAAATACAAAAAAACTAGCCGGGCGAGGTGGCGGGCGCCTGTAATCCAAGCCACTTGGGAGGCTGAGGCAGGAGAATGGCGTGAACCCGGGAGGCGGAGCTTGCAGTGAGCTGAGATCCGGCCACTGCACTCCAGCCCGGGCGACAGAGCAAGACTCCGTCTCAAAAAAAAAAAAAAAAGAAAAGAAAAGAAAAGAGATGGCACACCAAAATTAGGAATGAAATCAGGGACATTGCTTCCAATTCTACAGTAATTCTAGGATGAAGAGGAAGTTTTATGAAAAATTTCATGCTAGCAAATTAGACCATTTAGACAAAATAGACAAATTCCTTGAAATATACAAATTACCAAAAACATCTCAAGAAAAAACAAATCTATTCATACTCATATCAAGTAAAGAAAAAAAAAAAACTGTTCACAAATAAAAGTCTAGGCTCAGATTGCTTCCCTAGTGAATTCTGTTAAACATTTAAGAAAAAATAATACTAATTATATGCAAACATTTTCAGAAAAAGAAAAAGGAAACACTCCTCAACTAATTTTATGATGCCTGTATTGCCATGAAATTAAAACTGGACACAAAAGTTCTTAACAAAATTAGAAAATCAAGTCCAGAAATATATATGAAAAAATTTACCATGACCAAATGAGTTTATCTCAGGAATTCCATGTTGGTGTAACATTTGAAAATCAATTAATGTAATATACCTTATGGACAAACTAAAGGACAAAATGCCTTGTCAATACATGTAAAAAACAACTCTTGGAAAAATCTGATTCTTATTCATGATAAGAGAAAAAAAATTCTAAACAATCTTAGAAGGAAACTTCCTCAACCTAATAAAGGGTATCTATGAAAAGAATGCAGCTAATGTCATTTTTAATGATGAAAAAATGAATCATTCCCCTTTGATTAGAAACCAAACAAAGCTGTCCTCTCTCATGACTTTTACTCAACAATGTATAGGAGGCTCTGGTCAATGCAAAAAGGCAAGAAAATAAAGTCATACAGATGGCAACTTTAAAAACTATCAGTATTCTTAGATGACCTAATCTTGCATGTAAAAAAATACTAAGGAATCTATAAAATGGCTATAATTAATATTAAGTTTAGTAAGATAGGATTCAAAATAAAGAAAAATCAGTTGTATTTCTACATACTAAAAAAAAGTCTGAAAATAAAATGGTTCTGTGTATACATATGTGTATACATATGTAACAAACCTGCACGTTGTGCACATGTACCCTAAAATTTAAAGTATAATAAAAAAAAGAGTAGTTCACACACACCCCCCCAAAAAACACACAATTCAATTCACAATAATATAAACAAGGATAAAATAAACAAGAATAAATTTAACAAAATAGATGCAAGACCTGTACAGTGAAAATTATAAAACATTGCAGAAGAAAGTTAAGATTTGAATAGAGAGACATACCATGTTTATGGATTGAAATACTAGATATTTTTAAGATAACATTTCACAAATTTGTCACTAGATTCAATACAGTATCTATCAAAATCCTAACAGGCTATTTCTGACTAGGATAAGTTTTGGTTACATTTAATAGGTGTTCCGTAGGGACTTTTTTTTTTTTTTTTAGGCAGAGTCTCTATGACTCAGGCTGGAGTGCAGTGGCACGATCTTGGCTCACTGCAACCTCTGCCTCCCTGGTTCAAGTAATTCTTCTGCTTCAGCCTACCAAGTAGCTAGGACTACAGGTGCCTGCCACCATGCCTAGCTAACTTTTTTTTTTTTTGTATTTTTAGTGGAGACGGTTTTTTGCCATGTTGGTCAGGCTGTTCTCAAACTCCTGACCTTAAGTGATCCTTCCACCTCGGCCTTCCAAAGTGCTGGGATTACAGGTATGAGCCACCATGTCTCCACAGGCCCTCTTAATACACGGATTCAAATTTTCTTATCTGTGGAAAAGTTTCTTGTAGCTTTAAATATTCATTGGGTCCCCAATCTTCATTACGTTTTCTATTTCAAGCTCAATTTAACTATTTTTCAGCTTCTTATAATTTCATGTTTTTTCTCAGCATATCACCTAGTCTCCTCCTCTCAAATATTCCTGCTATGTAGAGCTGGCTAGAATAATTACGGATCAGTCACCGATATTTCTTGGTTTCATTTATGTTATTTCTCATTGGTAAATGATTATCCCAAAGCAAGGATCCAGGAAACTAGAGATGGCATTTATAACCTTTCTTGAATGTATTAGTCAGCTTGGGCTACTATAACAAAATACTACAGGCCAGGTGGCTTTAACACCAGGAATTTATTGTTTAACAGTTTTGAAGGCAGGGAGTCCTAAATCAAGGTGTTGATGAGGATGGTTTCTCCTGAAACCCCTCTCTCTGGCTGGCAGACAACTGCCGTCTCCCTGTGTCCTAACCTAGCCCTTTGCCCTGTGTGAGTTTCCTGGTGTCTCTTCCTCTTCTTCTGAGGACACAACTTCTACTGGATTAGGATTTCATCCTTATGACCTCATGTAACCTTAATTACCCATTAAATCTTACATCTCCAAATCTAGTCACATTGCGGGTTAGGGACTTAACATATGAGTTTTGGAGGAAGACAAATCAGTCCATAACACTGAAGACAAGTGTTTTCTGATGAAAGCCTCAGTGTGTTCATGACTCCCCTTCTGTGATCAATGGAGCCTTCAACTGGCTCTCCTTCCCTTATTATACCATACAAGGGCACCTCAGTTTTTCCTTAAAAACATGCTGCTTTTATTATGATTGTGTGTCAGGTACTGCTTGAAACATTATCAATATTTCCATATATTTTGTTACCATGGTTTTGATTTCTACCACTTCCTTTAGATTTTTTCTTTCCTTTTTTTTTTTTTTTTTTTTTTTTTTGAGACAGAGTCTCTCTCTGTCACCTAGGCTGGAGTGCAGTGGCATGATCTGCGTTCACCGCAACCTCCACCTCCTGGGTTCAAGCGAGCACATTCAGCTAATTTTTGTAATTTTAGTAGAGATGTTTCAGTAGAGGCATTTCACCACATGGGCCAGGCTGGTCTCGATCTCCTGACTCCCGATCTGCCCGACTCAGCCTCCCTAGGAACTGGGATTAGAGGTGTGAGCAACCACGCCCAGCTTCCTTTAGAGTTTTTCCTTAGCTTTTCTATCTCTGTTTTCATTCCCCATCTGTTCTTGCCTGTTACTTACTTTCTTTACTGGGGCCGTGTCTTAGTCTGTCCATGATGCTATAAAGATGGAGACTGGGTAATTGTAAACAATATTTATTTCCCACAGTTCTGGGGCTGAAAAGTCCAGGATCGAGGTACCAGGAGGCTCAGTGTCTGCTGTGGGCTGCTCTCTCTGCTTCAAGGTGTGTCGTTGAATGCTGTGTCTCTTGGAAGGGATAAAAGCTGTGTCCTCATGTAGCAGAAGATATGGAAGGGCAAAAAAAGACTGAATGCTGTGTGAAGCCTCACTTATAAGGGCCTTAATCCCATGTATGAGGGAGAAGCTCTCATGACCTAATGACTTCCTAAAGGCCCTACCCCTTAATACTATTACACTAAAGATTAAGTTTTAACATTAATTTTGGAGGGGACAAAACGTTTAAACCTTAGTAGGCCCTTACCATAGGAATCACAGTTATTTAAAATTTCCTGTGTCACACAGACATCTGATTCTGAGGCTTCCTTTGTCTCTTAAGACCTTTGTTGTTGTTTGTTGGTTTGTTGACATGCCTTGTAATTTTTTTCTTGAAAGTCAGATACATTGTATTGAGTACTAGTAATTAAGATAAACAGGCTTTAGTGTGAGATTTCATGTTACCCTGGCTAGGAGTCAGGCTGTGTTTAATCTTTTTTGTTAACTATAAATGCTAGAGGCTTGACTTTTCTCCTGAGATGTCTTTGTTTCTGTCTTCCCTATTGACTTTGAGCCTCCTTACGTTTACCACCTCAGACAGAGTCGGCACTGTGCTCTATTTACCTGTAATATGGGAGCCCTGTTGATGCAGCGGTAAGGTTTGGCGAAGGAGAATATTTTTTAGCCTTCTGATTAAATCTCAGTCTTTTAGTGAGCCTGACACTCAGGGGTGTGACAGTAACAGAAGTCTCTCCAGCACTTCTGCCCCCATCCTGTACCCCTTCCCTGACTGCAATATTCTGAATGAATTTCCTTGCAGCCCTGACCCAAGTTGACTAGCTATTTACTCCTTTCAGTGAAACAGGATGGTTAGATGATACTTAACATAAAAGAAATGCCCTTCTCCAAGCTGAGATAAAACCTCCAATATCTTTTCTGCTGTAGAGAAGGCCTTTCCTATGGATTTCATAATGGTTACTCTTCTCCTGCTTCTGACGGAGCTCAGAGAAGAGCTTTATTGGATCTTTAGCTTGGGAATCTCGTAGCGTTTCTGGAAATAAAGTCCAGAAAGGTTCTTTCTGCCAACCCAGACTGCAGCCCTCAAGCAACTAAAAACATAAAGGAACTTTTCACACAAAAATGTCTAGGTTCAGATAGTTTCACTGGTGAATTCTATTGAGGAAGAAATAATACCAATCCTACACAAACTCTTTCAAAAAAAAAAAAAAAATGAAGACCACTCCCCAACTTACTTTTTTTTTTTTTTTTCCGAAATGGAGTCTTGCTGTGTCACCCAGACTGGAGTGCAATGGAACGATCTTGGTTCACTGCAACCTCCGCCTCCTGGGTTCAAGTGATTTTCCTGCTTCAGTGTCCCCAAGGAGCTGGGACTACAGGCATGCACCACCATGCCCAGATAATTTTTTTTGTATTTTTAGTAGAGATGAGATTTCACCATATTGGCCAGCCTGATCTCGAACTGTTGACCTCAGGTGATCCACCCGCTGTGGCCTCCCAAGGTGCTGGGATTACAGGCATGAGCCACCATGCCCAGCCCCCAACTTTTTTTTTTTTTTTTTAATAATGCCAGGATCATTGTGATATATGCTGGTCCACAATAGACCTCTAGCCATTAATCAATATGACCACTTGAGTGTTTCTACCAGTTTGTGTCTCCGAGGACTCCTGCTCCAGACAGGCAGATCTTAGCTGTGATCCTCTATGTGCACCTGAGTCTGTGGATTTCAGGATGGTGGTTTGCTCTGTGACCTCCATTTTTCAACAGGTCCAAAATAGGACAGTAATTTTCCATATATCCTGCTTTCTCCTGTTAGAAAGATGGAAATGTTGACTTCCAAGTTCTTTTCATATCAAAGTTGAAACTGGGAACCCACATATACATTTTTGTCCTCAAACCCAAGAAGGTAATGTTACTCTCCCCATTTTACAACTGCAGAAACTGAGTGCAGAGAGATTGGGATTTTGCCCATGATGGTGAGAGGTGAAGCCAGCTGGACTTCTGGGTCGGGTGGAGACTTGGAGAACTTTTCTGTCTTATGAGGATTGTAAAATGGACCAATCAGCACTCTGTAAAATGGACCAAAATGCACAATCAGCACTCTGTAGCTAGGATTGTAAAATGCACCAATCAGTGCTATGTGGCTAGCTAGAGGTTTGTAAAATGTTCCAATCAGCACTCTGTAAAAACTCACCAATCAGCTCTCTGTAGCTAGCTAGAGGTTTGTAAAACAGACCAATCAGCACTCTATAAAATGGACCAATCAGCACTCTGTAAAATGGGACAATCAGCAATATGTGGGCGGGGACAAATGGAATAAAAGCTGGCCACCCCAGCCAGCAGCGGCAACCCACTTGGGTCTTCTTTCATGCTGTGGAAGCTTTGTTCTTTGCTCTTGCAATAAATCTTGTTGCTGCTCAATCTTTGGGTCCATGCCATCTTTAAGAGCTGTAACACCATGAAGGTCTGCGGCTCCATTCTTGAAGTCAGTGAGGCCACAAACCCACTGGAAGGAACTAATTCTGGACACAATGGCCCAATAGTCAGTGGCAGAGTCAGGCTTTAAATTAATTAAATTTATTTCCTTTTACTAAGTGCCTCAAATACATTCCCTGTTTTCCGTGCACTAGATTAACTGCAGTAATTCTTCCTGTGGTCATTAATGCCTAGTCAACGCTGTTTTCTAGTGAGCATTAAATATAATGTTTTAAATCACTTAACCCAGTACCTGACACAAAGTAAGTGATCAATAAATAATGGAAGTGCTGTCTGTTGTTCTTATTATATCATTTATTACTCACAGTGACCCTAGGAGATAGAGTTCTCTACCTGCCATTTATAGGAGAGGTACCACCCCCCAGGGTCTGTTAGAATTGGGCTGAGATACACCCTAGGCATTGCAATTTTTGAAAGCTGCTCAGAAAGTTCAAATGGGTAGCTAAAATGGAGAAGCACAGCACTAAAAGGTATGTTGACCACCTCATCCCATTGGTGCCATGAGGAAGGAAGGACTAATCTTGCCAGATTTACTTATTTATTTATTTCCAAAACAGAAGCTGAAAATTTGAATCACAATGAGAAATTTCCTAACTTGAAGTTTTCTCAAACCTTATTTTTAACAACACAGAATTCTGGAAGCTCAATATGGCACTGATACTTGCCAAGCAATATATTTGAAGTTAAATTGTGGAGACCAATTGGCTTCCTGATTAGATTAGAACAGTGGTTCTCAAAGCATGGAACATGGACCAACAGCATCAGGGTCACCTGGGAGGTTGTTAGAAAGGGAGATTCTCAGACCTTGGCCCAGACCCACTGAAACAGACAGTCCCACTCCGGGAGTGAGGCCCAGAGCCTGCATTTCCATCAGCCCTCTAGGTAATGCTGATGCCCACTGAAGTTTGAGAACCACTGGATTTTTTATCATTTATCATTTTATCATATTCTTCTTGCTTCCATAGTAGTAGAGGCAACCAATGAAAGAACAAAATATCATCACAACGTCAAACTTCAACTGAGCTACGAGTTTGTGGAAATATGTAGTTTCAGGAAAGACAGATCCTCCCCTTTAAATCCAGTTTGAAATTCAAGTCAGAGAAAGCTGTACTGAAGTAGTGGCACTTTAATTTGTTCAGATCCCACCTCTGCTATTTGCATCTCAAAAAGCCTATTAAATCAGCCCAGTGCAAGATCTGCAGGAAGCCCCCCTACCATTTCAGCTACTTGAACTACGAAGGGAAGGGAAGGAGAGCGACTGTGGTTAGAGCAGGGAAGATTATTTATGCTATAAAGGAGGTGAGCCACAGAAAGTGCTTACAAGCTGAGTAATAAAATATTTAAAAAGAAAAGTGATATGGAAATGTGTATCCCAGACTCCATAGTTTCAGTATATTCATTTCCTAGGTTAAATACACATATGTACACAAGATCATGCTCACACACGTACACATATGCATTCAAATAAATGTGTGTGTGGTGGGGAAGCATGTGGAATATGCTATAAGAACTATGAGCAGTTGATGTAAACTCTTCAAGACAGAAAATGTTTCAGGGTACAGAATAAGAGTGCTGACAAAATCTCAAAATCAGACTAGCATATGAATTGGGAGGCTTGACAAGAGCACATTGACATTGGCTGCTTACAGCCAGAGTGCGGTATTGCATAGTAGTTGACATTGGGTGCTTTGGATTCAGATATCCAGGATTTACCTCTTGCTTCTCTTTGAAGGCTATTTGAGTTTGGAACAAGTAACTTAACTACATCATTGGTAAAACTAGACTAATATGAAATTTTTGAAACTCTGTGTGTGTGTGTGTTTGTGTGTTTATGTGTTCATGGTAGCAGCCACTAGTTAGCACTTGGGGAAAAAAACTTACTGAGCGCCTATATATCAGACACAGTGCTAAGAATTTGGGATACTGTTTGAGGTCGCTTATTCAGGAAAGACGGAGGCTGGGCAAAGAATTATAGGTACACAGGGTGTTTTTAAAAAGTGAGGCTGCTATGGGATTGCAATGGAAAAATAAATCAGAGTCTGAAAGTGACTTCAACTTTAGTAAACAGTATTGGAAAGTAAATGAGAAATGCTAGGTCAGTTGCTCTTTACCTTTGGTGAGTGGCAGAATCTCCTGGAATACTTGTTAGAAATGCAAAGGACTGACTTCCTCCAGGGCAAATGCCCACACCTCCCGTTGCTAACTCCTGACAATGACTCATCTAAAAAGGCAACAGGATTATTGAGGTGTTGGAGCTGATCAGAATCTTAACTGTGGCGGTGGGTACACAAAGCTACTCAGATGATAATATTGTAGAGCATGAAACACACATGCATACATACACATTAGGACAAATACAACTGGAAAAATCTGAATAAGAGCTTAACAAGAATCCTGTGGACAGATCTTCTCCCTGGAGATTTGGGAGTTAGAGTGGAGTGGAGCTGGGGTATCATATTTTTTAATATCCCAGGTCATTCTAATATTGATCCAGAGTTGAGAGCCATCGTGAAGAGTAATGGAAAGCCACAGTAAGGTTTAACCAGGGATGTGTCTTGATCAGATTTTTGTTTGAACATCACTCTAGGTATAACAAGAAAATGGAATACAGAGTGAGAACAAAGAAGGAACTAGGAGGCCATTAAGGTAATCCAGGGAGTGATAATGTCTTGCAAAAGAAAAATGAGAGTAGAGATAGATATGTGGATTTTTAATTTTTATGACTGACATGATCTAGTAATTGACTGGCATGAGACCGCAGAAGAAGAGATTTTGAGACCCAAGTGTTCTGACACTCCAGAGGAGACTGGAAGTTAAAGGAGAACGATTCTGAAGTTAAAAGTGAAGCTTAATAAATCAATCAGAAAGAGAATCAGAAACACTCATTGGAGTCTGTGACTTGCAAAGTCCAGAATCAAAGGAAAGGGACCAGGATGCGCCACTGAGGCCTGAACTCTACAGCCAGTGGCCAAGACAAGTGTGTTCGGGGACTTAGAATGTGACTAGGGAGTCTTGATCCTATAGCTTTCCCTAAAATCAACAAGAAGAGGACACAGCATGGTGAAAATACTCTATTAGTGTGGCTTGTTAAGAGGTAGGGTACCCAGAGGAATGGAAGGAGGATAATTAGAAAAGAGAAAGTGAAAGTGATGAGAACTGCAAGGAGGCTATTTATAATAGCAAGGTGTGGAGTCATTATGGGCCAGAATTAGAGGGATAGCAGTGAGACTGGAAGGAAGGGGGTAATTACAGGTGGAATTATAAGGGAAAAATCAACAGGACCAGATGGCTGATTGAAAGTGGAGAGCCATGGGAAGGAGGCCAAGAGCCAAAAGGACATATAACCATGGCAAAAGCACAGAAAAACAGGAAGTAGGATGGGGGTAGGTTTGGCAGGACAATAGAAGAGTTTGGTTTGTGATGTGTTAGTTGGAGGTGATGGTGGGGGAGAAACATGAAGGTGCCCATTCAGGGTGACAACTAGAGAGAGGAGGCATGGGGTGGTGGCCAAAGGGTGTCCTCAGGGCAATGGCCAAGCACAAGAAGCACCCAGGTTGAACACTGTGTTTGCTCCTTGTGTTGAGTGTTGCTCTAACACAACATGAAATAGAGGAGGCTCGATTCACCAAGATTAGCAAGGATGAGACTTTGCTAGCAGATTTCTGAGCAGTTGCAGGATGGCAGATGCTGAGGCAAACAAAAGCAGAGGTAGTCATTTGCAGTGGAGGTCTTCCGTGAATACATTAGGGCAAATGCTGAAGAACTCTGGATGCCCATTAGAGGTGGCAGGGGCGGGAGCTGGCTTATGCTGCTTCTGCTACCCACCCTTACTCATTACTGCAAATCACAAGTTTTGGTGTTCAAGTTCAGGGGTTGGCAGAGTACTGCTGATATGCCAAATCCAGCTCACCCCGTGTTTTTGGTAAATTGTTATTGTAACACAGCTGTGCCTGCTCATTTACATATTGTGTGTGGCTACTTTTGTGCTGCAACAGAAGTTGAAGAGATGTGACAGAGACCATATGAGCCGCAAAACCTAAAACATTTACTATCTGGCCCTTTGCGGGAAATGTTTGCTGGCCTCTCCGCTAGTTCACTGGTGTCTACTCCAGTATGTGGCTTAGAGAGTCTTCAACATTACCAGTCGCCTCCACCATCAATTACCCCAATACTATATTCATCTGTTCATTCCTGCCCACCAGATTATTTGCCTATACTAGGGTTGTCCAATCTTTTGGCTTTCCTGGGCCACACTGAAAGCAGAATTGTGTTGGGCCATACATAAAATACATTATCAATAGCTGATGAGCTAAAAAAAAAAAAAAAAAAATCACCAAGAAATCTCATAATGTTTTAAGAAAGTTTACAGATTTGTGTTGGGACACATTCAAAGCTGTCCTGGGCTGCAGCAGGCTGTGGGTCTGACAACCTTCCTGTATACAATCTTATTTACAATTTTATGCAGACTAAGTCCCTCAACCTGTGCGTGTGGAGCAAGTGGCTGCCCCTCAGCCTTCACTCATGTTTTCCCTACTTGGGTGGAATTGATCCTGTGATCTTTCCATTGTTACTAATTTAGAGTCAGCTCTTGACCCTTCAGGGTCAGATTCAGTTTGAGGAGAGTAGAAAAACATTCTCTCTTCCCATGTATGTGCATATCAAAGGGTTTAGCCCTAGGAGCTGCTGAGAGAGCCCTGACTGAGAATCCGTCAGGAAAGCACCAAGAGAATGTTAGGGAGATTGAGCCATGATTCCTAAACCATCAGACACCTCAGATCAACCTGAATCCTGCTCAGCCTCTGGGCTTCATGGTTATGGTTATGTGAATAAATATCCTTCATCATTTCATTCAATTTGGACTGGGTATCCAGCAACAGGGCATATAATGTTGAAACCACCTTTGCAAAATTATAACTGAGGAAGTTATGACAGTGAAAGAAATCAGACCTAACCAACTCCATCTTGCTTCTAACTTTAAACTGTCCTTGTTCATTACTGGACATAGGCCAAACTAACTTTGCGAAGGAAATCAGTTTATGGTTTGACTCTGAAAGAAAATTGGTAACAGTCCTTTCCTGACAAGACCACCTTCTTGCCTAGGGACGTGTCTGCCTTTGCAGGACTAACAAATTAGCTACAAGATTAGAAATTACAGTTTAGGGGTCACGGAGCCTCTGGCTTCAAGTGTCTGAACCTTCCCAAATTTCTCCTAGAGATAACATCACTATTGTAAAACCTAGGATCAGTGCTTGAGATATTTTGCAGACCCTGCACTCAATGGATCAGCTGACCCCACCCAGACCAGCAATCTGGCTCAGTCAGTCATGCCATCCCACCCAGAAACAGAAGACAGCAAGAAAACCTCACTTTGACCCCTCGCTATGATTCCATCTCCGACCTGACCAATCAGTACTCTCCACTTCCCAAGCCCCTACTCACCAATGTATCTTTAAAAACTCTGATCCCGGCCGGGCGCGGTGGCTCAAGCCTGTAATCCCAGCACTTTGGGAGGCCGAGACGGGCGGATCACGAGGTCAGGAGATCGAGACCATCCTGGCTAACATGGTGAAACCCCATCTCGACTAAAAATACAAAACCTAGCCGGGCGACCTGGCGGGCGCCTGTAGTCCCAGCTACTCGGGAGGCTGAGGCAGGAGAATGGCGTGAACCCGGGAGGCGGAGCTTGCAGTGAGCTGAGATCCGGCCACTGCACTCCAGCCTGGGCAGCAGAGCGAAACTCCGTCTCAAAAAAAAAAAAAAAAAAAAAACTCTGATCCCTGAATACTCAGGAGACTGATTTGAGCAATAATAAAACTCCTGTCTCCCGCACAGCCGGTTGTGTGTGAATTACTCTTTCTTCATTGCAATTCCCCTATCTTGAAAAATCAACTCTGTCTAGGCAGTGGGCAAAGTGAACCCACTGGGCAGTTAAAATGACTCTTAAATGACTAACGTGGAGACATCTAACATAGATACATCTCAGTTTAACTTAGTGATACCACTGGGGGAGCCCCATCCCCTCACCAGTGCCTAGCGGGGGAACTTGTGAGAGCCCTCCTCACAGTGCTTTTCCTGGGCTCAGCCCTCCACTATCTGCTTTGGCCTCCATCCCTGCATGTCGCTCAGAATTGCTTCTGGCCTCTGTGCCACGGTGGGGTTTATTTTGCTCAATACATGGATGTTCCTCCTGCAGGTTGGTCTTATTGGACAGCTTAGCAACAGCCTTCACTGTTCAGGTACTTGGTCCTTTCATCCAATTAAAACATCTTTCGTAAGTATCCTTTGGTTCTAAGGAGCAGCAACTGACACTAGCAGTTTTCAGGAAAAAAAGGCTTTATTATGAAAGGATACTGGGTAGCTCATATGATGGAGAGAAAAGCTGGATCATCACTACAGCTAGGAAAGGGCAGGATTCTGGAAGCTCTCAAGGATTAGTAAGCAAGAATTCACAGACATACTATTTACGATCCAGATGTTGAAGCCACCCCAGCCTTCTTGTTCCCTTGTGTCTCTGCTCAAAATTCAAATTCCCAAAGGAAGAGAGGCCTTGGGTTACATATGAAGGCAGAGCTTTGATGGATAGACTCTCCAAAATCATTTGCAGTGGAGGAAGGATGGTTAGCCAAAAGAAATTTTGCCGTGACTACCAAAAGAAGGGAAGAGGAGGATGCACAGAAAAAGAATTGTTTCAGTGATAAAACTCTGCCTGATTGCACAGCGGCCACGTTCAGGGATACTTGCCTCAGTTAAATCAGCATTTCTCAAACTTTAATATGCCTCAGGATGGCCTGGAGGGCTTGTCACAACACAGATGCCTGGGCTTCTCACCTCCATTCTGATGCAGTTGCCCTGGGGTGAGGACCTGAGATTCTGCATTTCTAGGAAATTCTTAAAATGATACTGATTTGGCTGGTCTGAGGCACAGACTTTGAGACTTGCTATCTTGTACATATTGTATTCTTTTTCAGAATTTTAGTTAAAAAAAATTCCTAGGAATAACTCGTCAATGTTTGTGCTTGGAAGAGATTTAAGCTCTCTTCCTTGTTCTAGCTCAACAGTTTTTAACTCCATCTTTTACTTGTTAGTGCTTGTTAGTGGTAATGGGTGGTTTCTTTTAAATTTTCTTTGAATATAGCTCACCTAATCTTCTTGAGAAGATGCCTTTGTTTTTACTCAGCTTTAAGGTCCGTGTTAAAAATTATGATGAAAATCAAGTCCTCGGGTGTGTTGAAGTCTATCTATTTCCACAGCTACAGTTAAACTCCAAATAACTTCAGAGGACTGAGGGGATTTTTTCCTAAAAATATTTTGGCAGGGGCTTATTCTCTTGAAAAAAAAAAGTCTTAATGTCTGAAAAATATCTCTTAACCATACAGATTATTTGCCTTTGCTCATAGAGGAAAAGTAAGTGAAGTTGAAAGTGCTGCAAATTTTAGTGAATCTCTAATAGATTGCTTGATTTATAGAAGACGTTCATGGCCCAGGAAGGATTGCTGAAGGTGCTCTGGTGACATCATCTTTATGAAGATAATGTCTGAAGAGGAAAAGTAACTTGTGTTCGTTTGTTTTGCATTGCTATAAATTACCTGACTGGATAATTTATAAAGAAAAGTGGCGTATTTGACTCAGGGTTCTGCAGGTTACACAGGAAGCATGATACTGGCATGGGCTTCTGATGAGGTCTCAGGAAGCTTACAGTCATGGCGAAAGGCAACAGGAGAGCAGACATGTCACATGGTCAGAATGGAAGGAAAAAGGAGAGTGCAAGGTGCCAGGCACCTTTAAACAAGCAGCTGTCACATGAACTCACAGAGCAAAAACTCACTCATTACCATGGGCAGGGCACCAAGCTATTTATGAGGGATCCATCCCCCATGACCTAAATACTTTCCACCACGTCCCACCTTTAACATTGTGGAATCACTTTTCAACATGAGATTCAGTGGGGCAAATATCTAGACAACATCATAACTTGACCAAAGATCACAGTAAAGGTTAGAAGTACAGCAGGATTTCACATCCCTGGTTCCCAGCTTTGACGATGATGGCGGTAACAGCAATGGCAGTGCGATCACTGTTGCCACTGTTAGCATTCTTATGGGGCACAATAGCAGTGGTGGTTACCATTTACTGAGTTTACAGTTTGCCAGATTATGTTAAGTACTTAATATATATTCTGTAGGTCAGGGGCCGGAAAACAATGTCTATGTCCCGTTTCAGTAAATGAATCTTCAAGTGGCACATGACCACATTCATGTGTTTGTGTATTGTCCTTTGCTGATTTTGTGCTACTATGGCAGGGTTGTGTAGTTGCAGTGGAGACTGGCCCACAAAGCCTGAAATATCTACTGCCTGGCTGTTTATGGAAAAAAAGGATCTGACTCCTGCTCTGAGTCATTTCTGACATCAGCCTGTAGAGTCAGCATTACTATGCCGTTTTGCTAATGAGGAGATAGAGAATCAAAGAGAAACTTGCCCTCTGATTACAAAACATCATGGAGATGGAATCCAAATTAGAGTTCATCAGCGTCCAAAATTTGTTTCCTGTATTTCTGCACGATCCCTGATGAATTTGGCTAATTGTGTGGACCATATCTTATTGAAGTAATATAATGGATTATAATGTGGTGACGTTTTTTCTCCTTTGAACAAAATAAAGTGACATTTTAAAACCAAATAACAAGAACTGGTCTCTGCAGGATAATCACATCACATTGGCATATTTACTTTTAAAAGTAAATTATATTTTATGGTGGTTGTTAAGTTAATGAAATTATCATACTACCAACTAAGTGGATTTTATTATCATAGGTTTTTTGCAGGGCACCTGAGCCTTAACTGGTGCCCAATGAAATAACTGATTGCCGAGAGGGAATTCGAGCCCTGAGGCCTGATTCGCCTCAGTAGCTGTATGCTTGTAGCTTGTAGCTGTAGCTGGTGCTAATTACCTCATTCAAGCAGGTGTTCTGTGTTGCTTTTAAAATTTCTAGCTTGATCTTTTAATTCAGGAAACTTCCATCTTTATGTTACTTCGCTGTCATGTAAGAATGCTTGACTTAAAAAAAATATATATTTCAATGTGAGACCAGTGCTGAGAAACACTATAAAGAATGTTTTAGGCTGGGCGCGGTGGCTCACGCCTATAATCCCAGCACTTTGGGAGTCTGAGGTGGGCAGATCACAAGGTCAGGAGTTCGATACCAGTCTGGCCAACATAGTGAAACCCTATCTCTACTAAAAATACAAAAAATTAGCCAGGTGTTGTGGTGTGCACCTGTAATCCCAGTTACTCAGGAGGCTGAGGTGGGAGGATTGCTTGAACCTGGGAGGCGGAGGTTGCAGTGAGCTGAGATTGTGTCACTGCACTGCACTCCAGCCTGGGTGACAGAGCTAGACTCTATTTCAAAAAAAAAAGAATGCTTTTAGCAATGACATATTTGAAGTCCTGCACCCCTGGGGTTATGGTCCCCTTGGCAGCAGGCAAGTTAACAGTTTCTTACATGAATAAGCAGTCAGGGAATTTCACACATTGTCCTGAAGTTTTTATTTTCCACTCTGTGCATCCATTTCTACTTTTTCTTATCACTTGGTCCACATTCACTTGACAGTCTTTAGGAAAAAGGACTACATAGAATAGATTGGGAATGTAAATTAGACACAGTCAGATGCTAGTTATGGGGGCAGTGGGTGGAGAAGAAGTGAATAATCCAAAACCCGAAGAAAGCTAAAACATTGTTTCTTAATTTATTAGATAGAGAGCAGCTGCTTCTAAATTACTAGGAGTCCTGGTTAAATTGCAGATTCCTGGGCCCTACTCCAGATTTACTGAATTAGAATTTCTAGGGAGGGGGCCTGGGGAGCTATATTTTTAAAATACTATAAAGGTAGTTCTTATACATACTAAGTTGTGAGAATGGAATATAGCAAGACATAAGTTTCTATTGCTGTGTGAATGTTTCTATGTTGAAAGAGGGAAAGTAAGAAGAGCACACAGATATATTCAGCTCACAAAATGTTCCATTCATATGTATCATGTGTTATGTATTTGCACATACACATTACTCACACATGCGTCTGCATGCATAGACAAGTATGTGTATATATATATATATGTGTTTTTTTCTTTTTGAATATATATATAAATATATATATATTTTTTTCTTTTTGAAACAATCTCACTCTGTTGCTCAGGCTGGAGTGCAGTGGTGCAATTTCGGCTCACTGCAACGTCTGCCTCTCGGTTTCAAGTGATTCTCCTGCCTCAGCCTCCCAACTAGCTGGGATTACAGGCACCCGCCACTATGCCTGGCTAATTTTTGTATTTTTAGTAGAGACGGGGTTTCGCCATGTTGGCCAGCTGGTCTCTAACTCCTGACCTCAGGTGGTCCACCCACCTCGGCCTCCCAAAGTGCTGGGATTACAGGCATGAGTCACTGTGCTGGCCCACACATGAGTATATTTCATGTGGTCAAGCACAAATATGCTCATACATTTGCACTGTACCTCCCTCTGCCTAGAACAAGCTCTTTATATACCTGATTCGTCTTATTCAAGTCTCAGCTCAATTGTCACTTCCACAGAAAGGCTTATCTTGACTATTGTGATAGATTTATTGCAAACAGAACCTTAATCTTCATTCCTCCTGGTATCTATGCCTTTTGCAGCATGACTCTGCAGTTTCTTTCATCAAGGGGTGAAGTCAATGTCTCCTCCTCTGGAATCTAAGCTGGCCATGTAAAATTACTTTGACCAATGAGCAACCAAACTTCCAAGGTACTAGCTGCAGACTTCAAAAGATACGTGTCTGTCTTAATCCCTTGGAACCCTGTATCACTATATAAACAAGTCTAGGCCAGCCAGCTGAATGATAAGACACACATGCCCAGTCATCTTATCCCAGCTGACAGTAAGCCAACCTCCAGACACAGAAGCTGAAGCCATTTTATACCATTTGGTCATGTGTGGTCCAGAACAACAGAACTTCTTGGCGTATACCTAGCTCATGAGAAATAATAGTTGTTATTTTAAGCCACTATATCATGGGGATGCTTTGTTGCACAGCAAAAGCTAATACAGTTATCTTTTCAAAAGGCCTCACCTCATTGCATCACCACCTATATATAGTTCTCTCCTTTCATTATGTGAGATTATTTTGTTTGTTTTTTTGCCTGACTCGCTCTATAAGGATATAAAGGTATTAAGGATAGTCTCTAGCTTGTTTGCTGATAAACTTCCAGTGCCTAAAACAGTGTCTGGCTGATAGCAGACACTCAGAAAATACTTATTGAATCAATAAATGCTTTCATTTAGGCATCCCTGGCAGATTGAGCTTCCTAATTCTCTATTCCTATGACTTACGTTGAATTTACTCTTGTGGGGGTCTATAATGGGAGCTAATGGGAGGTTTTAATCTAGTATGTATATTGGGTTGCTAAGAAATGCCAGTTTGGGAGCCAGGTGTGGTGGTGCACACCTGTAGTCTGAGCTACTTAGGAGGTTGAGGCGGGAGGATTACTTGAGCCCAGGAGTTTAAGGCTGCGGTGAGCTACGATTGCGCCACTGCACTCCAGTCTGGGAGACAGGGTGAGACCCTGTCTCAAAGAATGTGTTTGTGTATATATATTATATAGTACATCTGTAGATGTATGCAAAAGAAATGTCACTTTGGGAAACGAAGTAGGCTACCCTCAATGCACAAAGCCCCCAACTGAAACATACATGCTTAGCTAGTATCCCAAGCAGGTCCTGCTGTATTTTGTTTTAATCCTAAATTCTGCCGCATTGGCTTCTATTGATTCTTCAGAGGTTGAGAAAATATTTAAAAGATATTAAATCCAGAGCCTTATGTGTTCCAAGAAACTCATTGTCAGTGATACTATGTCCAAACATTATATTATTTGTTTTCTGTGCATTGAGCAGAAAATCTCATGACATGACTTATCCTTAGCAAGTACATTAAACATTGGGTCTGATTAAGCCCTTTTCTGCTGGCTACATATGTCTGACAGTGTGTCTCTTCTCTGGGATACATGACTCTCTCGCCTTCTCTTCCCAATCTTTCTTCTTCCAGACCTGAGGCAGTATAATGGTTGAGGGCCTACACTTTACTTTGGAAGCTGATTTCCAGAGTTAACATAGGCACTCCACTGCTTACTGTCTGACCTCAGGCAAATGACTTAGCATTTCTGGGCTCCAGTGGGGTAAGAATACCTACCTTATAGGAATATTCTAAAAATAAACAGTCTAATATATGTAAATCTCCTGAACTAGAGACTAGGAATATAGTAAATACTATGTAAGTATTAACTGATGATATTATTTTTATTGGCATTCCTCATCAGTCTTATTCCTAGAGAATAATTTGGTCAGAATTGGAAAATCAATCTTAGAATCTAAAGTTGATGACCACATTCCTATAGTGGGGCCATTCATTATGATTAATTTTAATAGTGATAATAATTACATTTGCTGTCTGCTTACCCTGTAATAGACTGGGGGCTGAACACTTTATATTCCTACCTACTTGATCCTTTTCACAGTCCCATGAGGTAGACAGGATTCTTGTCCTTTTACATATGAGACAATCAAGGCTCAGATGGGCTAAAGAATCTTGCCCAAGTTCACCCAGACAGTCAGACAGGATTCCAGCCTAGGCAGTCTGACTCAATATACCACCCAATCCTACCTACTTCTGGCTGCCCATAATGGAAATAAAATATATTAAGGTAGAAACCACCTCACATAAGAGACCCGTCTTACTGACGATGCTGTTTCTGTAGAATGCTGGTCGTTTACCTTTAGATAGGACTTTGCAGTTTGTGAAATGTCTCCACATGTGCTATGTCATTTACTGCAGTCCTCACAGCAGTATAGGAAGTAAATCAGTCCACATTTTCAAAACAGAAGGAACTGAGGGCAGGAGAAACTCTGTCACTTTAATTCCCTAGCCATCAAGTGATAACATTTTGATCATAATCTGGAGGCCCTACATCCAAGCCCTACCCTCTTTTGATGATGATATGCTACGCTAATATACTACCGGTGGCTATTTTATTTGAGTTTCTTTTTCAATCTGTGAGATTAGGAGCATATGCTGGAATACAGTTTTATAATTAGGACAGCAGACATTCCTGAAATGCGTATAGGCTTAAAATATCACTCTAAAGAGGGGTTTAACCTGAGAAGTACAAAATATTTTGAGATACTTTAGATAACATATTTTCTTTATCTAGCTAACATTTTATAGGAGTCCATTTTTAAAATCTGTTAATGAAGTGAAATCATTAACTAGGTCCTAAGTTTATTTCTTGGTTGTCACAGTCTAATTTCATATGCTACAAAGACATGTTTTCTCAAAGGCTGGTTAAAACAGACTTTAGATGGGAAAAAATTAATATAACTTGTTAAGATATGGTACTAAACAAATGTCTTAGTCCTTTAAGAACATTTTCTATGTTAATGTGTGCTGTGATGCTCTAGGAAGAAAGCGTATGACCTCACAAGTTTATTAGACCATAAAAACCCCTGGGATGGGGATTGGCAAACTGTAGTGTGTGGGCCAAATCCAGTCTGATGCCTGTTTTTGTTTAGTCTGTGAGCTGAACAAAATAACTTTATTATCTAATCAGTTTATTTAAACAAAGAATATACAACAGACTGTATATGGTCAATAAAGTCTAAAATATGTACTGTGTGGCCTTTCATTGAAAAAATTTGTCAAACTGAACTCTACCCTGGAATGACAATATCATCACCATTGCCCCCATCATGCTAGCTTGACTCTAAAATGACCATCAATCCACCCTCTCTTAAACATGCATGTGAATCTTCCATCAACAGGCAGTGGCTATCCTTCCACCCCTTCAATGTGGACTGGCCTGTATGTTCTTTGACAAAGTAGAAGAGTGACACTATGGCAGTTTTGGATGTGGCCATAAAGAAACTATAGTTTTCACCTTGGTTTGTTGTCATTCTTAGTCACTATGTGAAAATGTCACTTGGCCAAGAGTGAGTAACATCTACTTAAGCAACAAAAAGCCCTAGTACAATACAATTCGATTAACTCTCCTACATATCTGCTATTTTATATATTTTAACCTACATCTCCCCATTTCCTCTCCCTGCCCTCTACCCATAGTAACCACTATTTCATTCTCTGTGAATTTGAGGTTTTTAAAAAAATATTGTTGTTGCAAAAAACAAGTAACTACGTAAGATGATAAATATGTTCATCTGTTTCACTCTAGTAACCATTTTAATATGTATGTGTATATATACATAACATTATGTTATAAACCTCAATTATACACAATAGTTTTTTAAGGCTATTGGAGAGGGAGAATACCCCAGACCAAACCAGCCGTCCAGCCATTCCCGTCAAGGTACCAACTGTATTAATGAAACTAGCCTAGACCTTAAAGACCAGTGCAGATGCCAAAAGCTATCACGCAACTAGTCCTGCCTGTAACAGACCTCCACGATTGTGAGATAGGATAAATAAGATGATATTTAAAGATACAAAGTTTGGGCATAATTTGTTACATAGCAGTAACTGAAGCAGTCCTTATGTTCCTTCTCATCATTGGCTTCATCATCATTTTGCGGAGAATCTCTAGGCTAGTATCCCATGGCACTCACTTTGAGAAAAATCTGATTTTGAGAGTACAGTGCTGTCTTCAAAATTTGGTGTTTTTATTTTTTATTTTTTTATTTTATTTTTATTTTTATTTTTATTTTTGAAACGGAGTCTCGCTCTGTCGCGGCCCAGGCTGGAGCACAGTGGCCTGATCTCAGCTCACTGCAAGCTCCGCCTCCCGGGTTTACACCCTTCTCCTGCCTCAGCCTCCCGAGTAGCTGGGACTACAGGCGCCCGCCACCTCGCCTGGCTAGTTTTTTGTATTTTTTTTTTTTTTTTTTTTAGTAGAGACGGGGTTTCACCGTGTTAGCCAGGATGGTCTTGTCTCGATCTCTTGACCTCGTGTTTTTATTAATTTACGTAGACTATTCTGTGAAAGGTCTACATTGGAATAGGTTGGCCTAGTAATAGTCATTTTGTCAAATACCGTCTTATGCAGGGTGTGATACACCTGCAGAGATAAGATAGCAGCCCAAACATCTGAACCCCTTCATCTCACATCTCCAACCATTTCTTACATCCTCAAAGTGGAGGATTTCAAAAAGTCAAACCTCTGCTATCCAGCTGTAGTAAAATCTCTTTAGGGGGTTACAAGATCACAACATCAGGAGAAAAAGATCTCTACATATGCACCAAAGCCCAGCACATTACAGATGTTCAATGGTAGTATCATGTTGAGGTTAATTTGAAATTCAGAAGAACATCTTCCTTCACTCCTAGATAGTTGATGCTTTCTCCTGTAGTTGACAATTCTGCTACATAAGCCCTGCATAAGCCACAAGGTACCTTGATGGCTTGCTTCAGCTTGTCACACTCCTGATTACCAATCTTTAGCATCTCCACTGTCGGAGAACCTCTCATTTCTCCAGCTGTGCACATGTGTCCCTCTACAATCTAGCCCCAGCTTGCTTCCCCATCTGCTGCCTAAAAAATGTCATTGAATTTTTTATTGAACATTTTATTGCCTAAAATGCACCATGTCCTCTCATAACTCCATGGTTTGCACATGCTATTCCCTCTTCCCCGAATGCAAGTCCTGCTTTTCCACCTAATCCATGTCTTTTCACCAAGGCACTACCATCTCCTACTCTATCTTGAAAGTTTTTTAGACTCCCCTGCGGGAAGTCTGTCTAGGTATGTATGTATACCTCTGTTATACCTCTTTTACAGTGTTTACCACAGTTGGTTAAAATTTATTTTCCAGACGTAAGCTTTGCTTTTCTAGACTCTAATTTTTTTATCCGTGAAATGGGTATCCTATGACTTGCCTGCAGGCTTGTTGTGAGAATTAAACCTAATGTAATATATATTTAAGCACCTAGCAACTGCTAAGGAAAAGGCCCTTTACAAATCTTTGCTGTCTTCACTTTCTATTTGTGGATGACAATCTTTCCCTTCCCCACCTCCTCCATCACACTCTGAGCTGCTCAGGAGCAGGCAAGACACCTCTGGTATTGTCCTATCCACAGTGCCTGGCAAAGACCACGTGCTTGGTAGGTAGGTGTTGAATGTATTGTTCCTTCTAGTCTTTTTACTTATCCTGACTAGTTACTGTATTGTTGAGGACAGCCAGCTACCTGTGGAGGAAAGTATTTAAAAAGAGAAAAAAACAACCCTCACTAAAAGCCTTCCATTTAGTTCAGGGGCATTATAATATAGGGAAAACACCGTGGCAGATGTGGTCATTTGTCCATCCCCATTGGTGGCAACCATGCACAATACCATTTTGGTTGTAAGTTTTTTCCTGTTGGAGGGCCAAAGACAAATCTGGGCTCAGTCCTAATTCCCAAAAATGACTCAGTGCA
The DNA here is from genome assembly GCF_000951035.1 of Colobus angolensis palliatus. Lineage (NCBI taxonomy): Eukaryota > Metazoa > Chordata > Mammalia > Primates > Cercopithecidae > Colobus > Colobus angolensis. The sequence goes on along the minus strand of NW_012118977.1, from coordinate 587,240 downwards.
CTCCTTGCAATGGAAAAGCAACTGTGAGACATTTCAGACTCACATTGTTTGCAGGAGTCCAACTGAAGGATCTTCATTGTGATTTATCCTTTCTTGTTGTGTCACTCCCACCTACACAGGGTATATATTAGAACAATAGATGGAGGTTCAGCTTCATTTAGATTTTCTTGCCTTCCCTACAAATTGATTTTGAACTTTGTCTGTTTTCTTAATGTAATTTATTGTAAATTCAGCTGAGGTTTTACTCATGAAATTTTGTTCTTCATTATCTTGTGAAATGACGTCAAGTGAACACCGGGAGAGTCATCTGATGCCAGTTGGCTTTGTGGGCAGAAGGCAGACAGTTCACATGGGCTTTCTGGTCCTTCGTGGCTGTGCAAAAGCAGAAGGACCTACTCCTTGTTGCTTTCCCTTTTCTCACAGGGCCAGAGACAACAAAATTGTTTGAACTCCAGGCAGCCTCAGCTTAGGTGGCAGAAGTGTAAGTGAGTGCTAGGAGACACCAGCTGCAAAACACCAGAGAACCTGGGCCAAAGTATTCTGCCACAGGGAGACCCATTAAAGCAAGATGGATGATTGAGGGGCTGCAATCCCACGAGAAGTTGAGTGTGGCCATGGCCCCTCCAGTTTAAGGTAGGGTAGCGAACATCCCAAAGAGCTTGTTGCCAAGAATCTCAGAGAAAGGACCTGGGGTCATTTACTGGAGAATCCTGCTTTCCTCCATATGAATTTCTGTTGTTGTACTCTACCGTTTGTATATATAAATCCAAAACAAGTGAGTCTGTAAAAATCTGGTCCTGTAAACATATATCACAAGAGCCAGAGCTTAAATAGCTTATACATGGGTGAATACAAGTGAGAATGTTAATATTTTAAAGCTGAGCAGGTACCACAAAGGGTAGGTGTAATGGAGGTGAATTTGCAGGAGAAATTCCAATTTTGAGAAATTCCAATTTTTAAAGCCCTCTCTCCAATTTTCTTGTTTTTAAATTTCACTGTCCATGGTTATTGTATTGCCTTCAATTTCTATGATGTTGACAGGATAGTTAATCAATATGGATTTCTGAGTTCATATATTATAAAGTTGTATATTATTTGTAGTAGTAGAACATATACAGTTACATCACTTACTGACATCTGTAACTAAGCTAAGGCACTGTCAGGAAAGAGTGTTAACTGTAAATCTAGTACCCAGGAGCAGAAGGGATTGATGCTTGACCCATGTTCTCTGGGCCCTGGCATCATAGTTGTGATGGTTAATACCGAGTGTCAACTTGATTGGATTGAAAGATGCAAAATATTGTTCTTGGGTATGTCTGTGAGAATGTTGTCACAGGAGATTAACATTTGAGTCAGTGGACTGGGAGAGGCAGACCCACCCTCAATATGGGTGGTCACCGTCTAATCACCTGCCAGCATGGCTAGAATAAAGTAGGCAGAAGAACGTGGAAAGAGCAGACTCACTGAGTCATCTGGCCATAATCTTTCTCCCATGCTGGATGCTTCCTGACCTCAAACGTCTGACTGCAAGTTCTTCAGCTTTTGGACACTTGGACTCACACCAGTGGTTTGCCAGGAGCGCTCGGGTCTTCAGCCACGGACTGAAGGTTGCACTGTTGGCTTTCCTACTTTTGAGGTTTTGGGACTCGGACTAGCTTCCTTGCTCATCAGCTTGTAGAAGGCCTATTGTGATATCACAAGGTGATAGGAGTCAATTCTCCTAATAAACTCTCCTTCTTATATACATCTATTAGTTCTGTCCCTCTAGAGTACCCTGACTAACACAATAGTGTTTTCTGCCTAACTTCAACATCATATATCAGCATCTGCTTCTCTGCATAAAGAATTTTTTCTCCTGGGCCAGCCCATTCTGCATCTGCGCATGGCAGACTGATGCAGTAGAAAATTAATGTGTCCTAAGAAAGCTCTCAATAAATAAGTAGCAGAGTCTCCCTTGCCTCTGGTGGGATAATTTTGAGGTACAAATCTATGTGGTTCTCAGAGATCGCAAATGAGATTATGCTGCATTCACTCCCAGTGGTAAGCTTCTTGACAACTCGCTCTGCTTTCTGGCTGTTCTTGTTTTTCTCATCTCTCTCTTTACTACTTGTGTTTCAGGACATTCCCTCTCAACTAAACTATTAGTTCTCTTCTTATTTCCTGAGGTTGTGGCTCTGAGGGAAACCAAACCAAAACATACTTAGTGAAAAATTATATTTAAGAGCCCATGTGCCTTGAAGGAGAGTCTAGAACCTAAAAAAATTGAGTGGCGTGGTCCCGTGAAAAGACAAAGTGACTGAAATACCAACCTTAAGAGGAAATCTGTGAACACAGACTGATGGTACCAATGCACCCCACATACACCCAATTGTGAAGAGAAGAGAAACTGGAATTACTCAAATGGAGCAGCTTTGCAGATATATTCCTTTCTAGGATCTGATTCACAGCCTATAAAATCTGGATCTTTTATGTCCCCTAGTGTTGGGAGTGGGTGGGAAAACATACTGCTTTCCCAGCATTAAGAAGGCTCAGCGCTACCCCAGAGCTTGTACATTCTTTCTTATTCCTCGTCTCTTGTTTTCAAGTCACATATGGTAGTGGAAGAAAAGTACAACAAACCACTTTTAAAGAGACCACATGGCCACTATTGGAAAAAGTTAAACAACATGACTTGTATTTTGGCATTTGAACCTAATAATAGGGATACACAATTACAGAAACTCAGCTTTAGGAGGGATCTAGAGCCTCTTCTAGCCCAAAGCCTCATCTTGTACCTTCATACCTCTCTGATGGACTGTTACACACTAGGTAATTATTAAATATTCTCTAAGTGTCTATTTGAATTAATTAAGTGTCCTTCTGACAAGCTTGAACAAAGTCCGTAATTGAGAGTTGGCTCCCTTCCAGGACAATAGTCTCCATCCCCACGTATAGTAATCAGTAATCTTTCCTTTTGCTCTCCTGTGGCTTCAATTAATTCATCCTAATTCTACTACTTAAGATCCTAAATAAGAGAATTCAGTACAGCTCCATCCTTCGGTGACATCCCCTTTAATCTGTTTTCTAAGAAACACATCCACTAATCTTTTAGCTGTTCATCAAGTGACCTGCTCATGAATCATTTTTGCCACATCTCTCTGAACATATCTCTCCATACTTAATTGCCCTTAAAGTATAGCTCCAGGTATTAAGTAGAGTGGAAAAGGCCAAGAATGATGCTGGGGCTCTGGATTAAAGGTGATGGAACCATTCCCAGGGATAGAGAACACTGAAGGAAGACCAAGTCTGGGCATGACTTTGATGAGTTTGGTTTTGGAGAGGTTGGATTTGAGATGTCTTGGAGAGATCCAAGAAGAAATATGACAAATATATTTGGATATATTAATCCTGAAATTTAGAGGAGAGATCTCAGTTGAAGAGAGTCATTTATAAATCGTCTGCAAATAGGTGATAAGTATGATAATTGAGGCATACAGTATATAAGAGTGAGAAGAGCAGAGGCCCTTAGACCAGGCCTTAATGAAATCTTACATTTATTTTCTGGGTAGAGAAAAATGAATTTATTTTTAAAATGAGAAATATCAGCCAGAGAAATAGAAGGAACTCCATGAGATTTCTATATCACAGCAAATAAAATAAAAGATTATTTTAAAAATAAGGGACTGAGGCCCAGCATGGTGGCTAACACCTGTAATCCAAGTACTTTGGGAGGCTGGGATGGGCAGATCATGAGGTTGAGAGATGGAGACCATTCTGGCCAACATGGTGAAGCCCTGTCTACTAAAAATACAAAGATTAGCTGGGTGTGGTGGTGCACGCCTGTAGTCTCAGCTACTTGGGAGGCTGAGGCAGGAGAATCGCTTGAACCCAGGAGGCAGAGGTTGCAGTGAGCTGAGATTGTGCCATTGCACTCCAGCCTGTCAACAGAGTAAGACTCCATCTTAAATAAGTAAATAAATAAATAAATAAATAAAATTTAAAAAAGGGACTGATCAGTACTAATGAATATCCCTGAGAAACCAAGATAGAGCTTCAAAGAATGCCCTTTGAATTTAATGATAAGGAAGTCTTTGATCAGCTAAGTAAGGTCATTCTTGGAAGTGAATAAAAAATTCCAAGCTTTGGTGTTGATGTATGTAAACTACTGGAGTTCTAAAACTGGCTCTAAAATCAAATCCCACAGAGAACTCTTCTGGATATTCAGACCATGGCAACACCATTTGAATCAAAATGCAAAGTACTATGCCTTCTTTGAAGGCAAGGAGGCTTTTGTTAATTATGAATTCTGATGAGTTCAGGAATTTATAAATTTTCTAGCTAACTTTCCCAAATCACGTTAGTCATTCCTTTGCTCAGAAGCCTCCTAAGCCTCCCTTTTGATTATGGTACAGCTTTGTTTTATATAAATTTTGTAAGCTGCTATTCACCTTTCTTGCCTTATTCACAGTAGTTCCCCAGATCCCTCTATGGAGCCATACTACACTTTCTCATGACCCCATGCATTTGCTCTTCTATTCCTTTTGCAAGGCACACATGTATCAGTCTGTTCTCATGCTGCTAATAAAGACACTCCTGAGACTGGATAATTTATAAAGGAAAAAGATTTAATTGACTCACAGTTTCACATGACTTGGGAGGTCTCACAATCATGGCAGAAGGTAAAGGAGGAGCAAAGTCATGCCTTACATGGCAGCAGACAAAAGATCTTATGCAGGGGAACTCCTCTTTTATAAAACCATCAGATCTCATGATATTTATTCACTATCACGAGAACAGCATGGGAAAAACCACTCCCATGATTCAATTACCTCCCACTGGGTCCCTACCATGATACGTGGGGATTATGGGAACTACAATTCAAGATTTGGGTGGGGACACAGCCAAACCATATCAATGTGCTGTAGTTTTTGCATTGCTCCTGTAACAAATTGCCATAAATTCAATGCTTAAAATTATACAAACTTGTTATCTCACAGTTCTGTAGATCAGAAGTCTAGATACAATGTACCACAACTGGGTCCTCAGTTTAGAGTCTCACAAATGCCTCAGGCTAAAATTGAGGCATTGGAAAGGGTCCATTTATTTCTGGAGACTCTGGGAATGAATCACTTCCAAGTTCATTCAGGGGGTTGCTCAAATTCTGCCTGTTACAGTTACAGGGCTGAGATCTTCATTTTCTTGTTGGCTTTTAGTTGTAGACCAACTTTTGCTCCCAGATGCTGCCCACATTCTTTCTCATGCTTTTCATGCCCCCTTACCCCAGTCACCCAAAAATGTCAGATTGAGTCCCTCTCTGGCTTCAAATCTGTCTAACTTCTTCTCCCTTCTCTTTTGGAGTCAAGCCAAAGAAAAGCTCTCTGCTTTTAAGGGTTTTTATGGCTCAATTAGGCTATCCAAGGTAATCTAAAATCTGAAATAATATCTCTATTTAAAGATCTATAACCTTAAAAAATTTACAGCACCCCTTTTAACAAGTTGGATGATATTTGCAAGTTCTAGAGTTTCGGGCATGGGTATGTGGTTGGTGAGATGATTCTGCCTACCATAGCATGCCTTTCTTCCTCTTTCTCCCCTCATGTGCACCAACTTAGCTTTCAATTCCTAGAAGAAATGCCACTTCCCCTATATTTAAATTTCTACTGCTATCCCCACCTCCAGGAAGAACCCATTGCTCCCTATCTGTGTCTCCTCAAACCTTTGGCCATACTTTCACTTTTATCTTATTGTATTATTCTTAAGAGTGTGTTTGATCTACTGCTAGGCTATCAATGTTTTGAGGACAGTGAAAATGACTCATTTGTCTGTCTCCACACCAGATAGTGCACCAGACTGGGTTCTGTGAGATGTGTGAGGAATCTTGGGTTTTACTGCTTCATCTTCCTATTGTTCTCTGTCTTGTCTGTCTCCCTTCTTCCTGTGACTCCAAATTAATCACAACTATGAAAATGCCTGTGTTCATACTCTCAGAATATATAAATCTGAGTGTTGAGTTTCCTTCTTGGATTTTTATTCAGCCCAGTGTTTCATTCCATCTCAAATTCCCTATAAGTCAAGTGACAGAGAATCAGGATCTGCAAATCACCATTGAGTAAGCTGTTGAATAAGGTGATTGTCCTTCTAACAACCTCTTGCAATAGGTATAGACTTTCCCTCCTCCTCCTTTTAGGTTAGGAAACTCAATCATGAACAGATAAGGAGGTTGCCTGACCTCATGAGATAGATATAGGTGAGAAAATGGGTGCTCTGAATCGAGGCTCCAGGTTTCTGGGTCCATGATTCTTTTTTCTATCTATAGTACTTCAACATGCATTATTTTCATATTACTCTCTTAGCCTCAAGAAAGTCTCCACTCAAGTGCTCCCTGTCATCTTTGTCACTGTATCAGCCAAGTGTGAAGTTTGGAGTTGCCTCCTGTCATCCTTCTTTCCCTGCTGGGCCTCATGACTCCTGGATTCATTGATCCAGGTCGTACCTCTCTTTCCCAGCAGGACTTTTAGATATGTCTGGTTTATTATGGTCTCCACACCTTGGTGCATCGGACTGGGCTCTGTAAGATGTGTGAGGAATCTTGGATTTTAGGACAGAATTTGACAGAAGTGCAAGGCATGCACACCATCCACGCAAGGGCTTGCTAGGTTTCCTTGGAGAAAGAAGCCCTGGAAATGACCCAGAGCATTTTATATACACAAGTGTCTCAGGGAGAGAGAAAAAAAGGAAAAGAAGAAAAGAGCAAGGAGCAGATTTTGCCTTGTGGTATTAGGCAGCAAACTCCTGTTTGAGTCTAGAAGGAGAATGATGCCTTGAGTCTGTCATAAAAGTTTCATTATCACTTAAATTCTAAATCTCCTTTATAATAGACAACCTTGGGAAGGGTGTGGGTTTTTTTGTTGTTTGTTTTTTGTTTTGTTTTATTTTGTTTTTTTTGTTTTTTTGTTTTTAACTTTCTTTTAATGTAAGTAACAAATTTTCAATTTTTTAAAAGCTATTGTTTTCAAATTTGATTAAATTGTCCTTGAACTTATCTACAAATTTAGTCATCATCTACATAGCATATTATATTTTCATGGAATTTTGTGATCTGTTGGGCACCCTTTCTTCACTCCATTTGGGGAAGTGCTAGTGCACTTTGCTTGGTTTCTCACTCTCACAGCCTATTGGTACTTTTCACATCAAGGTGTATGGGATGTAACACTTAAAAATTGCCTCAGAAATTGCATTAACTGGTATTTATAGCATTAAAGGGAGATATAAAATTTTTCCGTTTTTTGTATAACTTTGCAATGAGTACAACTAATGGGATACAGTATTCATGAGTGCAAAACCTCCTCCAGATAAATACAAAAATCCCATTGACTACACTGTGATTAAGGAAGAACAGGAACCAGAAGATTATGAATTTGATGCTTCCTGAAGCAAGTTCTAATATTTCATTTTTGCTGCATATGTTCATTTTTGTGTGCAATTCTTCACTATGGAAGAATTGGAATGCACAGTGGGGGAGGTAGAAGACTGATTCTTAGATCTGGTCTGTCACTAACTAGATGTCTAGGGCCTAGGGCTGGAGAGATACAAATTGTTAGTGACAGAACCAGAATTAGGTTCTTTTGAGCCATATGGAAAATGCATCAATTTTAGTTGGGGTTGGATCAAACCAGGGGTCTTGAATACTTATTGGAGTAATCTTTTATTTCCCTGTCTTTAATCTCTTCTTTTAATCTATCCTTTCTTCAAAGTAAATATAATACATGCAGAATCTATGAGCTATTATTCATGGAACTCAATCTTTTTACTTTTGGAAGGGTTTTAAAATCATATCTGACTTGCATCATTGCCCCAGCATTACTGGGGCTTCTGGCTGAGAAGCCAAGACAGCTTTTGTGTGTGAAATGAAGGTGACTTGGATTAGGAGCGTGTGGCTGGCCCATGGCTCTGGGAGTCCATTCACACTGCCAAGGGCACTGCCACAGGCAGGGACTGTGCACACAGATGGAAAGAAGCCAGCCTGCTGGACTTCCCAAGGAACCAGAAGGCTTTTGTGCAGTTGGATGCCTTCTAGAAACTTGGTGACATGAAAGGATGAAACATTGCCCCTTGAAGAAATGGCAGCTGTTAACATAACTTGGGGGGAGTGAGGGTAATACAGGAGAGAGCACCAGCTGGAGCTGGTAGAGCAAAGTTGTGACCTTAGCATTCCTGATTCCCACTCCCTTATAGAGATGCCCACCCAGATATCACCCTGTGTGCTATGTTAGAGATTCATTTCTTCTCTTGCCTCATATTCAAGATGTTATCTCTTGATATACAGCTTCTCAGAACACCCCCAGATTCTTGAGCAAGTATCGTCTGTCTCCTAACGGCTATGGTGAAATATGACAGTTGATTTGGAGTTAGGCAGTCCTGATTTTGAAACCCCAGCTCTGCCATATCCCTAAGAATGGTTTTCAACCTGTTTTCTAGTTTTCTTCATTCATAAGGAGAAGAAATGATAACTATAAGAGTGATCATAGCAGAAGATACCATTTATTAAATGATTACTTGATGCAAAGAATTGTAGTAAGCAGAGTACAGAGATTTTCTTTTAATTCATTAAAACAAAATCTGTGTCACAGTAGACGGCATTACCTGCATTTTGCAGATGGAAAAACTCGGGGTTTACCATACTTAAGTAGTTTATATAAGGCTGCCCAAACAATGGCAAAGCAACAACTGAAAGCCATTGCCATCTGAGTTTGGTTGTTGTGTGAATTTCCTGAGGCTGCCTTAACACAGTATCACAAACTGGCTCAAACATGAGAAATTTATCACCTCGCAATTCTGGGGACCAGAAGTCCAAAATCAGGCCCATGCTCCCTTTAAAATATGTGGGGGAGAATCTCTGGTCTCTCTTAGTTTTTAGGGTTTGCAGACAATCTTTGGGTTCATTGACTTATTGATGCATAATTCCAGTCTCTGATGCTATCACTGCCTACCCATCCTCTCCTTTTGTGTCTAAATTTTTCTCTTCTTATAAAGACATGAGTCATATTGGATTAGGGGCCCATTCTACCCTACTATGACTTCTTTTTAGCTAATTTTACCTGCAACAATCCTATTTTTAAATAAGATTCCATTCTGAGGTGCTGGGACTTAAGACTCCATATCTTTTTGAGAGACACAATTCTTAGAGTACAGCCTCTTGAAATGGGTGCTTTCAGGGCTGCCATGAGAAAGAAATGAAGTAGTGGATGTAAAGTAGTGGATGTAGGCAGCAGAACTTGGGAAATGCTATTTTTTCCAATACGATTATCTTAGGAGATAATGTCTTAATCCAAAATTTGTATTCAAAAGGTAAAAATTGGAGGCATGGTGGCTGGCCAATAGGGAAACATTTTTGGACATGGAGATTTTTGATCCCCTCAAAATGTAATGGCACCAGGAAGGAATGACCTATTTGATCTTTCTTTCAACTGAGTAGCTTAAAACACTGTAACTATTGAGTGCAAGCTCATTTCTTCCATCTTCTTCAGCAACTCTCTTTGTAAAGTTAAAAAGGAAAAACAAAGATATGAACACTTTTCTTTGACCATATGAAAAAATGTAGATGTAAGCTTTCCAACAAGAGGAAACATGTAAAAGCCAAGAATGTGTGTGACCAGTTTAAGCATGATGTCATGGCCAAGGAAATGTGGTCCAGCCATCAAAAGGTAATTTCAAAGTAAATTATTCTCCTGCATTTCTAAATTATTGTGAAGGAAAAAAAGAGTCCATTGCATTATTTCCTAGAATCTCCTTCCATTTTCCATTTATTTCCTTCATGCCCCAAGCCCCTTTGCTCCTTTTCTTCTAAACTCCATCATCACTTCCTCCCCAGGGGCTAGCCTGATGCCTCTTGTTCCTTCACTGTTGCCTCTTCGGTTTTGTTACTTTCTCTTGATTCTTCATTTTCTACATCACAGATTCTCAAACATCCAACCTAACAACGATAGAGTCCCAAGTAAAAGTCCTGGATGATAAGAAACAAATTAGGCAAAATCCACAAACCTTTTGAGTCAGCAGAAGGAAAGGGTGTGTGGGGAATAATTGCAGTTGCTTTGCTTCCTCACATATAATAGGGAATTATCCTGGACTGCAGACGATGTTGAGCTTGATTCATGTTTCTGCCTTGCTTATTTGCCAGGAGGCTGGAAACAGAGGCATCTGTGGAGCATCAATTTGGTGGCCGTTGGCATATTTTCTCCATGCAAGGCACTGTGATAATCACTGAGGATGTCCAGAGACTTTGTATACTGGCATCACTGCTGTCAAGTCTGAGGCTTGAGGGCACAGTGAGTTCTCTGAGCCTCCTGGGTGTGCCAGCCCTTTGAGCCAGCTCAGAGCAGCATGACATCAGAAGCAACTATTGAGGCCAGGTGCAGCACTGTACCTAAGATTCAGAATGTAACATGAAGGGATGTTCTTTAGGTTTGTGCCACAGGGTCTTAAGTGAAGTCAGAGACTTCATGAATTGCAAATTTATGAATGACTGAAGTTTTGAAGGAATCGTAAAATGATTAGATTCTGGAATCAGTTTTTAAAATAATTTCTACTGGCTGGAAAACAGGTTCAATGTAAGAAGAATAAATTCAAGAGGGATGAGTATAATTTCTTGAGTATAAGCCCAAAGAAAATTCTAACTAACAAGTCCAAGAATGAGGGTAGAAGACATAATTTGGAAGCATCCAAGGGAACAATGACATGGAGTTTTGATTTGCTGTTGGTTCACTAATATTCCTTCATCAGGGTTATGCAGAACAAATGTAAATGTTATCTGAGATGTTGATGCTCACAGAATGAACCAGCTACTTCCAGAGTATTTTGTTTAGTTCTCTTTGTTGTGCTTGAAGAGAAACATGTACAAAGCTGAGCTTCTTTGGTGGAGAGCATTCTAAGTAAGTGGTAGAGACAAAACCGTCTGTGTGTAGAGAGGATGGCTTGGCCCAAGAATAAAAGACCATCCGATGTTTGGTCCAGTGTCATGCAGTCTGGCTTGATGCAAATTCAGAGTGAAGAATTAGTACCAATAAGAGATGATCTAGTAAAAGTAGACTTTAGCTTAGAGAGCAATGGTTTAAATGCAACCTGTGTATCAACAAAGATTTTTCTGCCATCTTAGTGTATCAGAAGTCTGTTTCTCTGCCTGTGGAAATGTCATGTTCTCCCCAGAAAGTGTAGACTCCCTCCTGTTTGGTTTCAGACAATTCACTTACAAGGCCTTGGTGTACATAAGATACTTTACCGAAGACCTAAAAAGATGAAGAAGTTTAAAGCACACAATTAAAAAATAATACTTGAAGTTCAGTGCTCTATTTCCCTCTTCCAAGTACTCCTCCGTCACTTCCATGGGTCAGGATCTACCCAGTTCCTCAATCTCCCTCTCTCCCCTGCTTCCCTTTTCTCTGTCCCCTCTCTCTTCCATGTAGAGATACCTGGTGGTGTCTCTTCTTGTCTTATTTCTTGCCAATCCTTGTGCACAGGATCTCACCTGCTTCCTCAGGTGAGGAGCTTCTCAAGATTTGCCTAAAGAGAATGTTACCTCCCTATAAGGATTGCTGGTGCAAGCCATCATACTAATTCATTGTTTCACTCATTCCATTTACAAGTTGAATTATGTGAAAGTGAATTGAGCTGCTTCAAGAAGTGCCAGCTTCCTCAAAGGGAGACTGAAGAGAAGAGCTTGTACATCATCTGAGTGACCACCCATCTAGAATCTGGTAGTTGTGCTTCAAAGTTCCATTGAATAGGTGGGACTTGGGTGGTCTCCAAAATGACCCTTAGTCCTGACAGACCATTATTCTCTAATTTAGGTCTAAGTTATGAGTGACTGATCATTGCTTTGTGTGGACCGTAAGGCAACTTGGTGGGGGCCACTGCTATATTGATTAGGATTATTCATTCATCAGGTATTCATTAAGCCTTCCCATGAGCCTTTTATGATTCTGGTAATGCTGTAGTATAAAATATTTTCTCATGGAAAATAAGGCCTGTGTGTCCTCTTATTTTACAAAACAACATATTGCACAGGAGGGATTCATGTGGGTCTTTCAGAAAGACCCATGGTGGAAGTTTGGTGGGAAAGAAACTTACTCCACAGAAGGAGCCAGGCTTACGTGACTTTTGGCATTGTTCATTGTGGTCATGTGTTTCCAGACTCCTATTCTTTCCTAGTGAGCCATGGGATTAAGACCACTCTGGCCAAAATTTCTAAGTTTTATATCCTGTTTGTACTGCGCTCTATGGTGACTTCATGATCATGCATTCAAGTTGTATCATTGTCAGTAACATTCACAGAGCCCATAGGTTGGCAGAATTGACAATGTCATCTCAGGAAGCTCTCCCATGGAGGAATTACAAATGCAATAGAGTAAATCTCCACCTTTAGAAACATGGGATATGTATCCAAGTGTTCTCATTGTTAACTCCCACCTATGAATGAGAATATGCAGTATTTGGTTTTCTGTCCTTGCGATAGTTTGCTCAGAATGATGATGGTTTAGTTTGCTTCATCCATGTCCCTGCAAAGGACATAAACTCATCCTTTTTTATGGCTGCATAGTATTCTGTGGTGTATATGTGCCACATTTTCTTAATCTAGTCTATCATTGATGGACATTTGGGTTGGTTCCAAGTCTTTGCTATTGTGAATAGTGCTGCAATAAACATATGTGTGCATGTGTCTTTTTTAGCAGCATGATTTTATAATCCTTTGGGTATATACTCAGTAATGGGATGGCTGGGTCAAATGGTATTGCTAGTTCTAGATCCTTGGGGAATCACCACATTGTCTTCCACAATGGTTGAACTAGTTTACAATCCCACCAACAGTGTAAAAGTGTTCCTATTTCTCCACATCCTCTCCAGCACCTGTTGTTTCCTGACTTTTTAATGATTGCCATTCTAACTGGTGTGAGATGGTATCTCATTGTGGTTTTGATTTGCATTTATCTGAATTCACTTGGATACAGGGTGGGGAATATCACACACCAGGGCCTGTCGTGGGGTGGGGGGAGGGGGAGAGATACCATTAGGAGATATACCTAATGTAAATGATGAGTTAATGGGTGCAGCACACCAACGTGGCACATGTATACACATGTAACAAACCTGCAGGTTGTGCACATGTACCCTAGAACTTAAAGTATAACAAAAATAAATAAGTAAAAAAAAGAAACATGGTATATGTAGCCTGTTAATGACACAATTCCCTGAAGAAGTTGTTGGAGTACATTGTATTAAAGGGATGTAGTGAGGTGAAATGACAAACAAAAATGATAAATAGCCCTTTTGTTTCAGATAGGCAAAGCGTAACCAAATAGTTAATCTTTAGGTTCCTAGAATGTACAAATGGCAGTGCTCTTTGATTGAAAAACAGAGAGGTGGTAACCTCAGAAGGAGAAGTGTGTTTTTAAAGGCATATCAGTTTGGCTTTGGTATGAAAATTCCTCTAGTTACTTCAGTAGGAAAAGATTTAATTCAAGGGCTTAGATGCTTACAAACTCATCTGCTAGGTTACAGGAGTGGTTTTAGACTGTGCCTCAAGAAAGATACCCTCACTATGAACCAGCGAACTGTATGTGAGGGGCCCTTCACATTCATGGCCCCCTTCCTAGGTTCTGGGAGGTGCCCTGGCAGTTTTCTACTGAAAATGTATATATTGCTTTTGCTTAAAGAGAATTATACAAGTAAGCATTAGCCCCCGAAACTATGGCTTGGACCCTGATCCAGGACAATAAAGAGTCAGTCATCTTGCTGCTATGTCTGGAGCCACAACTGAAGTTAGGAGCTTAAGATATCTCCTCCATAATAACTAGGATACAGAAATGAAGTCTCCAGAACTAAAGAGTGTCCTCTGCTGCTATTAAGGCTGGCTCTTGGCCCCCAAGAAGGAGAAGAATGAACCCTAAAATGCTGCTTACAGATAACTTTGTGATCCCATGACCTTATTTTCTAGGAGAAAAGACAAACAGAGCAGAAAAACAGCTATACTTTCTTTTCCTTTTATCATTTTGAAATGACTGCTTCTCAGGTAAGAAGCAATACTAGAGATATGAATATATAGTTATTCCAGCTTTCTTTTGGTTGGTTTGCAAGGTCTGTTATTTTCCCTTTGTATTGGTTTCCTAAGGCTACTATGACAAATTGACACAAACTTGGTGACTTAACACAGCACACTTATTCTCTGACAGTTCTGAAGTCTGGAAGTCTGAAATCACAGGGTTGAAAAATCAAGGTGTTGGCCTGGCTGTGTTCCCTTCAGAGGCTCTAGGGGAGAATTGGGTCCTTGCCTCTTCTGGCTCCTACTGGCTGCTGGCATTTGACCTGTGGCCGCATCACTCTAATCACTGTCACCATAGTCACACTGCCTCCTCTTCATCTGTCTATACACAGCAAATGTCCCTCAGCCACCCCCTTATAAAGACACATGTGATGGCATTTGTGGCATATCATGGAATGATATGGTTTGGCTGTGTCCTCACGCAAATCTCATCTTAACTTGTAGCTCCCATAATTCCCACATGTTGTGGGAGGGACCTGGTGAGAGATAATTGAATCATGGGGACCGTTACCCCATACTGTTCTTGTAGTAGTGAATACGTCTCAAGAGATCTGATGGTTTTGTAGGGGGAAATCCCTTTTGCTTGGTTCTCATTCTGTTTGTTTGCTGCTATGCAAGACATGCCTTTCACCTTCCATCATGATTGTGAGGCCTTCCCAGCCACGTGGAGCTGTGAGTCCATTAAACTTCTTTTTCTTTATAAATGTTATACATAAAGTTTTGGTGCCACAAAAGAAATAGCGCTCGAATATAAAATTTTCTTTTTAATTCTCAGCAAGGCAAGTTACCTCTATAGAAGGGTGTGCTCTTACAGATGGAGCAATGGTGAGCGCACACTTGGACAAGGGAGGAGAAAGGATTCTTATCCCTGATGCACATGGCCCTGCTGCGTGTGGTTCCCCTATTGGCTAGGGTTAGACCGCACAGGCTAAACTAATTCCGATTGGCTAATTATGATGGGGTGAGTGCTTTGTCGGGAATCAGGGCAGAGCACTTAGCAGGTAATCGGAATGAGTGAGGGTGGAGTAGCTGATCAGAATGAGTCAGGGTGGAATGGGTAATGGAAAAAGGTTGCTTTACAAGGAAGTTAAGTTTAAAAGTAAAAGACAAAGAATTGAACATACTGACATATTAATTATTTGAAAAGAAATTTAGAACTCACATCTAACATAAATTACCCAGTCTTGGGTATGTCTTTATCAGCAGCGTGAAAATGGACAAATACATAAAGACACATGTGACAGCATTTATAGCCCACCCAGATAATCTAAGATAATTTCCCCATTTTAAGAGCCTTAATTTACTCACATCTGCACAGACACCTTTTGCAAATAAGATAACATTTACAGATTCCAGGATTAAGACCCAATATCATTGGAGCCATTATTCAACCTATCACACCATTCTTTTACTTGCAGCCGTTCTGTGCCCTGTATTTAAGGACCATCTCTTGCAAGCAACTTAGTTGTTTTTCTTTTAAAAAAAAAAAATCTGGCCATCTCTTCTTTCAATTGGCATACTTAACTCATTTACATTTATCAAAATTACTGATTTACTTAGGTTTAAATCAATCATCTTACTAATTGTCTTCTTTTTGTCCTACCATTTTATGGTATTTTTCCCTTCTCTTTTCTTGCCTTCTTTTGGATGAATAAAATAATTTTTATTATCTACCACACTTCCCCAAGTTCTACATGTGTGCCTTTAAATTATGAAAACTAATTTGCATGCAGAATCTTAGCTGCAAAGGCATCTGGGAAATGTATCATTTACCTTTTCCAGCCTGCCAGTCAGAGGAAGCATGAAATGTAGTTGAGAGGCATTTCACAGCAGCCAACACACATAGTGAGTGAACAGTGCTGTGACTTTCCCCACTTACCCCTGCCATCATTACATAGCATGATTCAAACTGTGTGTTTCTAAGCTTTCCAGTACAGAATACACAGCTTCAGGGACTTAGATGGATACATATAAGCCCAGGCATTGAACTTGGTGATAGGTAGACAGAAGCATCAGGACATCTTTTTATTTTCATAATTCTTCAGTGGTTTGCAGAGTGAAATGAACTGGGAAAATGATTGCATGGCTTCTGTTTTGACTTTGAAGGACTGTCAAAAAGTCTAGTAAGGTGATTAAAAATGAGAACAGAGATCAGTAAAATAAATGTAAAACTCTTTCAATCAGATGATCTACACAAAGACTGAGGTCTAGGCATCTGCTTGGATGAAGATGAAAATACAATTTCTTTATCATATCTTTAGTTCTGCCTTCACTTTGGATGAAAACAGATCACCTCAGTTTAAGATTATACCTAATTTTAATTTTGGTTATAAAGCAGATGAGAGTGGATTGCAGCAGGAAGTGGCAGAATTAGATCCATGCTCAGTTCTTTTCCAAGACAGTTTGGCACAGGAATCACAGCCTGAAATGGAACATCTCATTGTGGTTCCTCATATGCTAGCAATAGAAGCTGAATAGAAAATTTGCCTTAAAATACAATCCAGATTGGGAGTGAATGTGGGGACAGTTGCTGCTACCCAGAGAACAGGCAGGCTTCTGAAACAACCTAATGATCTGTGCAACATGGATTGGAGTGGTCCTTGCCAACCCTGGTGTTTTCCTGTGCTGAGTTTTAGTTAAACAACTCTGGGGATGGTATACACTTAAGCAGCCTTCCAAAGACAGCTCTGTGGAAAATACCCTGCCCAGACCATCCGCTCTGTGGAATTCTCATTGAGCTTTCCTTCAGAGTCCACACATGAGCCGCTCTTTGCCCTCTGTTTAAACACTTAAATTCTGGGCAAGTATTACAGAATTTAATAAGTTCTTTAGAGATCTCCAAGATTGTTCTTATTGGCATTAGTGACTATGTACTAAGTCCTTGTTACCTGCCAGTTTAAAGAAGTTGCTAGGAGTATGACATCTCCTGGGACATTTAGTTTGAGAGTTTTTTCAGCCAAGATGCATTTTCAGTAACTTACTTCTTTTATCTACTCTACAGTTGGAAGCAGCCCACATTCAGAAGGGGCTAGGTGATGTGCTTAGGGCCAAAAAATTATAAAGCCTCAGGAAGAGGGAGGTCTGTAGCTTTTTCTAATGTTTTTTGCTTGGATCATGAGTGTGAAGTCTGGAAGTGCAATAGTCATTTCATGAATGTGAGGATGAAAGTCACATGCATCAAAGGGAGAGCAAAGCAGGAAAATAAAAATAATCCAGGTTCTTGACATCTTCCTTAACCAGCTACAACAGACCTCAACTGTTTGTCTGCAGACTTTACCTTGTTTCTGAAAAATAAATCCTTGTATGTTCACTGAGTTTTCTGTTGCTTGCAGCCAAATGCAATCCTATTTGATATACTTTGTTGAATATTTTAAACTTCTTTTCAGATTTTTACTCTTCCTTGTGGATACCTCCTCAATAACAGCTCCTCACCCAGTTCTCCCCTACACATCCCACCTCACAGCACCACACTGACCCACTGACATACCCATCCCCAACCCTATAACCCCCAATGTTTAAAATTTTTAACATTTTCATGCATGTCTGGCATATATTATTTCAACTACATGATTCCTTTAAAAACATGGGAGGAAAAATAGAATTCATTTAAAATGAAGGTATTTCTGTATAACTCCAAATATGCCTGAAAAAAAAAATAGCTCATTAGAGGTTGGACTTTTCTCTCCCTAATATTTTAACATAAAAGTTTGAAGCATATAAACATAGAAAAACTATACAGTGAATACTTACACATGACACATAATTTCCACAGTTTACATGTCACTGTATTTGTGTTACTGCATGACTCTCACTTAGACTATCATCACAGGAGAGTTGATCATCTAAGTGCCACTTGCAATAGATGGGTAGAACTTCATGTTTGTAAGTATTAAGGAATCTTTAAGAAGTATTTGGAGTTCTACCTTCCAGAGATATATACTTGGACTTGTTTAGATATCAGACCACTGAGCTTGGGGAAAAACATTACTTTCCTACCCCTTCAAGAGCACAATTTTCAAAGTGTGATCCTTCCTGAACAGGATCAGCAATAGGTACTTGCTAAAATGCAAATGTTGGGTTCCATTCCACTGCTACTAAATTAGAAGCACTGTGCATGGGCCCAGCAACTTGTCTTTGAACAAGCCTTCTGTCTTAGTCCATTTGGGCTGCAATAATGAAAAACAGTAGACTAGTTAGCTTATAAACAGCAGAAATGTATTTCTTACAGTTCTGGAGACTGGGCAGTCTAAGATCATGACATTAGCAGATTTGGTGTCTGGTGAGGTCTCACATTCTGGCTTAAGAAGGTACCTTCTCTCTGTGTCCTTATGTAGTTAAAAGGCCAAGGCAGCTCTCTGGGGCCTCTTTTACAAGGTCATAAACCCAGTCATGAAGGCACTCATCTCATGACCTAATCACTTTCCAAAAGGCCCCATGTCTTAATACCATCACCCTGGGAATTAGGATTTCAACGTATTAATTTGGGGAAAACACAAATATTCATATCATAGCATCTTCCAAGGGGATTCTGATGTTCCTTAAAGGCTGAATAGTAGAAATCAACTGCGCCATGGTAGGTGGTTGGAGGTAAATGGATGGCTTGTATTACCCATTTCTTCTATAATTCTTTGAAATATGCTGCACAGTGTTTTCCCTATAAACATAATCATGTCAGAGAGCTTCTTAACATAGTAAGAAAAAGAAAGTGCAATCCTATTGGTTCCACTGGATTCCCTGCCTGTATGGCTTTTGTAGATCAGGTACACCGCTATTGCAAAATCTTCCTGGATATTGATTATCTTCATTAGTGTAATTGATCTGGTTGTCTGCGTAAAATGTAAAGCAACAGGCTGGTAAATATATCAGCCACTCCCTCTGAATTGCAAATGAGCTGGGGACAGGCGTGGCCTTATTTTCCACATACGACAATTTAGGGGGAATTCCTGCTTGTATATCATTAGTCATTTTTACTTTTGAGCCTCTGTGCAAAGAGAATGAGAAAATGAAGTGTATGTAATTCTAGGATATGGTAACATTTAGATTCCAGTTATGTGAATGTCAGAAATCTTGGTCTGAAAGCTTTTTGTTCCATATAAATATACATACACCCTAGTGAGTCATGCCTGTCATTGTCAGTGTGAACGAGAATTTTCAGAAGGACAACACATAGATGAGCATGGGGAAATGAGAAGTATTAAGAAATCTTTAAGAAAAATTTATGCTCATATCTGCAAGTTCTCTCCAGAGACATAGATATAAACTTGTTCACATATGAAAGCCCTGGGCATAATTTTGACCTATCCTAAATTTCTTCCATTCATGAGAAAAAGAAAAAAGGTCTATTATTAGGTTAGTGCAAAAGTAATTGCTTCTCTTGCCATTTTTCTCTTTCATGGAGAAAAGCTATAGCTTTCATTATTCATGGCTTCTTTAAAAGTAATGGCATTAATTTCATCAAAAATAATGGTAAAAGAAGCAGTTACTTTTGCACCAAGCTAGTATTTCAGAATGGGATAATTGAAGGGGTCCAGGTTAGGGGGACTGATCATTGCAGTGTGCCTAGGATTAGGGAATTACTAAAATGCTGAACTTCCACTACCCACACCAGGATAATCCCAGGTAAAACTAGAATGTAGGTCACCTTTGTGAGGGTCAGAGGAGGAGCCTGATCTACATAACAATGGATGTTTCCTGGATCTTTCATTTCTCTATGGCAGGTTATTGTTGCAGACCTGAGGTCCTGCCCAGTAGCCTGGATGTCTGACCTTAATTTTTTTTTTTAACGTTTATTTTAAAGTCAGGGATACAATTGCAGGTTTATCACATATGTAAACTTATGTCATGGGGACTTGCTGTACAGATTATTTCATCATCCAGGTATTAAGCCGAGTACCCGTTATTTTTTCTGATCCTCTTCATCCTCTCACCCTCCAAGAGGCCCCAGTGTGTGTTGTTCCCCTCTATGTGTCCATTTATTTTCATCATTTAGCTCCCACTTTTAAGTGAGAGCAAGTAACGCTTGGTTTTCTGTTCCTGTGTTAGTTCACTAAGAAAGATGACCTCCAACTCCATCCATGTCCCTGAAAAGGATATGATCTCTTTTATGGCTACATAGTATTCCTTGGTGTATATGTACCACATTTTCTTTATCCAGTCTGTTATTTATGGGCATTTGGGTTGATTCCATGTCTGAGCTATTGTGAACAGTGCTGCAATGAACATACATATGCATGTCTCTTTATAACAGAATAATTTATATTCCTTTGGGTATATTCCCAGTAGTGAGATTGCCGGGTCGAATGGTATTGTTGTCTTTAGGTGTCTGAGGAATCACCGCACTGTCTTCCACAATGGCTGAACTCATTTACAATCTCACCAACAGTGTATAAGTTCCTTTTACACCACAGTCTCGTAATTTCAATCTTTTAGGGATCACCAGATAGAAGCACAGGATTCATGTTTCTATATAGGACAAATCAGAATGTCAGGCTGATGAAACAAAGGACTGAGGCTTTTAAAGGGTCATAATTTTCTCTCTTTCATAGAGAAAAGCTATAGCTTTCACTATTCATGGCTTCTTAATCATGAGAATGAAAATGATACTAAAGATAAAAGAGATCCAGGTAATCTGCCTATTGTTGACCTGGTGGCTCTGACCTTCTTTCATAAATACACATAGACTCCGAGCACCCCTCCTCCACCCCCCTAGAGCTTCTGGGATGCCTTAGAAAAGAAAGTTTATTTTGATTTGCGAGTCCTACATTCAAGCTTTGGCTTTTCTACTTACAAGCTGTAAATACAGGGTGATTGGCATAATTAACTCCATAGTTCCTCAGTTTTCTCTTCTGGTCAAGTGGGAATAGAACCACATTTTTAACAGAATTGATAGGACAGAGACAGTGGCTATGATGGAGATTTGTTAACTCCTAAGTCGTTTGTAGGAGAATGGCTCAGTAAATGATCTGAGAAGCACAATAATCATTATTTATAGATGTAGAGGAGGAAAATTAGAATCTTAGTTGTAATTATTATGTATGTATTTTGTGTGTTGCCTGAAAGGCATTTGAGGTAGACATTTCTTATGTGAAGCACTGTCATGCTTGGTTCACACGCACTCTTCTTTATGTTTTAATAATATAATTAGAACTTGCTAACCTATCCCCAGCCCAATAACTATAATAGTACCAGTAATTCATATCCATCTGTGTACTTCTTTCTTATACCATCTTCTTTTTTTTTTTTTCCAAGAGGTAGCTATGGTCCTGAATTTTACAGATAGTCTTTTAGGACTTACAGATAGTCTTTTAGGAAATCCAATTTATAGTACTGGATTTCACCCAATACTATGTTACTATGATTTATACAATGATTGCATTGTTCCACTCCTGCATAGTATTCTATTGCATGACTGCACTGTGGCTTGTCCATTTTCCTGTCAATGAATTTTAGGCTGTTTGCAGGTTTTTGTCATTACGAACAGTACTATTACAAATACACTTAGAAATGTCTCCTGGGGCACTTAGAAAAAGCATCTCTTGGGTCAATACTGAGCAGGAGAGCTGAGTTGCTGGGGCTTAGAGAACATAAATGTTCAACTTTATGAGATGGAAATTGCTTGCCAGTGGTGGTACTAATGAATACTCAGACAAACACTATATGAGATTCCATTTATTTATTTATTTATTTATTATTTATTTATTTATTTATTTATTTATTTGAAATAGAGCTTGCTCTGTTACCCAGGCTGGAGTGCAGTGGCACAATCTTGGCTCACTGCAACCTTTGCCTCCCGGGTTCCAGAGATTTTTCCACCTCAGCCTCTCAAGTAGCTGGGAATACAAGCAAGTGCCACCAAACCCAGCAAATTTTTTGTGTGTGTTTTTAATAGATACAGAGTTTCTCCATGTTGGCCCAGCTAGTCTCGAACTCCTGGCCTCAGGTGATCTCCTTAGCCTCCCAAAGTGCTGGGATTACAGGTGTGAGCCACTGTGCCTGGCTCCATTTTTTTTTTTTTTTTAACATTACCAGTTAAACCAGTATCAAATATTCTTTTACTGTCATCTTGATTTACATTTTCCTGCTTTCTAATGAAGTTGAGCATCTCTTTATATGTTCATTAGTCATATAATTTCCTTTTCTGTGAAGTGCCTGTCGTTTTTTCTATTGAGTTATTTATCTTTATCTTCCTGATTTGTAGGGGATATGTAGATATATATTTCCAATATGTTATTTACGCGCGCGCGCGCGTGTGTGTGTGTGTGTACATTCCATATACACACATAGTGTTTTTTTAGCCTGGGGGTGCTATAAAAAGGTGCGTAAACAGGGTGACTTATAAACAACAGAAATTTATTTTTCACAGTTCTAGAGACAGGAAGTCTGCGATTAGGGTGTTGGCATGGAGGGGTTCTGGTGAGGACCTCTTCCCAGATGCAGATTGCCTACTTATCGTACCCTCACATGGCAGAGAGCAGAATAGAGCAAGTAAGCTCTCTGATATCTAAAGGACCCTCATGACTGCATCTAATCCTAATCATGTCCTGGAGGACCTGCCTCCTAGTAACATCACGTTGGAGGGTAGAGGTTCAACACATGAATTTTAGGCGGGCACACATACATATATGCAACACACACTCCTAAAACATGTTCCATGAGCATATGTATGTTTAGTCCCACCGTATATCCCTAATGTAATCCTTTATTGGTAGAGGTATTGCAAATATCTTCTGTATTAGTCCATTTTCATATGGCTATAAAGAAATACCGGAGGCTGGGTAATTTATGAAGGAAAGAGATTTAATTGATTCACAGTTCTGCATGACTTGGGGATTTCAGGAAACTTAACAATCATGGCAGAAGGCAAAGGGGAAGCAAGCTTGGACCTTCTCACATGGTGGAAGAAGGAAAAAGAGTCACCGGAGAAGAACCCTTTATAAAACCATTAGATCTCATGAGAACTCACTCACTATCACAAGAACAGCATGAGGGAACTGGCCCCATGATCCAATCACCTCCCACCGGGTTTCTCCCTTGACACGTGGGGAGTGTGAGGATTACAATTCGAGATGGGACTCGAGTGGAGACACAGCCAAACCATAGCATCTTCTCTTGGGTTGTATCTTTATTTCCACTTTCTCCAAAATAGTTTTTGATGAACACTAGCCTTGATTTTAATGTAATCAAAATTTTCAATTGTTCCTTTTATGGTTAACTCTCTTTTTGTCTTTTCAAGGAAAATATATATAAAAATCTTATTCTGGTTAGGGGTTTATTACTTTATATATTCAATGTCAGAAAGATGCTTCCCCAAATTTTTTATGAAAGGCTTTTTGTTTCTCTTTTGACATTTTTATTCTCAGTCCATCTGGAATTGATTATTTTTATGTATCATAAGAGCAAAAGTTCCAATTTTTTTCATATGATTAAGTGCTTTCTGAAATTTCTATCATATAACAAAGATTCGTGTGTATAACTTCCTCTGTGGGTCTCATTCTGACCCACTGGGGATATTAGCTTCTCTAGGAATATGTGCTGGGAACAGGTAAGAGCTAGAATTCTAACCTAGAGTGGTTGGGAGTGGCTCTTGTTCCTAATTTGCAGCTTTCATGCAATTCTGAGTCCCCGATAACCATGTTTATCTCAATAATATGCCCTGGGGACATATAAACATATATTAATACCTACGTCTTCCCCCCAGATTTCTGCTTTAGTTTGTCTGGCACGAAGCCTGTATTTCATGCCAGCATTTTTCAAAAGCCCTCAGGCAATTTGATTGTAGCTGCAGGGTTCAGAACAGCTGCTCTCGAGTTTGTGTCCAGAGATGACTTTGAGTTGGGAGCTAGCATCCTTTGTGTGCTATTTGCCATTTTAGCAGAAATCCATTGAATGGCTTTAAAACTAACTTTTCCCTCTGAACATAAATATAGCACATGCATATTGCAAAGGAAATGGAAAGTACAGGGATAAAATTGAGTAAATAATAATTCATAATCGCATAAACCATTTTGTTTATTTCTTTCAAGCTCTTTCTTGGCATGTGTATGTGCATTTATGTAGTTGAGATCATCTTGAAAATAACTGAGTTCTTCTCTATAACATTCATTCTTCTGAATCACTTTCAGTGCTGTTTAATAGTCAACCTTAGCATAATTATTATGTTCTGTCCACACATAAGCTTCTCTTGTTAAGAAAAAGAAGTCTGATTTCATTCTGATTAGGGTTTTATTACTTTATATATGTTGACTGTGATTGCTATTCTTGGGCAAATAAGAAATCATGTTCTGAGCATTTTAATTTAGTGATTAATAGTATAGAGTTCTGGGCCAATGACAGGTGAGTTCAAATTCCAGCTTTGCCATTTATCAACTGTGTGACATGAAAATTATTATGCCACTCTGTCCTTTCATTAAAATTAGGATAATATTAGTCCCAAAATAGAACTGTTTTCTTTCAGGTTTAAATGGGGTGATGGATATGAATTGTTTGGCACAGTACTGAGTACATTTCTTTCTATACTGTCTCTATGAACCAAATGTCTGGGTAGTTCCAAAGGCAGCTCTGCCCCGTTGGCTCAAAGACCAGTCTGATTTGCCTGACCCAGTTTTACTTAGTTAAAAATATTCACTGGGAGGATGGCCATTACTAAGATGCACTCGGTCATTGTTCAGCTCAGTAGCCAGATGCAGATTTTGCAGGATAGCCCTGTTTGTTAGAAGAAGAAGGTTAAAAAAATATGCCAATTACTCCAACAATGGATGATGCTAGCTGGCTGGCTGACTCAAAGTTAGAATAATTGCTCCCTAGGAAAACACTAGCTCCCTTTCTCATCATGAATAGTTTTCTGCAGTTGAGAGAAAGCAATTTCTCAACTATGGAGCCAGGTGTGTGGACAGCTGGGAATCTGCCTGCTTGGATCTTCATGTCTTTCTGGAGCCCTCAGGATGGTGGGCTAAAGCACAAAGTAATATCAAACAAAGTAAAGCATTGGAGCATCCAAGTTTTTAAAATAAAATTGAGGGCACAGTAGAGAAACAGAAGAAATACAGTAAGGAAAGTACAACCCTGCATTGGAGTGTTCTTCAGTGGATCTGATTGTACATCTTGCAGCAGTCACCACTGGATAAAAGTGGAGAATCTGAGAAATGCTGGCCATATCCTTTAGAATGCCAGCTCCCTTATGGCAGGGGATTTGGTTTCTTATGTAACCGCTGTGTCTTCAGGAATGAAGAATGGTGCCTGATATATTGTAAGTGCTCTGCTCAACACATTTGTTGATTAAATGTCCATCCACTTTATGTTACTATACCCAAGGGCCAGTTAAGAGAAAATAATTGCTTTTCTGAATCTTATTTGAACCAGCAAGGAGGACCTAGAGAGGAGGAATCTTGGAGGAAAAGACCAGTGTCATCAGCGCTCCTTAGCCAGGGGTTAGTGGCCTGGACATAGCCAAATGGACAGGTGATGCTTTGGAGAGACAGATTTTAAAAAGGCAAAAGTAACCATGGTAATGAACTTGAGAGCAGAAACAGGAAGACGGCAGACCCAAGTGAAAGAGAAGGCACTTAGGAGTAGAATTCTCAATCTCTGGTCATGACCCCAGGGATGAAGAACAGAGAAATGATTTAAAGAGATAAATGTAAATACATAGCAAACTTTCCATGGAGCCAGGTTTGAACCACATCCTACAAAAGCTGGTGGAGGCGGGGTGGGGGTAAATGCAGATTCCTGTAAAACAGTGATAAGAGACTACATGTGTAGTGTCAGGAAACCTAAAGCCCAGGAGTGGAGGTTTGCAAAATGTTTGAGTCAATGATAATATTAGGTTTGGGTTTTGGTTTTCTTTTTCTTTTTTTTTTTTTCTGGATTTTTTTTTAAAGCTTGTGTGCAAGGTACATGTTGGAAGAGCAGTTTGGTTGCTTGGATTTTTCCAAAGTATGATCTCTGGACCACAAGCAGCATCGCCATCATCTGGGAGATTGTTAGGAATGCAAATTATCAGCCCCATCCTAGACAAATTGAGTCAAACTCTGGGAATGGGACCAACACTGTTATTATAATCCCCCTAGGAAATCTTAATGCTCACTGAAGTTTGAGACCTACTAGTGTGAAATATTAATCCTCATCCCTCTACACATTAAAATCACCTGGGAAGCGTGCAGAGAAAAAAATGTCCAGGCCTTATCCCAAACCAATTAAATGGATTCTTTGGAGTAGGGTCTAGCCACAGTCATATTTTAAAACTTCAAGGTGAATCTAATGTACAATCCAGGTCGAAAGTCAAACTCTTGTTCAGGGAGAAGCAGTGTGATCATCCCAGAGAGTTTATTAAAAATGCAAAATCCTGGGCCCTTCTTGCTGCATCAGAATCTACATTTTTACCAAGATCTCCAGGTGATTCACAGACACATTAAAATTTCAAAAGCATTTGTATATGATAAAAGTTATAGGGAAGAAATTAGAATTTGTATTTTCCCTCCACCTTCTCTCTATTGGTGGATTTACTGACTTCTTTTAAAGAGGCAAGGTACTAGACAGGAAAAGGAAAGACAAACTCAGTGGTGTATAAGTCACAAAGCAGTGAAGATTCTGGGTCAAAGAAAGGCAAGTACCAGGTAGAGCGCATGAATGAGAGAACTGGGTGCTCTGTACAACTGACTCAATGAGTTGCCTACAGCTCTTTGGCCATTACTCACGTTACCAGATAGCTAAGCAATATGCAAACAAAATAAATGCACCAGGTAAAATTCAGAGCCAGCAACCAATTTGTGATTTCAGGCATTGGTAAGTTTGTAAGTATGAAGATAAGTTTGCCATGTATGCTGTGAGATATACCCTGTCCTCTCCCCTTGAGAAGTCTTGTAGAATGGGAACTTTGTTCAGTCTGGAGGTGGGTACAAGACTTCAAAGGGGAAAAGCCTTGGGAATAATGTATGAACTTGATTTGATTCTCTGGCAGGATTCCAGTGAAGAGTATCAGGCAGATTATCCTGTCAACACTTGGAGAGAATAAAAGGGAACCCTGAGCGTTTCAAGGTTAATTGATAGTATTATTGGTCTGATTTCTTCCCTTTTGTGATAGAAAGTCAGAGAAATGTTGTATATACAGGTGTCTTCACTTTCACAACACATGATAGATGCCCCTTGTCATGGCATATTTTACTATTATTATGTACAAAAGAAAATAATAGACTGGTTGTTCCTGTAGTATTTTGGGTATTGTAAATGGCAAAATAACTAAACCTATACCTATCTAATGATGATGAATACACCAAAGTCACTGGTCTCAGATAGAAATTTCCAGGGTCCTATTCTAGGCACCATCATCTTTCAGAATGTTATCAGTACCTTAGCTGATGATTGGCAAGGTGAGATTATCACTGGAACAGAAGTTGGAAGAGTGGAAAATGCATATGCATATTAGGATCTAAACAGACACTGAAGACAGGACATGATAAAGCAAATTTCATGAAAGGATAAATTATAGAGGGAAAATGTCAAATGGGGAATGATATGGCAGTAACAATTGGCAGAGGGATTATGGGATTTTAGTCCACTGGAGCCTGGTTAGTTCGTTTGTGCAGCTGCCAAATGCACTGATGGATACCTTAGGCTGCCTTAACTGTGTTCACAGCAATACAGTGATTCTTCCCTCTACATGGAGCTTCCGTTCCTACCTCCAACATGCTTTACATTATTATGTTTAGTCTTGATTAGCACACATTGAAAGCAAAGCTAGAATTCTGGAACAAGTCCATAGAGTCAGCTGGTTAATGAAAGTACTTGAATTCATTTCCTACTGCCAGTGTAGAGGTAAATATACAGAGAATCCCAGGGGTGCATGGATTACCTGATACTGCAGAGCTGGCAAGTAGTGGAGCCTAGTGCTCTAACGCAGGCATTCTGATCCTGAATCCAGTGCCTTCCTACTGTTAACACCTCCCTGTCCTCTCCCTTCTTCCTTCAGATGAAAGTGTTTGTGGTTCAGAATATCTGTCTATCAAGTTCCCACTTCACTTCTCAAGACTTGTTCATTTTCCAATTAAAAGAAACCCCATCCAACAGCAGTAGCTTCTCCCTTACTACTGAGGCTGAGTGTAAAATGTGCATACCTTTTCTTTCCTCTTGGTTACCTGAGTCTTTTTGGCCCTTAATGTCCCAACTGTAGTCCTTCCTGATGTGGAGCTGGCTACCACTATTTGGCAGCACAGGCTCCTTCAGCCCTCCCTCAATATTCTTGAGCTCTTTCACTTCATCTATTCATTCTTGCTTGCACAGATTTATTTGCAAATACTTATGGAGTGCCAACTACTTGTGTTACAGGTAGTTAGATAGGCATAGGCCGAGAGGGGGCAGGAGCGGGCTTTCCCCCCACCTACCAGGAATGTTGGGCAATTATCAGGTTATGGTTCAATAGTTATCACATTGCCTCTCTAAAAATGATAATTTGGTAGCTGGCACCCGCAAAAGACTATCTCCTGATGGTCCACAGCTGTCACAGTAAAGTGTTAATTAAATGCAGACACCAGGGAGAGGCAACTTCCCGGTATGCACATTAAAAGACAAAATGTTGGAGTATAACCTTCTGGGGGCACTCCACCAGAAAAGGGAAGAAAGCCTCAGAAGAGCATGCATACAACTTTCTAACTCAGTGCACATGCTCACTTCCCAGGGGCAAGGAGGGCACTGTGCATGCGGGGAGCCCACCCTAAGGGAAGTATTATGGGAAAGGGTCTCAAGACACTGGGAGTAGATCATCCTGTAAAGTCCTAGGATCCAGGTTAAATGCTGCACTTGACCTTCATGGTACCTTTTTCCAAGTGTACTTTCCTTTCTTTCCTGCTCTAAAGCTTTTAAAACTAAATGTCCATTTCTGCTCTGAAACTTGTCTTGGTCTCTTTCTCTACCTTATGCCCCTCAGTAGAATTCTTTATTCTGAGGAGGCAAGAACTGAAGTTGCTGCTGACATGTATGAATTCGCTGCTGGTAATTCAGATACCTTCCACCCCTAACACTTGTTAAGCATTGTTTTAAGTGCTCGGATATTACGGTGAGCAAAACAGAATATCTGATCTCCTGGTGAATACTGCAGAAGGAGACTGATGAAAACAAGAAAGCAAATCTGAAAAGTCAGATAATCGTAAGTGTTGTAAAGGAAAATGAAGCAGGTTAATGGATTCACTGGGATCCTGGGTGGAGGACTGTACTTTTAGATATGGTCAGGAAAGACCTTAGACATGATGTTTAAGCAGAAACTGGAAATAAATGAAGATATTGAATCATGCAGATATTTTGGGGGACAGTGTGTTAGGCAAGAGAATGATGAAATGTCAAGACTTTGAGGTGGGGTATACCTGGTATAGTTGTAGAGCAAGGAGACCTGCGTACTTGAGGGAAGTGGGTATTTGTTGTGCTGCCTGGTATTGATAATGTTACCCAATTTATCTGTTCTACGGCTACAGCCACACCTTAACTACTGTGTTGGCAATTTGCGT
The DNA here is from genome assembly GCF_000951035.1 of Colobus angolensis palliatus. Lineage (NCBI taxonomy): Eukaryota > Metazoa > Chordata > Mammalia > Primates > Cercopithecidae > Colobus > Colobus angolensis. The sequence continues at coordinate 557,678 of NW_012118977.1, read as the reverse complement.
TGTGGAAGATGATTAGAACTGCATTTTGAGGACAAAATACATTGATATATAAGGTATACATTGTAATATATGTAGTATGCATAAAGTACATAAAGTATATTATATATATATGAATAACAATTCCTTATAAATAGTGCTGCAGAAGTTTTAATCATTGTTGCTATCAAAATCATTATCTCAATTTGCCCCGGGAATCCAGAGGAAAAGCAAAGGTCTTTGAAAGTAACACTTTCCAATTCTAAATGGAATTGCTTTTGCTACTCCCTGAATGCATGGTTGTACATTTGAGTACTTGGGAAAGAACGTAATTTCTTTTTGAAAGAAATGATTTCTACCACATGCCACAACACAGCCTGGCTTGCCCATGTACTCTTTTAGATTCTGTTTCCATGTCTGGAATGGAAAGCATAGCACACTTGATTTTATTTTTAAAACAAAATATAGCAACCATGATGATGTTGATGCTGGCAATCGTAGCCATGGTGGTCGTAATAGCTAACATGTATGGCGAGTTAACCATTTGTCAGGCACTGGTGCTATGTCCCATTAATGGATTTTCTCTTAGCCCTCATAACACTATGAGACAGGTAGCATGGTTAACCTGTCATCTGCCTGAGGAAATGGAGGATTCAGAATGTTTATGTAACTTCTCCAAGGACAGTTAGCAGGAGGAGGAGCCAAGTTTTACACCAGTTTGGCCTATGACTTGGAAATGTGGATCACCCAAAACTCATTTCTGCTTTGATTTCTATTTTCCTATGGTCTATTGGTTGAAGGGTACTTAAGGAGTAGGGAAAATGGGGAAATACATTTGATTTTCTTTAGTAGGATGTTGAAAAGAAAGAATTTCTAGTGTCTCTAAGCACATTGCTTGGGCTATGGGAGCTAAGGGACAGTAGGAAGTTTGGCCAATGACAAAGATGAGATGCAGATATGAGTTTTATTAGTCACAGCAGAAAATAAGTCACAGTTAGATCCACCATAGAACCTTTAAATATATTTTACTGTTTGGGGCCCAGCCCTGAGTATTAGGAACCAATGTTCCCCTCTGCAAATAGATAATCTTCTGAGTTCCTGATGGCCCAAGGTGAGATGAATTCATACTGAGGATACTTCCTGCAGTTGAGTTTTGAGAATCCCAAGTCTTAATCTCACTAATGACTACATGGCCACCATATTTGTTTGCAAATACAAAGGCAACATAATAGCTATATTTATTTATGTCCTTTGGATAAATTCTGCAGAAATAATGATCTCTTCACTAAATTGCCCCCACACTATTATTTGCTTAAGTTAATATTTCCTCTTCATTTTCCTCTTCCCTTCTGATGTTTTTGATAACTTGCTGAGAAACACCTGGAGTTATCAGGTCTCAACTTCAATTATGAAGAAAAAAAATTGCATGGACTTTGTGATAGTACTTTTTCTATGAGACAACATAGCGTCTCTGGGTTTTTAATATGCCTTTCAGAAATGGCTGTAGTTGTGAGCTAAAGCATGTTACTTCAAAAAGTTGGGCTGTCTCTATGGCCCTCTCACTTAGGACTTTATGAAATACACTGTATCTAAAAGGGGAAAAACAACCAAAAATATTTATTGCAGAAAATAAAAAAGTTAACCAAAGTATTTTATTGATACATTCTTGGACAATATCACAGAATTGAAAGAGAATGGAAAGAGGGAATTTTTCAGCAAGGGTTGTTTTTTTCCACTAAATTGGCACATAAGCAGCAAGATTAACGAAAGTACTTATTACAAACAGTAAAAAACATACATGCTTTTTTCTAAAGTCCTTATCACACTGATCAAAGGGGGCATGAACAAAACCTCAAGACATGAAAAATCCATATTCTTCCCTTCAAACAGCTTAATAATTATTAAAATTATTGCAAAATATTCATGTACCCTAATTAAAATAACAAAAGAGAACACAAATACAAATATTGAACATAATAAACATGTACTGTAAAATACATTACTGGCATGCATTCCAAAGATCAAGACCTCTATTCAGTTCAGCCAATAACTTCCTTTTATGTAACCTATCATATACCAAAGATAGGTGGAGCATACTTTCTCAGCACAGTTTTTGGTCTTTAAACATCTTTTTTGTCTTAAAAAAAATGATGTGCAGTGGTACTATAATAATTATACAGTCATGTACAGATGTACTTTTTTTAGTCTGCCAAGATCGCTTTAAAATTTTAATCGTTTTAAAATTTTTCCAAATATTCCACCATCTGAGAGAATAGGGCTCTATCTATGAAAACAAGGCATTCGAAAACAAACAGTGAACCAAGGTACAACATCAGATGGCAAAGTGCAAAAGTCCTCACAAACTGTACAGAAAATTTCAAAACCTTGCAACCTAGAAGTACATACGTAATAAGACAGGTCAGCCCCAAAACTGTCCTGTGGCTCTCACAGTCCATTCTAAAGAGCCGGGGCGGGACTTGAGTTTCAACACTCCCTTTGGTAGGGAAGGTCCAAAATTGCAGCCGAGTTGGCAGTGCTGATGTCAGTGACTTATTAAGCCAAGATAAAGTAAGGATATTTCATACAGCAGCTGTTTGGGTCACTTGGATCCTCTAACATTGGTCTCCCGGCCGGGGAAGCTCCTCCGGTGATGGGAAGCGGGTAGGACCAAAGAGTCCTGTGCCAGGTTGGGTGACAAAATAACTGAGGGTCTTCTTCCTCCATGGTTCCATGGAATGGAATAGGTTAGATAACCAGGTTATTATAACTGACATACTTCTTTTTTGCAGCAGGGCCTGAAAGAAAAATTAGAAAGTGTGAGTTGCAGTAATAAACCTGTTTGCAAAGGTAGAAATAGAATTAGAACTTTTCACTTGAGGTACAGAGTCAAAGTGGGGTGATACAGCTCTGAAGAACACACACAGACAACTTTGGATTCCTCTGACCGTAAGGCTTTGGCCACCAAAATCTGTGGTTCCCAGTGATTCTCAGATCATCTGTGTTCTCTTCTCTGATATGTCTCCAGCTTCCCTCTTTATACTCTATTAATAAATTTATTTGTTAATAAATTTATTAATAAACAATATGTATTAAACAAATGTTTAATAATAAATGTTTATTAATAAATTTGTTTATTTGTTGTTATGCTTTCTAATCAACCAACCCTTAAAGGGTTCACTCACATTGTGGTATATTTCTTTGTGTGCTCTTCTCACAGACCTTTTAATAATAACTGGCCTTTGCTTGGAAAAGGCCAAGTTGCTTGGGTCACAGAAATTAATTGAGGTTGAATGCAGATTAGGTCAGAGTGTCTTCTTCAGTGCTGATTCACACAATCAAATGACTACAGACTGACTTGTGGAGTATTAACAGTAAGTTGTAAATGGTCATTTGCAGAACTATTTCCATTAATATGTAAAGCCCACTTAAACCTGTGTCTGACACATACACACTCTATATTTGTTTTCCTTAAGTGTAGAAATTATTTTTCTACTTGGTAGGGTAATTTCAGGACTCACCTTCACTCACTCACTCAGGCAGTAAATATGTATCTACCGCATTGCAGCCACAGGGCTAGGCACTGATGACCAGCCAAGAGCACAGCAGATTTCATGTCCTCATGCTGGAAATAAAGACACCAGGATCCCAGAGTGTGCCTTTGCTTTAGGTTCTGGTCCTCAATACCAAGTCATACAGTTGCAATGATGTGATATGTTCTGTATTCACTAAATCTTGGTAGTTTTGCATCAGTTTCTGTTGGGCACAAAGTAACTTTTGTGTAGCATTTACTGATGGCTTATTTTGCTTACTGTTTTTAAATTCTAAATAGAAGTGTTCACTCAAGACAGAAATGTCAAGAGCTCTTCAAGAACTCTTAAGTAGGGATTCATATACAATTTTGGAGGAACAGAGAAGTCATATTAACATACTAAGAGAGAGTTTGTCTTTAAACTTTGAATAATACAAGTAGTATGTTACAGGTGCTTGCATGATTATAGATATTACACAGAATACACTATACAACAAGCTGGTCTTCTTTTCTGGATTAAAAATTGGGACTCTGACAAACTTTGACTTGAAGACTCATTTTTATTTGAAACTCATTTCTATATTAAACCATATTGCATTTATTAACTAAAATACAAAAAGATAAATAAGAATAGAATTTTATGAAACTCAGGGCCTCCTGGAAAATCTGGTGATGAGAATTGGGTCATGATATGTCCTCATTTGATGAACACATAGCCTCAATAATGCCCAAATCTTCCAAGAAGTTTCCCATTATCCCAGTGTTGTCTTCAACAATATTCTTGGTTTGGGTAAAAGGAGGAAAACTTTCAAAAGATGTTTCTTGACTCTGAATCTTATTTTCAGTGTCATAACTAGAAGACCTCAGCTGACAGTTGCAAGCAATAGTTACAGCATGCCTTGTCAAATGCCAAAACATTAATTACCCTCAGGACAAAAGGAGGGGGAAAAAAAAAACCCAGAAGCTGATCTGAATACCTGAGACCACCTTTATTGTGTGAATAATTAAGACTGTTTTCTGTAGCATAACACTCTAGTGAAAACCAAAGTGAATTTCCTTAAATTGGTTACTATAAATAACACTAATTTCTCAGGAAGAGTTTTTACCAAAAGAATAAGTAGGTTAGAACTGTCAAGCTGAGCATTGATTAGGATTAAATTAAAATCACGATGAGGTTATGTTTAAAAAAATTGGATATAAAAATAATGGCATTCTGCCGGGCGCGGTGGCTCAAGCCTGTAATCCCAGCACTTTGGGAGGCCGAGACGGGTGGATCACAAGATCAGGAGATCGAGACCATCCTGGCTAACACGGTGAAACCCCGTCTCTACTAAAAATAAATACAAAAAATTAGCCGGGCGAGGTGGCGGGCGCCTGTGGTCCCAGCTACTCAGGAGGCTGAGGCGAGAGAATGGCGTGAACCCGGGAGGCGGAAGTTGCAGTGAGCTGAGATCCGGCCACTGCACTCCAGCCTGGGCGACAGAGCAAGACTCCGTCTCAAAAAAAAAAAAAAAAAAAAGGCATTCCATTGATGCTTTCCCTAGATTATCTTCTTGTGTTCTGTGTAGCCTTGAGATGAGCACTGTTTATGATCGCCGTTTTACGTAGGAAGGGTCTGAGCCTGAGAGGAACAAGCATTCCAAAACTAGGCTGCCTGATGGTTGAATCTTTATTTCTGTCTCCATACTATAGTAGGAAGACAGTACTGCAGTTGGACTCACCTAACCTGGGTTCTGATTCGGCTCTATCACTTACTTGAGTATAACCTTGCCCAGTGTCTTGATAATGAACTCCTTGTAGCCTTTGTAAAACTGGGAGAGGCTGGGTGCGGTGGCTCATGCCTGTAATCCCAGCACTTTGGGAGGCCAAGACGGGTGGATCACCTGAGGCCAGAAGTTCAAGACCAGCCTGGTCAACATGGTGAAACCTTGTGTCTGCTAAATATACATAAAATTAACCAGGCATGGTGGTGGGCACCTGTAATCTCAGCTACTCGGGAGGCTGAAGCAGGAGAATCACTTGAACCCGTGAGGCAGAGGTTGCAGTGAGCTGAGATTGAGCTCCAGTCTGCATTACAAGAGTGAAACTTTGTCTCAAAAAAAAAAAAAAAAAAAAATTGGGGAGACTAATTGTTACCTGGTATACTGTTGATATCACCAATGTACACAATACCCCAGTTTCTCATCTGGGAATATAATGTGTAAATGTATTTTTAAATTACAAAGTTCTATGCAAATGATAAGCCTCAGTACATGCTTTCTTTGTAGAATTGCTACAAACATTGCCCCAAAATTATAATGAAGTTTATGCAGGTCCTAGAAGGGCAATTTGTGTACTTTTCACAGCAATGTCCAGTGTATTATGTTTATTTTTAAACCATTCTAATCCTGCGAGTAAATAAAATAAGTGCCTGTGGTGTCTGGTAATTCCACTTATTTGACTAGCAATGTAGTTTATGGTCAGGAAAGAAAATTACTGAGCTCAAAATGGTTGTGCAATGAAGCACTTGCTAAGGAAATATACTTTTTATTTTAAAATAGTATGTTTTTCTCTTATAAAGTTACAGATTTTAAAGAAGAATTATAGTATATGGCATTGTCCCGATTAACTTTTGGTTATATCTACTTAAGTAGTTCTCAAAACAAGGTATCTTGAAGAGCCAATGTTTACAGTGAGGTAGTGTTAAGAATACTGGTTTGTGAAATGAATTACTAATACACCATTGCTACTTAAGAAAGGTGAGACATTCCAACTCATTCTTGATGTCTTGTCAAAATCTACACTCAATATGACATTAACTTTATTGAACTTCTTATTTTCTCTTTGCTTTCCTCTGAGTTTTTGTGTCTTACAAAAATTTCATTCCTCGAAGTACATTCTATTGAACATGCATAACCCATATTCAAGGAAGTGAAGAAAAAAATAGAAAAGAAAGCCTCATAGATATTATGTTGGGAAACACTGAATAAGTGATGTTAAACAGTACTCTTTCCTGTTTCCACCCCATATTTATTTTTTTTATATTTTAAGTAATAAGAATTATTGTAGCTTATTAACTATATACTGTGTATTCTCCTCAGCTCTTTTTGAAGAATGTGTGTATAGATGTGTACGTGAATAAGAACATGTATGAAGTGATTTAAACATCCAAAAAGGATAGAAACAAAATATAACAAAATATTATATAAGCCCTGAATATAACACATTAACATACTGACATCTTGATTCAGGTGCCCCTCCATCCACTCATAGGAAATACGATGCAATCAAAGCCCTTGACGACACCCCATGTTCCTCCCCGTCCCCCATAGTACCTACTATACTGAACTTGGGATGTGTCCTACAGCTACTACAGTAGTTGTCCATAAATTATAGATAGTATTGATTTCTGTGTTTTAAGTTGTGCAAATTATTCCATGCATATCCACTTGAAATCTGGTTTCATATAACATTGTGTTTTTAAGATTTACTTACATTGATTTGATAATCATAGTAACTATATAGCTTTCTATATATTAATGTTAGCATAACAGATTTTCTGTAACTCTTTTCCTATTGATAGACTCTACTTTCTAATGTTTTTGAAATAACCATTGCTAGAGTAGATGATACCTGCAAAACAATATTTTTAACAAAGTTGAATGACAATGCTATAGGGCGGGATAAAATATTTGTCATGTATTTAACTGACAAAGGATTGATATCTAAGATTTTTAACTTATACAAAGGAATAAATAAGAGACAATCTAATTTTTAAAAATGTAGATTCAAATAAATAGACAATTTGTAGATGAAGAAATATAAATCAAAAATGTTCAACCTCATCAACTAGAGAAATGCAAATTAAAACATTAAGAAGATAGCATTTCATGCCTGTACCATTACAAAAGAAAAAGTGAACTAATACCAAGCATTGGTAGATGTGAAAAAGTGAGAACTCTCAGAAAACACTCAGGTATAAATATAAGTTGGTAAATTTATATGGGAGAGCCATTTGGAAATAACTAGAAAACCTAAAACTATGCATGCCACTGAGTCAGCAATTTCACTTCTAGATCTAGACCTGAGATACTTTCACATGTACACATACACATGCTTAGGATTTCAAAAGTCTTTACTATAACAATTTTCTCTGTGATTCTCCAAGAAAAAATTCTTTTATAGAAGCTAAGCACATAAAGGAGCAACGTGGGCCAGGTATAAGATATTCAGGAAAGATACAGACCATAGTGAACTAGAAATCACCTGCCCCATCAAAAAGGCATAATTATGTGGGATGTTACCACAATAGGAAGATAGTACATTTTTTGAGGAGAAGCTTGACTGTATAATTTTATGTAAAAGTTCAATTTTTCACTCAGCCATCTAACAAATATTTATTGAGCACGTATTATGTGTTGGGCTCCATTCTAAGCATTAGAAATACCTCAGTTTTTAATAAAAGTTTTAAGATCATATTAAAACCATTGAGCAAGTCAAAAAAGAAATAGAGACCAGAGGCTAGACAACATTTCTAGGCTGCTTGTTTTCAACTCTGTGATCCTGTCTGCACTCAGTTCCTCAAATGTGCTTGATTATAAAGCACCCTTTCCTGCTCGCCTTTTTAGTGGATCATTTTGCATTATATAAGAACATACTTTTGGAAATACATGGGGATATTTCTTAAACCTTAACCCTGTTTATCACTTCAGTCATTTGTAAACCTCACCCAACTTCTGAATATTGGTTTATTGCCTGATAGAACTTTGTTCAAACTAACTTTTCTATGAACTCATTCAAAGCACTGTCTGTGCCTCTTCCCTCACCAACTCTGCTAACTAATGCTTCCCTATCAAACAGGATTCATAGTTGTTATTTTCTTATAAATACTTCAACTGGGAGGGATTCTTTATATTATGGTTTGCAGTTTCTAAAACAAAAAAGGAACACTTTTTTGTAATTACTTCTGTAGTCAATGGCCTGTTTCCTGCCTGTTCATTTTATTAGCAAATTGCCCTTAGCCCATCACTTAATAGCAAAAGAGTAGATGTTATTTTCAACACCTCAATTCTCATTTGAGATTTCACAAAAGCTACTAAACTTCCTGTATTTGACAAAGAAGCAATTCATTTTATAATGATCTCCCTTAAATCCTTTTTTAAATTTACTACTCAGTGTAGCACGTTACTCAACTTGAGAAGATACAAAGCTGAACAAGAATGAAGAACATGACTACCAAAAACTTGAGACATTCCCAATTATACCAGTTCAACTCTGAAAGATAAAACAATGGAGACTTTCTACATCTCCCAAGAGAATGTGAGGCTATTGCTCATATGTTTGGTACCTGGATTTGTTGACACAAGAAACTTGTCAGGGATAAAAACATGATCAGTCAGAAAAATAACTCAGTATTTCAAATCACCATAATTTCCAATACAGTGGCAAAAACTCCCAAATCTGGATTTCTGTTGATCTACTCAGCCATTCATCTAATAAAATATTATTTAGCACATATTAAATACCAGGAACTTCAATACATGCTAACATTAAAAGCAGACATGGGGATCTGCAAGCTGTTTACTTTAACATTTACTCACTTCTCATTCATCGTATATTCAGATTATTTAACACATATTTATATGAAGCTGCCATGTGTCATCAGCAAGGGATTGGCATATCCTTTTTTTTCTACTCAATGAGATAAAGATAAGGCATGAATTTATAAACTAAACTCACACAAGAACCCCCCAAAGCAAATTGGTACCCCTCCCTAATGCTGAATAAGGGAGATAAGGTCAGTGGATGGGGAGGCAGCAAACCTGTTACCATATTTGGAGACAATAGTGATCCACTTCAAGAGAATAGAGAAGCATCAGCCTAGATAACCTTAGAGAAAATGTGTGACGTGTTTGCCCCATTTGTACCAGGGACACAGAAATGAGTCAGATACGGTCTTTATTGTTATAGAACTTATATGATAATGCAAAAAACTATTACATATCTGTGATGGGTACTTAAAGATATTTTACAAAGACTAATTTTATCTTGGAAGAGGATATACTGTGCTAAGCCCAGGAAGGCTTTTCAGTGGAAGGGGCATTGATTTGGACCATGCAGTGTGAGACAATTTAAGAAGAGGGCAGGGCAATATAAAGGTACACTTCGTTTCCAGAAGTACATGGAGAGGAGGGTCAGATAGTGCTGGAAGTCAAGGTTGGAAAGGTACACAGGGCCACATAAATTACTTCAATATATAAAACTTCAATAAACCTGCAGATTGTCATAACAAATTCAGGGTACTGCCAGAGGCATCTGAACCAGAGCAACTCCACTTTGAATAGGGACTGGGTAAAATAAGGCCGAGATCTTCTGGGCTGCATTCCCAGGAGGTTAAGGTACTCTAATGATAGAGGCAGGAGGCAGAGAAATGCCCAGACAGATAGGGAAGGGTCCCTGGAAAATCTGACCTGCCCCATAGGTGTTTACAACAGATGTTTCGTGCAGAAAAGGGGGCAGTGGACTGGAGACCCACGTGTACTGGGGGAATGGGGTGGAGCCACCAGAAACAAACATCTTATTCAGGGGAAGAGCCTGGCCTCTTCGGCTCCTGTGTGGTGACCCTGGTATTCAGTTTGTGAGGTGGAAACCCACTTGCAGGACCCCTCTCTTTTCTGAGAGCTTTCCTTTCACTTAATAAATTCTGCCTTCCTCACCCTTCAGTGTGTTCATGTGCCTAATTCTTCCTGGTTGTGAGATAAGAACCTTAGCTGAACTAAGGAGCAAAAATCCTTCATCACTAAGTCACAGGATGAGATAGGAGGTTGGCACAAGATACACATCATAAAGATCTTGCTGATAAAATAGCATACAGTAAGGCCAAATCCCACCAAAACAAAGACAGTGACGAAAGTGACCTCTGGTCATCCTCGCTGCTGCCCTCCCACCAGTTTACAAATGCTGTGACAACATCAGGAGATTACTTTATATGGTCTAAAAAGGGGAGGAATGAATAATCCACTCCTTGTTTAGCAGATAATCAAGAAATAACCATAAAAATGGGCAACCAGGCTGCTCTGCCTATGGAATAGCCATTCTTCATTTTACTTTCTTAGTAAACTTGCTTTCTCTTTGCACTGTGGACTCACCCTGAATTCTTTCTTGTGCAAAAGCCAAGAACCGTCTCTTGGGGTCTGGATCAGAGAGTAGCAGTAACAGTCTGGTTCAGTACCAGTGCCAGAAACAGAAGAATGAACAAGGCAAAATTTCTATGATTATTTAGCTTTCTAATGGAGGTTCTCATAAAAAGCCTTTAATGCTAAAGCAGTGGTACTTGAGAAGCCACAGGGAAATATTAACGATTTTGAAGAGGATCTTCACAGTTGCTTTTCCCTCTCTGTAATGTCCTTCTCTGCCCTTTTTCCTTACTTGGTTTCCTGTTCTTTGCTCTGGTTGGTTTTAGTTTCTACTCGCTTGCTCCAAGTGGCCTTTCCTATCCCTCCAGACAAGTGAGACGTTCCTGCTCTACCCTCTCATGACCTCTCTACAATTCCTTCCTCATATACAGCCAGGGTGAAGCACTAATTTCTCATATGTGTCTCCAACATTAGAACTTTAAGTATCAGGATGGTAGACACAGTGTTTCTCTAGTGCTTGGGAAGTGTGCAATGTATAGTTGGTGCTCAATATTTTTGGGATGTGTTACCATAGAGGAGCCTTTTGTAACTGCCCTTCCTGCCCACTGCATAAAGAAAGACCACGGCATTGTAGTAGAGAAAGAGCTTAATATGGGAGGCTGAGGCAGGAGAATGGCGTGAACCTGGAAGGCGGAGCTTGCAGTGAGCCGAGATCGAGCCACTGCACCCCAGCCTGGGCGACAAAGCAAGACTTCGTCTCAAAACAAACAAACAAACAAACAAAAAAACCACAACAAACAAACAAACGAAAACGTAGGAGATGGAGTTTGCACTCATATCATCTCATGCAAAGCTCACAGGTTAGGGGTTTTTCAAAGACAGTTTAAGGAAAGGGGTGGGGGTGGCAAGATAACAGGTGCTTGCTGCTGATTGGTTGGGACAGAGATGAAATAGTGGGCCAAAGCTGTTTTCCTGAGGACTAAATTGCTTCTGGGTGGGGCCACAGGAGTTGGGGGGCTGGTGATCGAGGGGGAGCCATGAGTGTCAGACATGCAAAACAAACAGAAAAGATATCTCAAAAGGCCAGTCTACAAGTGTGATGTTATTTGCAGATGTAATTGGGGGAAGTTGCGTGTCTTAGAACCTCTGGAATAATGACTGACAATCATGCATGTCTGAGCCTTAGCAGGACTGAGCCTCCTGTCCCTCTCCTCCTCCTAGCCTGGTGGTCTCCCTTTAGCTTTACAAAAGTGGCTGAGCTTTGGGCAAGGCCTATTATCATTTAAATTGTAGCCTAAATGTCTTCCAAAGTTAGCATGGCCCAATAGCCCAGCAATAATTAAGGCAAAGGCCAGATGGGGGTTGAGTTAGCTCCCTTACTGTTAGAATTTTCTCACTGATATAACTTTTGCAAATGCAGTTTCACTTTGCTCTCTGAAGTCATTGTCAGCTCTAGGAGGGTGTTAAGATGAATAGAACAAAAAAATATATGTGGAAACTTCATGAGCTTTGCCATCCTTTTTTTCCATCCCTTTCCTCAGTATTCTCCTATGGGTTATTGTATTCAAAGCTAACCATTATTATAACTCCTCAGATTTCCTTTGTAACTTTTAAACCACAGTATTCTTTTTTTTTTTTTTTTTCCCCTCTGTTTGCATCTAAACATGGCCAAAACAGCCTGGCTAAATTGAGAAATCAATTTTCAGTTCTGTCATGAAAAGAGTACATGAACGTTCTAGTGTTTCCTTAAAAAAAAACAAAAAACAAAAAAAACTGTACTTTAAGATGTAAAGCATCAAACAGAGGTTTACATCGTTCTTAAATGGCATATTTGAAACAAATAGACAAAGTCTCTGTCTTAAAACATCTTTAAGCTTGGCTAAGTTAAAATCTAGGTAATTTGCTGCTGTATATGTTTTACTTTGGAAAAAAATAGATATGCATTAAATTATCACATCAGATTTCTACTTTTTCTTATGCACTTTGGGCACTAAAAAGCTTTTGTGCATTTTACAATTTCAATATATTATAGATGCGAGCAATCTGGAGCATATTATGAATGCAGTGCAATCATACATCAAAGATCGAAGCTGTGAACCAAAGTCGGTCTTAAGGCTAATGTTACAAATAAGGCAATAGTGACAAAATAGCAGCAGAGTAGTACTTAGTGTTCCTGGATGAAAAGCTCCTGCTGAAATCCAGGTCTTGCTATTTTTGGATAGGGCATTCATAGTCTCTTCATTCATTCCTTCATACATTTATTGAACTTTTACTAAGAGCTCACAGTGTACTAGTATAGCCTGGCTATAAACTAGTGGCACAAAGGTAAGGAAAAATAGTCTGTATCCTTGAACATTTATGTATCTGTTGAGCACCTACTATTTGTCAGATACTGTTTTAGGCAATAGGGATGTAGCCATGTTACTGTGCAGGTTCAGTCCCTGCTTTCATGGAGCTTAAATTCAACTTGGAAAGACAGATCTTAAAACAAACAAACAACAACAACAACAACAACAAAACAGGCCAGGTGCAGTGGCTCACGCCTGTAACTCCAGCACTTTAGGAGGCCAAGGTGGTCGGATCACAAGGTCAACAGATCGAAACCAGCCTGTCCAATATGGTGAAACCCTATCTCTACTAAAAATACAAAAATTAGCCAGGTGTAGTGGGCACCTGTAATCCCAGCTATTCAGGGGGCTGAGGCAGGAGAATTGCTTGAACCCAGGAGGTGGAGGTTGCAGTGAGCTGAGATCGTTCCACTGCACTCCAGCCTGGGTGACAGAGCAAGACTTCATCTAAAAAAAAAAATGCCAAAAAGCAAAAAATCAGTCAGCTGTGGTGGCATGCACCTGTAGTCCCAGCTACTCAAGAGGCTGAGGCAGGAGAATCCCTTGAATCTAGGAGGCGGAGGTTGCAGTGAGCTGAGATTGCTCCATTGTACTCCAGCCTGGCAACAGAGCGAGACTCTGTCTCAAAAACAAAAAAAAACAAAAGTAGATGCAGCCAATTCTCTTTATTCACGGCACCGATATTCTATAAAGTCACCACAAACATTGAATTATTGAATACTGAACCACTGCTTCTAGAGCAAAATATGGCGTTAGTTACCTATACCCCTCCAGTCACAACATAACCCTATTTTATGTATATGTTTGGTTAAAAACACTTTATTATTACATATTGTTGACTCATTGATATTGAAATCAGAGCTGACGAATGTCTATAAAAAGTTTCTCTAACACGGGTATTTTCTCCTGAAGGCATGACACATCATAGCCTTCTTGCACTTAGGAATATGACACAGCACTTTAGTGTTTGTACGGGAGTTATTTTAAACTGCAAAACCACCAACCAAAATCACAGGTGTAAAATAGACTGAGAAAAGGACACTTGTTCAAATATGAGAGCTGAAACCAGAAGGTAGGGCATCATCCTTTTTGACCTCAACTGCAAATGTGTGCATTGGGTGTTTCAAATAGTTGGTGCACTGCACATTCCTGTGAATGACTGTGAAAATGCCGTAAGTATTGGTGTTGTGGTTACCAATCAATTTCTGCATGTAGGTGAATTTGCAAATATAAAACTTACTAATACTGAGAACCAACTGCATTATAATGTCATAGAATCCCCAAAACTGAAAAAAACAGCTGAGGGCATTATGCTGAGGCTGCTCTCCAAGGCACAGAGAGGATGACTCTTTCTTACTTATCTCCATAGGTAGGAGGCGCCAATCACAAGAAAGAAGACCAGCTAGGAATGGATGGAATAATTAGGACTATATGTTAAGTGAAATTCCGAGTCAGTACTACAGTGGGGTTCTAAATAACAAGCATATAGAGATGCCGCTGCTTTCACCAACACCGTGTGGTGTGGCAGGCCAGTTCTTCCTAACAGTCACACACACAGGCCTCCATAGCACTCCAGTTATACAGGCAAACTTCCACAGCACCTGCCTTCACGCTAAGTTAATAATTAAACCTAGGGAAATCGATGCCCAGGCACCAAAGCCAGAAATGAAACATGTTTGGTAAGAGCCTTGCTCAGGCTTCTCCTGAGACCTGGGGTAAGTCAAGATAATAATGATAGTCCTATGCTCCTTGTACCAGGACCCATCTTGGGTTGAATAAATTTCTGGGGTGCTTGAAGTAACTTTCCAGACCCAAGTTGTAGGTAACATAAGATAGAAGTAATCACTCCATTACCAGGGCCCTCATAGGTTAAGTAGATTTAGGGGATAATTCTGGCCTCTGACCTTTTAGTTACAACAAAATTAATCAGGCATAGACAACGGTGAGTATGATACTGCACGTAGGCATATAGTTTGAAACATATATAAGCACTGGAAAAACTTTACAATTGTGAGTTGGTCTGGTGAATTATCTCTGACCTTCTCTCTGAACCTGGTTACAGACATAAATTCTCTTCTTTCCCAGTTTGTCTGCATCTTGTTATTGGGTCACAAGAACACACAGCCAGACCCGATTTGGTCTGGGAACCATGTCCTTCTATGAAAGCATCCTTGAGGCTGGAGCTACTTTTTCTTTTATTTGTTTTCAGTGT
Source organism: Colobus angolensis palliatus (assembly GCF_000951035.1). Lineage (NCBI taxonomy): Eukaryota > Metazoa > Chordata > Mammalia > Primates > Cercopithecidae > Colobus > Colobus angolensis. The sequence goes on along the minus strand of NW_012118977.1, from coordinate 542,498 downwards.
GAGAAGGGCATGTGTGTGCCGTCACAGTCAAGTCCTGTTAAGTTCAGTGGCTTCTTGTTTTGACTGCAGATCTCAGAGGACCAAGAGGGCTCAAAGGAGAGGAAACCAGAAAGCTTCCTGGCTAGGAAAAGAGAAGAAATGAAAGGAAACTTAACTATTTTTCCTTTCTTGAAATCCAACTAGGCTTAACCTGACAGGCAAAAGACAGAACCTCAGAGTTGCAGCTCTGTCTAGGATTAAAGATGGCTGGAATGTCGCAAGGATTGTGTATTTTGGGATCCTGGCCATGGGAGACGGAAAGGTTGGGACCTAGGACAGATAGAAGTCAGACAAAGCTCAACCAATATAAAACAAATATCTACTAAGTTTTAAGTACAGGTTGCTGGGGATACAGAGGGAGTAAGATGTCTTTGTCCTCAAAGATTTAACAGACCAGAAGCCTGTGTGGTTAAAGTGGGTTGGCGCTGACTGTGAAGTTTGAGAATGTAAGTCACTTCTCATACATAGGCTTCTCCTGTGTATGACACTGACCAGCTCACACTCAGACTGGAATACAATGTGTCAGTCTCAACACTAGAACTCTGGAGTTACAGTTCCTTTTGTGTTCTGCTTATATTTCATATATATTCGTTTATTTAATAGCTACTCCTCTGAGTCAAAGAAACTAAAAACAACAGTGAATTTCAGGGTGTCTTATTGTTTTTTGTTTTAACGTGAACAATAATCATTTTAAAAAATTTAAATAGTCTATGATTTAGTACAAGCAACATGCATTTGAAAAACAGTATTAAGAATTTTAAAAAAGGACCCTGTTATCTGCATTAAGATGTTCATGATGATGTACAATATAATTTGCAATTTTAAATAACCCAAATGCCTAACATTAGAGGGTGATTAAATTCTAATACATTCTTTTGATGGAGCATTTTAAAACTGCCAAAGGTGATAATGATGATTAAGACTATGGAGCAACATGGACAATGCTTATGCTATATTGTTAATAATATTTAATACAAAAGGACAGGTTTGAAAATTGCAAGTATTCTGTAATTAAATCTGCATCAAAAATATGAAAGAAAATAAAGCAAATTTTTAAAAGTCATAAGAAAATGGTGCACTGCACATTCCTGTGAATGACTGTGAAAATGCCGTAAGTATTGGTGTTGTGGCATTATTTCAACACTGTAAAAGACAAAACAAAACGTTGTGAGACTGTTTTAGATTACAGGAGACCGAAGAAACAAAAAGATTAAAAATGCCTGATCCTTGATTACAACACAGATTTTTTTTAAAGGAAACAGCCATATTGGGAAAATAACATATTGACTTTATAGCAAAAATAATACATCAATATTGAATTTATTAGATGAGAAATGGTATTGAGGTTTTGTAGGACAACGTTGTTCCTAGGAGGTACAGGCTGAAGTATTCAGGAGTGTTAGAGTCATGATGTCTGCAACTTGCTTATAAACAGCTATATGGGGAAAACCTGTGTGTGTGTGTGTCTGTGTATATATATATGCACACATATATATATCTATAGAGAGAGAGAGGAGAAAATGAATATGGCAAAATGTTAGTGAATGGTGATTACACGTTGTTCCTCATTTCAATGTATTTGTAAGTTTTAAACTTCTCAAAATAAAACATAGGGAGAAATGACTTATAAAGCTCTATTAGGGTAGTTGAATTATACTGTTTTTATATTTTACTTTGTATATTTTACTTTTTTAACTACATTTTCTATAATGCTATATTTTTATACTGAAAGTAAATTAGTTTTTTTTTGTTTTTAATGACAAG
>NW_012118977.1:524634-540338 GCF_000951035.1 Colobus angolensis palliatus | reverse complement strand
ACTTCTCCCCCTAACGTCAGAGTGGAATTTTGTTTTTTCAATAAAGTATCTCTATTTAGCTGTTTTATAACTTTAGCTTTTAAACTATGTAAATCATGATGTCATGTCCCGGAAGGAGAAAGTGCTGGAATGGATTGGTAATGTCTGTTGAAAGTAGGAAGTGGACAGCACCAGCCAGGTAATGGACTAATCTGGACTAAGTCATGCATCTCTCAGTACACTGGAACTTGTTGGCTTGGCTTATCCTCAGAAGAAACCCTGGTGGGCACACCTTTCTACAGAGGGTTGGCTTCCCTCCTACAGAGGAGTATCATTGAGATGCAGTGATAAGTAGAAGTGAAAATGTAAACACGTGCCCTGGGTCAGAAGGATAATCAATACCTATGACCTTTCCTGGCTCTTCCAAGCCAAGGCCTTTACTTCCGTGTGTGTGTGCCTGTGTGATGTCTCAGGAGTTGATGTATTTAAAGGACGGAGAAAATATAGAAATGGAAGGAAGAAGTGGGGGAGAATTCTGAGTCTGGCCCCAAGGTTCATACAGACAAAGTTACTACTACATAAAACCCAGGCCAAAAGTATCCACAAGAGAGGAAAAGAGGCTGTGGAGGCAGTGATACCCTCTAACTATCTGTTCTGGAATGTTCTTCCCCAAGATATCCCCAAAGATGGCTCTTTCTCTTTCTTCAGGATTAAATTTCTCCTCCTTGGAGAGGCCCTCCTTCATACCCTCTGTAAAACAGCACTTGCCAACCCCCAGTTGCTCCCTAGTTAACTACAACTTATTTTTCATCACATCACTATCACTCTCTGAAGTGTTCTAATTTGTTCATATTTCAGTGTATTTTCTTGTCTGCCCTCTGGAATGTAAACTGCTCATGTCTTGTCTTGATGAAAATTATATCCACAGGACTTAGAACTGTGGGTTATTGCCTGAAGCTAGGAGTTTGAGAATAGCCTGGGCACTAAAGTAAGACCCCATCTCTGTAAGAAAAAAAAAAAATAATAATAATAATAAAACAGCTGGGCATGGTGTCAAGTGCCTGTGGTCCCAGCTACTTGGGGAGGATGAGGCAGGAGGATCGAGTGAGCTCAAGAATTCAAGGCTGCCGTGAGTGAGCTTTGATTGTGCCACTGCGCTCTAGCCTGGCGACAGAGTGAGACCCTCTCTCTAAAGAAACAAAAAGACAAAAATAATGGAATGCGTAAAAGGTGAGAGGTCCTTGGTTTGGGATTAGTAGGAAATAATGACAAACAGGTCCCAATTCAACATTCTGTCTTATATTCCTTAAAACTGGTGCCTTTGACTGTATGCTTTCAGCTGGTATTTTCATCATCTTTTTGAGATAGATGCAAAGTGGTGAGGAAACTGACAATGCTGTCCTTATCTGCTTCCGTTAGTAGGGACAGTCTCTGATCCTCCTAGCCATTGAGCAATTCTTCTAGTTACCTAATCAGGGGAAAAAATAGTTATTTATTGCAGGGAATGATGAAGAGTATCTAAAATGATTGACTGAGGGAAATAGAAAAGAGACTGTATTCTGATAAAGTATGGATGGGACAGGTCCCTAAGAATTCCATGCCTGAATTAGGAGAGTGGCTTCTACTGGACAAATGAAAGAGTACACTAGAAATCAGTTATGGCTGTGGATGTTTCAAGCATGGTTAGTTGAGGGAAGAAATTGAGGGCATCTGTGGTGTGGGCCTCACTAACCAAAATGTCCTTGCTCCGTTGTTGCTTTCTCATGGACAGAGCAGTGGTTAATACAGGCAGGCATGGTTCTGCAACTCTGGGCACCTATGGCTGATCAGAGCAACACAGCTTGTACCCAGACATATTAGGCTCACAACAGTTCCCTATTTTCCATCTTCACTGTTCTCTGTGGACGTGCTTTCTGTCCTCTTAATTTCTCACGCATGGTGCCAGTCTGTTGCTTTGAAGCTAGCTTAAATTCCAGGTAGGAGATGGTGGATTGATATTGGCTCTCCAATAAGTATATTAGATTCAAGGAGTTTCAGACTACTTAAAATATTTTAGGGATATATGTCAAGTTCCTTATTTTTTATTTAAAAAAAAATGTTTTTGGGGTGGGGCGCTCTCACTCTGTTGCCCAGGCTGGAGTGCAGTGGCCCAATTATAGCTCACTACAACCTCAAACTCTTGGATTCCAGTCATCCTTCCACCGCAGCTTCCCAGCTAACTGGGACTACAGATGCATGCCACCATGCCTGACTCATTTTTAAATTTGTTGTAGAGATGGGGTTTGTTGCCTAGGCTCTTGTTGAAATCTTGGTCTCAAGTCATCCTCCCATGTCAGCCTCCCAAAGTGCTGGGATTACTGGTGTGAGCCACGTGTGCCATCGTGTCCTACCAAAAATCCTTATTTCAGATTGATGGGGTTATAGCCTTGCCTTAAACATATTCTGCTTGTTGTGGTGATGTCTAGTGGACCTGCCCACACTGTCCATTCCTCTTTGCACTTAGGGCCAGACAACTTGTGATGTAATTTGAGGGATCTAACAGGAGCCTGGAATTCCCATCACTAGAATTTAGCAAGGGTCTTACAGAAGTGATCACTTAGCTGGACTGAAGGCAATGAGTCTGGAGAGACTAGATTGAGGAAGCTTAGGAGTTCCTTCCACTAGGAGCAATAAAGAGATCTTGAAGATGAGAGCACAAGCTGGGTATTAAATGATATTAGAGAATTACTGTTAATTAGGTTAGATATGATAATGGTATTATGATTATGTTGGAGAATTGCTGTATTTTGTGATAAGCTAAAATAATTTGGAGTACTGGTACCTGTAGGTAACCCTAAAATGTTTAAAGACAAAAATACATAGGTATAGATAAAGCAAACATGGTAAAACCTTAACAGTTAAATCTTGGTGGTGGACGATACTACTGTTGTTTCTGCTTTTCTGAATGTTTGAAGTCTTATGATAAAAAAATTTGAAACTTCCTGTCTTCAATGCAAAATTTATGCTTCACAACTTTTCTGGAGCTTGTCTCTCTTTTATCTCCTAACATCTACCACCAAGAATTAATACTGTCAAGGCAGTCTTCTCTATGTATCTCGAGTGCCACTGCACTCCAGCCTGGGTGACAGAGTGAGAGCCTGTCTCTAATTCAGGAGTGATCATCAAAATAGCCACCAGGATGAAAAGAGCAGTGGGAAAACACAAGGGGCCGGGCATGGTTGCTCACACCTGTAATCCCAACATTTTGGGAGGCTGAGGTTGGCGGATCACTTGAGCTCAGGACTTTGAGACCAGCCTGGCCAACATGGTGAATCCCTCTCTCTACTAAAAATACAAAATTTAGCTGGGCATGGTTGTGCATGGCTGTCGTCCCAGCTACTTGGGAGTCTAAGGCAGAACAATCTCTTAAACCCAGGAGGCAGAGATAGCAGTGAGCTGAGATCACCACTGCATTTCAGCCTAGGCAAAGGAGCAAGACAGAGACACAAGGATTGTCAACATTCAGCTGTATGACCCTGGCCAAGTTACTTTACCTCTTCATGACTTGATTTTCTCATCTGAAAAATGGACAAAGTAATAGTACTATAGTATAACAACTCTAAAGTTTTTCTAAGGATTGAAGGAGTTATCATATTTAAGGAACTTAGAACAGGGCTTGGTAAAATTTGTCATCTATATATTTTAGCTATGCTTAATCTTCTGAATGCATTTGGAGAATTTCTCTGCACACACATATAACATTGACACATGTTTGCAAGTACTTTTCCCTTGACAGAAAGGGGTCCTTCTAAAGCAGGTCAGTCTGCCTATAAAATGAAACTAAATTCATTGTTTGGTTTTTGGACACTGTTAGGGTGCCAGCAACTGTCCTTGAGAAGGTTTAAGGAGATGTCAGAGCACCTAGTGCATTTAATCCATTCATTGAAACAGGAACCTGTCAAATTATTGTCAACATGTTTCCATTTCCTTCCACGCATACTGCCATCATTAGCCACTGTTCCGCCTCTGTGAAAGTGTGACTTCAAGGTCTTGTGCTTTAGAGGTTGTATTATTTAAGTGGACTCAAAGGGGAAAGCAGGGAATTGGCAAAAATGACAGTTTCTTATTCTGTGGAATAGTATTGTGCACATAATCAATGGCCCCTGCTAGTCTCTCGTACAACCATGTCAACTCTGTGCAATATTGGAACTGAGAATCATTGAGTTTGAGAACCTCATTGTGGTGATGTTACACCATATGCAAAATCAGTCACTGGAGACTATAAATGAGCATTTATTTATATATTTTCTCCATTTTGGTTTAATAAATTGGATATCTACTGATTAGTGCTAGAAGAATGCCAGTTAGATTAGCTGAAGTAAGTTTATTCACTACTTAATTTTGCAGTGAAGAATTGATCTATGTCTGCATTGATAAAGTGAAGACTGGGACAACTACCAAGCTGATTCTGTTGAAATGACTACAACCAAAGCTATCCATGCACATCTCTGGCATATGTCTGCACCTACACATTGAGCCCATATGGCCCAGGTTGGTTATCAAAAAGACTCAGCACTTATCACTCAGAATCCCACATTCCCCCGGAAACTTTATGTATCCAACACCCAAAACAACTTGTTACATCTCAAAGAGGAGTCTACCTTATACAATTTGACCAAAACCTGAAAACTATGTGGGATGAATCTTCATGAAAAAATCCAATATTGCCAAAATAATGGAACACCAAAAATATTTTCTCTTAATAGTTTTTGTTCTTGGAAATTAGGAGGTTAAATATGGATCCTGTGAAGAACTTAAGCATGAGTCCTAGATGATGCAACAAACAGTACAAACAGTAGTAGCATCTGTTGAGCATTTATTATGTGCTAGAAATGGTGCTAAGCATTTCATATTCATGGACCCTTTTAATCCTTCCAGCAAGCTCTGTGCAGTAGGTGCCAGCATTACCTCTACTTTACCAAAGTAGATCTGAGGCTAAGAGAGGTTAAGGAACACATCCAATGCAATTTCAGATATCCCCACCTTTTCTGAATCATGGTTTTGGTAAAACCAAAGAGGGCTATGAGAGGAGGGACTGACATCAGGAGACAGAGGTAATTCTCATTCAACAAACATTTTCCATCTGTCTACTATGTGCCAGACATGGCTGGATAGTAAGTACCAAAAAGTCATGGACAACATCATTGTTGCTCAGTTCTTTTTATCTTTAGCACCTATCACCTCTTGATTTCTTTTCTGAAATTCTATCTCCCCAGCTTCCATGGATGTTCAAGTTGCTGCAGGAAGCTGCAAATGCTGTGAAGTGCTCAGGGAGTATGGGTGGTAGAATTGTTAGTATGGATATTTAGATTCCAGGAGACTGAGGAGCCCTTTTTAGGCAGTGATACCCCTGGGCAGCAAAGCCTGGTAGGTAAGATTCCACTGTTCAACATCACCTTCCTTCTCCCTGAGAGGACCAGTGCAGGACACACTTTGAAACATAAATGCAGGATTTGTTTGGGCTTGGAAGGAAGATCTGAAATAAAGAATATAATCACAGGCCAAATTTAAATTTCTCTTGGAAATTTTGAGAAATGGTTATGGCTGGAGGAAAAAAAAAAGTTGAAGACTGCCGAACCTTTACATTCCTCAAAAAAAGAAGATGGTATTGCCTAGGTCACGATGCGAGAGGCAGTATGAAGTCATAGTTAAGGTGAGGCTGCTCATGTCAAAGTTCCTGGATTTAAATCCCGGCTTTGCTGTGATCTTGTGAGAGATCATCAAGTCTCAGGTTTCTTGCCTTTAAACTGTCTATACGATGAGGAAAATGATAATTGTGATTGTTGGGAGGATCCACTGTGATGCCGTATGTGAAGTGTGTAGTATAGTGCTGGACATTTAAGGATATACTCTTATTATGGCCATCATCACCACCACCACTACTACAACCGTTATCTTTATTTACTTTACGATTCCACCATCATAATTATTATCAAAAGTTAGTCATCTGTATGAGAATGGAATTCAGAAGAGTGACCATATGAAAACTCAGCTGGAAGTCCCTGTTTTATAGGCTGAACTCCTTTTGTAGGTTATCATTTCTTTTTTTTTTTCTTTCTTTGTGTGGTGTGTGTGTGTGTGTGTGTGTCACCCAACTTGGAGTGCAGTGGCAGAATCTTGGCTCACAGTAAGCTCTGCCTCCCGGGTTCACACCATTCTCCTGCCTTAGTCTCCCAAGCAGCTGGGACTACAGGTGCCTGCCACCATGCCCGGCTAATTTTTTGTATTTTTAGTAGAGATAGGGTTTCACTGTGTTAGTCAGGATGGTCTCGATCTCTGACCTCGTGATCCACCCGTCTCAGCCTCCCAAAGTGCTAGGATCACAGGCGTGAGCCACCATGCCCGGCCATAGTTCATCATTTTAACATGAAATTGATGTAAGACGGGATTGCCAGCTTTTGCTATTCCTTATTAGAGAGGTCTAAACTCTGAAATTGATCTTCGATACAGTCCCTTAGGCCTTTAGTGAGGAGGAGTTTTCCCAAACTGTGATAGTATGTAAGAAGAATATATTTTTGCAGAGAAAACACAGAAGCACAGTTACATAGTAGATCTTCATATCACTTCAGAGAGTGGCCATCTATCTCTAGATTATCGAGTTTGGATAAAGAAACCTTTTACTTTTGGAGAAACTTCCAGTTTTTGGTGGCAGCAACATGGGTAATTCTTAATATCCAGGCTATCTAGGAGAAGCAGGGTTGTTGTGTTACTTGGGAGAAAAACACTATCGTTTCTGCAAGTACTTCCAAATAGCGTTCCCTGGGATAGTCACCATACCTGGGGTCTGTCACCTCAAGCCATCATAAAGTTCACACCATTATCACAACCACCCATCTCATTGGGAGAATGAGGTAAAATATCAGGCAATACGTATTTACCAGATCTCCAATATGAATCATATTATACCAGGTTCTAGTGCTGTGATAGATGCACAAATATATGAGGCATAGCATCAGCCTTCAAGAGACTTCTAAGCTGGGACAAGAACTAAACCACCTATGAACATACCAAGGTCTCCAATGTCAGCAAGATTATCACCAAAGACCCTGCTGTTCTAGAGGTAGTGATGTCTGAAAAATGACCATATGCCCAGGGAGTTGTTTTCCTGAAGCAGACTTAGAGGCCAATATGCCAACCACCTCCCAACTAGGAAGTCCAGACTGTTAACTTGGCAGACGGTCTTTGGACAAGTCTCCTCCCCAGGTAGGCCTGGTCTTCTGGTTGGGTAGCTTCTGGCTTTTTAAATTTCTATTTTTATGTCTGATTCTACTCTTGCTGTGCTGTGGGTGAGGTGTCTCAATTTCCAACTCCCTGGTATCTAAGTGAATGATTTTCTCTTTTTGGGTTGTATTCTATTAATGCCATATTTGCAAGTCTGAGCTCTCCTAGAGGCTTGGGATTATTTTTCTGCAATCTTTTTAGTGCTGCCTGGGTCCAAGGCCTTTTCTTTTGTTATACCTAAACGCTTTATAAACAGTCAGTGAGTTATAGGGTTCATTTGTTTATTGTGAGAAAAATATACAGGGGAGGAAAGAATGGGATGAAGCTGTACAGGTCTCAAGGACTATTTGAAATGGAAAGGAAAGGCATTATATTACATGGTTGATGAAAGAGAGTTTCCTTAATAATAGTGATGGTTAACATTTATAGAGTGCGTCCTATGCTCAGACATGGTATTAAGTGCTATGCACAGACTGCCTCATCAACTCCCTGAGAAGATGCTTTCATTCTCCCATTTTGCAGATGGGAAAAGAGAGGCACAGAGAGACCAAGTATAATTCCCAAGGCCCCAAGGTTGGCTGAGCTAGGCCATCTGACTCCAGAGTTCATGTCTGAACCCTGCAAACCTCTTCTTTTAATAAGAGATGTCAGTCTTGCTAGTCCACATCATCTTGGAAAATGGAAATATTGTAAGGCAGAAGGGTGAAGGAACTGAGCAGATTTAATGACATGTAAGGTCCTTTCTTCTGAAATGTACTACCATACCTCTGATGCCACAGTGAGTGATTCTGATAAAACACAGGAATGGGTTTCAAAAGCAGATAACAGAGTTTGTCCATAGTAAGCATCTTTGGCAGAATTTCCTATCTTGAATACTCTCTCCTTCCTCCCTGCCTCTGAGAGACCTCACACCGGGGTATAGAATCTCATTTCCATCTAGTACTAGTGACTCTCCCTTCCTGTTGCTGCTGGGCCATTGCACCTGGCTAGCTAGAAGTTGCCAACAGATATCAAGAAACAAAGACATATCAGTGGATGGGACAGGAGTTTGATTTATCTTTGGCCACCTTGTATTTGAATCCAGGTTACCATTTAGCTGGTTATAACTTCTAATTTCTGCTTTTGAAATAGTATATCCATTGCCTCTCTAAAGACCAGTTCAGAGAGATGATGGATTGAAACAATCATAATATGAAAACCCTATGGCTGGATGGCTGACTCTACTTCCTGGTGGAGAAAAAATATATACCAGCATTTTCTAGACCTTCCACAAACACCTGTGGAATTTTTTTTTAAATCAACCTAATTTTAGTTTTCTAAAATTTCAGTCAGCAAGAAGGTTGTGCTGTGGTTCTGTCTACTGGAAAATAACTTTTTGTGATTTAATTTTTTTTTAAGAAGTAAGTTTTGGAAGTCTTTTCTGTCTGTTTTTTGCTGATTTCAAAATGAAAACTAAAATGGACCCATCTATAATTTATCCAATTTTAGATGGGAAAGAAGAAAATGTATCAAAGTCACCATTTTGAAAAAAAAAAAAAAAAAAGGAAGGGAAACACTATCTAGTTTGAAGAAATTAAGACAATTCAGGAAGATGTGCAGTATTCCATCCTTCCACACTTAGAGTCTTTGTACAGTTAGCACCAGTGGTCAGAAAACTGAACCAGAGGCCCTTGCAGAATTCCCACCTGAGCAAAAATAGGTTAAATAACACTCAGCCTGCCTCATCAAGTAAACAGAGTAGAGTGACATATTTTTGAAAATAAGGATTTCAATCATGTGAAATGAAACAATGGGAGGATTCAGGAAACCCCAGGTCAACCAGAAAATTCAATAAATCTCAAACACACAATTTCCCTTGCTCACTACTTAAAGTGTTACTGGAATTGGTTTGAATGAATCTGCTTACTTTTAAACTGACTATACTGATGTCCTGTAAATACAGCCCAAATATCAATTTCTATAACAGAGCCAACCATAAAAACAAAATCAGCAGCATCATTCAACCCATGGGAGTAGGATGTCCAATTGTTATGTATTCAGGCTAGACTGGGGCTGTTTATTTCATTCTATTTCTGCATCATCTGTGACACTCTATGAAAAAACTCAACTACTGCTTTGTCCATGCCATATTTTCTTTTTCATAAAAACCTATAGATGCGTTCCCATTTCTTAATATATGCCCCTGGCTTTGAAATGTTGACAAGTAAAGTACTAAATATTGGTATCACTTTTGCTAGAAATAGTATTGGATAATGTTCAATTTACAAACTCTAATCTATATTCAGAAAAGTATTATTTTCCCTGTAGGCAGAAAGAAAGGAAAATGAGGGCAATAAATGTATCCCAGCCCTTACGTTACGGAACAAGTTAGTTATGGAATGAGTGTGGGGAATTGCTGGCCAAAGGAGTGGATGCTTTAGAATGGATTGTAAGAAGGAGACAGCTTGTATGCCAGTAGCAGAATGCAAATGGACGTAGATACAGCCATCCCAAGTGTCTCTGAACAAGGAAAACATCCCCCCACAGCATGATTAGAAAGCTCTCTTTTGGCCAAAGCTCCAGACTTTTGAATTAGACGCTGGCTTTTCTCAGATACCCCTGCATTCAAGACAGGTGATAGGTTCCTTGGGAGGGAAGAGCCTGGTGGTGCAGAAGAGAAGGCTGGCAAGGAATTAGATGGGGGCGAGGAAAACACTGGGGAGGAGAACCTGGCTTGGGTTAGGGAAGGGCTGCTGAATCCCTACAGCCTCTTTTTAGGAGGAGGTGGAAATGAGCAGAGTGGGAGAAGACACAAAAATCCACAGTGGGAGTGAAGAAGAAATAAGAAAGAGACAAATGATTTAAACTAAAGAAGGCTGAATTTGAAACCTTTATGTTACATTTATTTCTCTCTATGTATGCCAGATATATGAGTGGAGTGTTCATATGTAAGATTCAGGAACCCAAATGTGGGGGCTCTGGATCCCTGTTCTGCCATTTAACTGTGTGACCTTTGGCAGGCTGGTTAACCTCTCTGTACTGTTCAATAAGAGTTTATTTAACTCTTTAATAAGAATAACAATGGAACCTGCTTATCGAGTGGTTCTGAGGATTATATAAGTAATGTACTTAGTAAACACAGACACTTAGCAGACATTTAGTAAGCACTTGCTATTAGTATGTCAGTCCTTGACAAATATATGTTACCATCTCTTTCCTCCATTGCTTTTTGTTTTTAATTTGTTTTGAGACAGGGTCGTGCTATGGCGTGGAGCGCAGGGGCACGATGATGGCTCACTGAAGCCTTGAACTCCTGGGTTCAAGCGATCCTTTTGCCTCAGCCTCCTAAGTAGTTGGGACTACAGGCACATGCCGCCATGTCTGACTAAATTTTTATTCATTTATTTTTTATTTTTGTGGAGATGGGGTCTTGCTATGTTGACCAGGCTGATTTTGAACTCCTGGCCTCAAGTAATCCTCCTCCCTTGCCCCCACAAAGTATTGGGATTGCAGGTGTGAGCCACTGCACCCAGCCACCATTGCTTTCTTTTTGTCATAGGTAGAGTAGAAGATGTGGTACAGATAATTTCCTATTGGGTCATGCAGTGAGAATTCTTTTAATCCTTACTAAAGCTGAAAGTGAGAAGAATCGGCTATTTATCTCCGAAATTGAAAGTCATGTTTATGTTCCTGCAAGAGCCTTGAATGCCATGCTTTCGGCAAGGAGAAGCCTCGGTTCAGCCACTGCTTTGGCTGGGAAGAGAAGCTACCAGGTGGGTGACTGTTCATTGCCATTGGCATGAGAACAAGATCAATTTAGCATTTTGCACCTGCAAACCTTCATAGGTGGGAACAAAGCTATGTTCCAGTTCAACACTGTTGCACCAATAGACCTCTGGTCTGTGATGGTGTCCTTTGGACTTGGAAGGAAATGGACTCTGTTACAGGACCCAAACTGTTCTTGGATAGAGGATTTATCCACAGAGGAAGTTATGTGCTGGTGGGCTCTTGGCTGATACAACCAGGCTGCTGAGTAGATATTTGCACACAAAGTCAGCGTTAGGCAGATTGGGAGAGAAAACTTGTGCCAAAGAGCACGTTTCAAACTGTAATGTGTAGAGGAGTCACCTGGGGATCTTGCTGGACTGCAGATTCTGACTCAATCTGCAATGGAGCCTAAATGAATGCGTTTCTAACAAGCCCCTGGTGACACTGATGCTGCTGGTCAACAATCCAAACATTCAATGTAGCGAGGTAATAGGGGACATTTCTAGAAATTCACGTCATTGTCAAGTTCTGTTTATCACTCTTGGCCTTGTTGGCACACACAATTTAGAAGAGAACTGGCACTTTTCACATGACTGTTTAAATCTGGAAATTTGAGATAACCGAAGAGAACCAGTTGGGATTTTATTCTTTGTTTTGAGATTGGAAAGAGTTGCCTCAGTTGTCCTACTCTTTACTACATATGTGTGAAAAGGCCTTGTGCAAATATCTTCTCCCTCACTTTGATTTGTTTAATAAAGCCTTCAAGTTAATTCCAAGCCTTCAGGATGGCACAGATCTGTAGAGTGTTTTGTTCTCCATCCCAGTTTCTTTCACTAGATAACCTTGGCAATACGTATTCATTGAAATGGGATTTAAACAACTCAAAAAACAAAAACAGAAATGCATGCTTAGCTGAGATTGGTTTTGCCTTTCAATTTTGCATCACAAGGCCTGATGCAAGTGGTTCCCTCTGCTTACTTTCAGTAAAGAAGAGACTCTGTGGATGGTTCTTAGGAATGCCCTTCCTTTTATTCCCATCAGCTACTTGACTAAATGTGTGCTTCCACTTCTCAGGCAATGCGTGGGTGGATGTCTCAAGGCGAACTCAACCCATTGCTTTAAAAAAAAAAAAAAAAAAATCCATGGCTCTTCCAATTGAGAGCAACCCAGGAGCAAACTCTGTTTTATACCTTTCTTTCTTTTGCAGTTTTACAATTATTATGCTGTTAACATGCATTATTCAAATAATTTTATTTGGTACTAATCCCTGAACTACTCTCTGAGCTGGCTATTAATGTCCCTCTTTTAAAATGAGAAAACCCAAATTCTGATCAGAGAATTCATTCAAGGGTGCTGTAGAAAGCGGAGGTAGAACCTGGATTTATACTCGTATCTGCTCTAGAGCTCTAAACTCTTAATACTACTTGGAGTTTGACAGGGGCCACATTATAGATTGAATTGTGTCCGCCGAAAAGATATAGTGAAATCCTGGCCAGGCATGGTGACTCACACCTGTAATCTCAGCACTTTGGGAGGCCGAGGCAGGTGGGATCACTTGAGGTCAGGAGTTCGAGACCAGCCTGACCAAAATGGTCAAACTCCATCTCTACTGAAAATACAAAAATTAGCCAGGCATGGTAGCGGGCGCCTGTAATCTCAGCTACTCGGGAGGTTGAGGAAGAAGAATTGCTTGAACCTGGAGGCAGAGGTTGCAGTGAGCCAAGATCTCACCACTTGCACTCCAGCCTGGGTGACAAAGCAAGACTGTCTCAAAAAAACAAAACAAAACAAAACAAAACAAAAATTTCTAATCTTCTATCTGTGAATATGACCTTATTCAGAAGTAGGGTCTTTGCAGATATAAACAAGTTAAAATGAAATCATACTGGATGAGGGTGGGCCCTAATCTAGTGATTGACATCCTTATAAGAAGAGGAAGACTTGGACACAGGCAGATGGACACAGAGTGGGAAGGCCATGTGAATGAAGACAGAAGCAGAGATGGGAATGATGCAGCTACAAGCCAAGAATCGAAAGAACAAGAAGAACCTCTACTAGAGGCTTCAGAGGAGGCACAGCCCTGCTGCCCCCTTGATTTCAGACTTCTAGCCTTTGGAACTGTATCCAGTTCATTATACTTTCTTTAAGTAACACAGGGAAAGTAATAGAGGCCAGGATTATACATGCAAAACTTTGTTAAGTGTGTAGATCTTAGGTTAAGTGTTCTTACCACAAAGAAATTAACAAAAACACAAAAATCAAAACAAAACCAAATACTTAACGACGGTGAGATTTAAGGAAACCAGCGGTGGTGGGGCCTGTTATTAAGTGAAAAGGTACTTAGATCTACAGCAATTCAAGAAAGAGGGAAGGAAAGAAAATTTACTTGAGGGTGGGAGAAGAGGGAAGGATCCAATGAAAAAGTGCAAGGATAAGAGGAGAGGGAGGAGGGAGAGAGAGAAAGTCATCTTTACACAATAGGCCTTTCTGCTGGGTGCAGCCTAGGATGCCACCAGGTCAGGGCCCCAGCACAGTCCTACAGCCCCCACCCAATCTATGTTAACAAGGTATCTAATAAAGGCATACACTTCATAGGTCTTATTCCTATATTACACATTATGAGAAAGGTGTGGTTTACTTTCATTCATTTTTATAAATGTGGAAAGTGAGGCCTAGAAAGGTTTACTTGCCCAAAGCTTCCTAAATGGCAGAAGATGGAGCTAGGTCCCTTCTGTCTAGCACTCCCCTCCACTGCCCCTGGCATGGGGAACAGGAAGGCATGCCCCACTAAGGAGATTGAGTTTCTCCTGGAGTGCCCATAAGTCAAAGGCAAAAGACCTGTGGTGGCTACAGTGCAGTCTGCTACGGCTCAGTTATATGTCATGATGACAGAAATGCTCCTTTTATGACAGTCACTAACTGCAAAAACCTTGAAATATCTTCTTGGGCCTATTCATTGGTTTAGTTACAATGTAGCTCAAGTGGGTACAGAAAGAACAGGAGGTAAGCTGACTGTCTTTGTGCTCACTGTTTTGGGAGCATATGAAACACCTTGGAGTGGCTTGTCAGGTTCTGCTCTTCACAGACATTTCCCGTTTCGAAGGAGCTGATCTTTGAAAGGCGCGCATGGGACCGCATGTGAAACACACAGGCGAGGCATGGAGGGAACTAAAAGAATGCGATAGGGAGCCATGGCCCAAGATCGGTGGTTGTTTCATTGATTCAGAGTACAAAGCTTTGGTGCCCTCTGAGTTCCAGGCACCACGCCTTTGAGAAATGCTATAACTGGAGTTAGAGGTGGCTTAGGTCACGTTACACTTTTGATTACAAGGCTCCAATGGCTTCCCCTTAATCTTTGGAACAGAGACTGAATTATTCTCACTGCCAAGTGGGTCGGTTTCTACCTGCAACTCTGACCTCATTCTGTTCCACTTTCCTGCTCACTCAGTACACTAGCCTCCTTGCCATTTGGGTGCCCACTAAATCTGTACCTGCTTCAGGGCCTTTGCATTTGCTGTACATGAATCATATCTTCACTGCCCGAAATACCTTCCCAGGTATCTTCCCATGGTTTGTGTTTGTGCCTTCTCATCATTCAGTCTCATCTCAAATATCACTTCCTTGGTGACATCTTATCTAAAATAGCAACCCCCAGTCACAGTCTATCTTGATACACTGCCCTTATGATTTTCTGCATACACATGCTTTATCTTTCTTTCTCATTAAAATGTAAGTGCCATTTGGGTAAGGATTTATCGTGGATGCCACTGTGTCTAATACTTAGGGACCACTTGCCAATGATGAGTTGAATAAATGAAACAGAGCAACCAGAATAAAAGTGTGAGAGAGGCAGGTTCAGGGCTGTGCGAGTGCATAGGAGGGACATTCCTGTCTTAGGCAGTTAAGATCAAAGACATGCCCAGAGAAGGTGACTCTAAGCAGAGTGCTGAAGGCAACGTGAGCTTGAGACAGGTGAAAAAGGTGGGGGGGATCTTGGCAGAGACAGTGGTACATTCACAGGGATAAATACTATTTCACATGATGGGGTGAAGATTATGACATTGAGAATTGGGGAGATAAGACTAGGGCAAGATCTTTCAGGAGTTTTATATCGTGTGTTGATGAGTTTGGGTCAATATATTCTACACAGTGAAGGAAAGAGCCCAGCATCTTCTGGTTTGTGAAGTTTACTGGGGCAGGACTAATGCCTCAACTTTCCTCCACCCTGTCATTTCTTAGTTAGAAGCTGAGAAATGAGTGTCAGTGGAGACAGACAATCAGGCTGTATTTTCAGAAATACTCGGTGGAGCCTCAGATTTATCCTCTGGTATGGGGCTCAGGTTGGTTTCCGATATGCTCCTTGTGCACCGTCTGGCAAGGTTCCAGGAATGTGAGTGACAAGGCAAAACAAGGCACCCTGAAATTACCTATAATGAAAATGACTGGTAATCTCCAGTGATTACTGTGTTTGTGAGTGACAGGGCTGCACTTTGTGCAAAATCTTTTGCTACAGCAAAAACAGGTCCTGTGGCATTTTCAAGTTGAGGTTTGTGGAGTTTTGTTTTTAATGAAAATAGCTTCAGATCTTTAGCATTATGCATTCTTTTGCCTTCATAATGAGTATGATTACAGATATCTAATGTACTTTTTGAAGAGATAGGTAAGTCTTTAAAAATATAAACCCAAGTTAAGATGAAAGCAATAGTATAATTCTTATA
>NW_012118977.1:488076-524584 GCF_000951035.1 Colobus angolensis palliatus | reverse complement strand
CCATCAGAGTGAACAGGCAACCTACAGAATGGGAGAAAAATTTTGCAATCTACTCATCTGACAAAGGGCTAATATCCAGAATCTACAAAGAACTTAAACAAATTTACAAGAAAAAAATTAAACAACCCCATTGAAAAGTAGGGGAAGGATATGAACAGACAGTTCTCAAAAGAAAACATTTATGCAGCTGACAGACACATGAAAAAATGCTCATCATCACTGGTCATCAGAGAAATGCAAATCACAACCACAATGAGATACCATCTCACACCAATTAGAATGATGATCTTTAAAAAGTCAGGAATCAACCGGTGCTGGAGAGGATGTGGAGAAATAGAAACACTTTTACATTGTTGGTGGGACTGTAAACTAGTTCAACCATTGTGGAAGACAGTGTGATGATTCCTCAAGGATCTAGAACTATAAATACCATTTGACCCAGCCATCCCATTACTGGTTATACACCCAAAGGATTATAAATCATGCTGCTGTAAAGACACATGCACATGTATGTTTATTGCGGCACTATTCACAATAGCAAAGACTTGGAACTAACCCAAATATCCATCAATGATAGAGTGGATTAAGAAAATGTGGCACATGTACACCATGGAATACTGTGCAGCTGTAAAAAAGGATGAATTCATGTCCTTTGTAGGAACATGGATGAAGCTGGAAAACATCATTCTGAGCAAACTATTGCAAGGACAGAAAACCAAACATCGCATGTTCTCACTCATAGGTGGGAATTGAACAATGAGAACACTTGGACACAGGAAGGGGAACACCACACACCAGAGCCTGTCATGGGGTAGGGGGAAGGAGGAGGGATAGCATTAGGAGATATACCTAATGTAAATGATGAGTTAATGGGTACAGCACACCAACATGGCACATGTATACATATGTAACAAACCTGCATGTTGTACACATGTACCCTAGAACTTAAAGTATAATTTTAAAAAATGAAAAACAAAGAAAGTCTAGAAACAGATACTTGCATATGTGTAAACTTGAAATATGACCAACATGGCACTATAAGTCTGTGAGAAGAGGCAGAACTAGTCAATAAATGGTACTAGGACAGTTGCTTAACTATATGGAAAAAATAAAATAAAATTGGATCCCATTCTCACACCATATACAAAAATAAATTCCAGATGGATTAAAGATCTAAATGTTAAAACAGCTTTTGGTGAAAATAAAAAGTATATGGACTATCTTCATAACATTTATATGTGGAAAAATTTGTTAGACAAGACACAAAAAGTAGAGCAAAAGTTTGGAAAATTTGATGACACCAAGATTTTCTTTCAAACTCTTGCATTCAACAAAGACACAAAGCATAAAGTGAGAAAATAAACCATATCCTTTGAAAAGAGATTCATAACCCATATTAATGCTAAAGAATGAGCAAAATGTGCACAGGCAATTCAAGAGATAAGTAAATGAATAATAAACATATGGAAAGATCTTCACCCTACTAATAATTAGGAAGATGAAAAAATAACAGTTAGACATCATCTCAACTTGGCAAAATTTAAATTATAACAGTATCAAGAGTTGTTATGGTTTTAGAATAACAATAGCTCTCATATACTGCTAGTAAGCACGTGAATTTGTACCACTACTTTGGAGAGCAATTTGAAATATCATAAAGTTGATGATGTTCATACTCTCCAACTTAGTAATTCTACTTCTAGATTTATAACTTTAGGAAAAGTTCATATGTGCAGAAGGAAATTGGTATAACAATGTTTATTGTCGCATGGTTTCTAATGAAAAATATTTAAAAACAGAAATGCCATTTAATAGGAGCATAGATTTGGAAGTTGTGATATAGTCATATAGTGGAATTCTATATAGCAATTTAAAATGTGCACTAGAGATACTTGTGTGAAGATGAATATCAAAGAAGTAAGAAGACTGAAAAAGCAAGTTGTGGAATGATACATTCAGCAATATACTATTTATGTAAACTTTTGATACCAGCAAATATAGGCACATTATGTCGTATTATCTACATTAATAGATATATGTATCTAGTAAATATATAAATTATCCATGGGTCTTATAAAACACTAAATCTATGACTATGGTGGGATGGCAAGACAGTAATGAAATCAGGAAGGAATACTCAAACAACCTCAACCGTATCTGTTAAGTGTTCAAAAGACTGGAGCAAACATTGGCATTTTGTCTTGCTTTCATACAGCTCTGTGCTGAGTGGATGCAAGGGGATTCATGTTTTGTTATTTTCAGCAGAGGGCTGCCCTACTTCAGACAGAGCTATTCACATCATAGTCAATGTGAAGGGTATCCTATGGAGCCGTGTGGTCCACAGCCTGCCTGGTAATATGAAGCAGTATGTTCTCCTTTGTGTGTTTGAAATGTTTCGACATATTTTAAAAATGTTTAATGAGGTGAAAAAGCAAGGTGCTTCACAGAGTGTATAGTATCCTGTTACTTGTTTTATACATTTATGCTTTTACAGGCATACCATCTTTCTGGAAGAATAACAACAAATTGCTACCAGGTGTGCCTGTTGTGTTTGATGGACAAGGCAATGAGAGAGACTTGTATTTACTGTATACTCTTTTGTGGCCATTGACTACATTATTTATTTTTAAAATAAAATAATATCAGGCCAGCCATGGTGGCTCATGCCCATAATCCCAGCACTTTGGGAGGCCAAGGCTGGCAGATTACTTGAGGCCAGGAATTCAAGACCAGCCTGATCAACATGGCAAAACCCTGTCTCTACTAAAAATACAAAAATTAGCTGGGTGTAGTGGTGTGCACTGGGTGCGCCCGGCTACTTGGGAGGCTGAGGCAGGAGGTGGAGGACACAGTGAGCCAAGATCATGCTGCTACGCTCCAGCCTAGGCAACAAAGAGAGACTCTGTTGTTAAATAAATAGATAGATAAATAAATGTATAAAAAATATTTTTACTACATACTTTTATTTTGTACTCTTCCATAAATTCTTTACCTGATAAGTCAACCCTCCCCAGAAAGGAGTTATTTCTCTTTCTTTTTCATCTTGAATCTAGGTTCCCAATGTAATAACTTAAGAAAGAGTTTGAGTTTTATGTGTGTATATAAATATACATGTATATGTGTCAGTGTATTTTTATATTTATGAGACCGTATGTATGTACATACACAGTCATGTGCCGCATAATGACATTTCAGTCAATGACAGATGGCATTTATAATAAGATTATAATGCAGCTGAAAACTTTTAACATTGTAGCACAACATATTACTCGTGTTTGTTGTGATGCTGGTGTAAGCACACCTATTGGGCTGCCAGTCATATAAAGTATAGCACCTACAATTACATATTACACTTCCTAGTACTTGAGAATGATAATAGACCACTGTGTAACTGACATATGTATTTACTATACTGTACTTTTTATCATTATTTTAGAGTGTACTCCTTTTATTTTATATATAGATCTATAGTATGTTTATATATAATAATACATACACATTCTATATATATATATTTATGCATATAACTTATATACTATATTTATAATCCCAAGCAGTGGAGCAGCATTCAGATTCCAGAAGTCCCACACATGGCCTGTCTGAACTCTTGGAGCAACCACAAGTCACAGGAAAAAAGGGAGCTTGGGTCAGGAGGATGCCTAATGTGTATTCCAAGGCTGAAATATGGGGAATGAGAGGTGGACCTGGGTAGCCTAATCATCTGTCTCCACTGGTACTCATTGTCTTCTGTGGAAGGCAGCTTCCTGTAATGGAGATAAGGGGTCTAGAAATAATTGGGCACATTCCCTGTTCCCCAATTCTAGAAACACAAGTTCTTCCAAACCAATGCAAGGAGTTTTGTGCTGTGTTTATTTTTCCTTGAGTTTGAGAACACTGAACTGCTTATTGAAAGCAGAAATCTTCACACTTGTTTGGAAACCTTACTCAAATGAGTCCTACTAGGAAACCTAAAATATACAACGAATGATGGGGAACTTGTGGTTGACACAGAGAGGAGGAGCCCACTCAGCCACCCACATCTCTGGTCCACTTCCTGGTGACCCTATGCCATTTTTCTATCAAAGTTTGTAAACAAAAAATACATGCCTGCATGCATACACATAATTTTAAAATTATATATAACATATTTTACATAATTATATTTTACATTTGTGTATGTATAAATTGTTTAATTTTGACTAAAACATAAATGCCACACGAGTAAGGATTTATCATGGACACCATCCTGTCCAGTACTTAGGGACCACTTGCCAAAGATGGATTCAATAAGTGAAACAGGACAATCACAAAAAGTTGAGATTTTTTCAGAGGATGGATGTTGACTTTGACTACAGAGGTGGTGGAAGGAAGTGGAAGGAGATAAACAATGTATCAGAGGTAAAAGCAACAAGACGTGGTGATTGAATTGACTTTCAATTCTACTTTTCCACAGTCTTCAAAGTCTCAATTGTGTGTGCATACACACAATTTTAAAATTATGTATATTTTATGTAATATTTCTATTTTTATATTTGTTTATATTTATGTATAAATTACATTTATTTTTTCTGATAAAGAAATTCTACCCTAACCCCAAGCCAACTCACATCTCATCTGAGGTACTTCCCTGGGATCCTACCACGCTGCTGAGAGAGCTAGGGAATATCAACCATAGGATGTCGAGATGTCATGTTATACGAGTGACTGGTTACCAACCTCTACTACTGCCTTCAAACTCTCCATCCCGATTGGTGTCTGTCCCTCTTCCTGGCAAATTCCTTTGCTCTTATGAATGAAAGTTTAGGTTCGCTCTCCAAACCCTATTACCTTCCTGTCCCTGTACCTGCATAAGGTTAAATACACCTTACCTTTTGTGTTCTCCAACAGACCATGACCTTCCTCTCTGGCAACCCTTGATCACTTCGAGACACGGATCAGGTGTCACCTCTCTCAGGAAGCCTCCTCTGACTCCCTCAGGCAGAATGAGGACCTTTCTTCTCCCTGTGCCTACAGCACTCTGTGCTTTCCGTGCAACCGGTCAGTCTACCACATTTGTGATATTGTTTTTTTGCCGTGTTTGCTTTTCTATGCTATTACTTGATGACTGTTTTCTGTATATTAACCTTAAATCATCTCATAGTTTGAAGGAAACTAGGCTTTATATAACAAAGTACATGAAAGCACATGTTCAAAAATAAAATAGATGAGACAAAAACCTCACAAAGCCAAAACCTAGCTAGATGGTATTGGGATTGAAGGTTTGAAAAAAAGAAAAAAAAAAGATTTGGCGAGGCAAATAAAATGACAGAAACCAGTTATATCCTGTAAAATCCTATAATTATATGAAATTAACCAAGATGACTGCTCCATGATATTCCCAATTTTATAAGCACTCAAAATTCAATCTCTGAATTTGGAAGTTAAAAAATGGCTTGCTTTATAGAGCATGGAAAGTTTAAAAAAAAAAAAAAAAGGAAAGCTTTACAGCAATATGTTCTATTGTGGTGTCACAAAAGTGAACTCTGGTAAGAATGAAGTTAAATGGTAAACGGGGCAAACTATGAGCATACAGCACAGGAGAGCACGGTAAGTAGACATGTGCAATGGTTCTGGCTTGGCCAGAGAAGCCGTAGTTAAAGAAAAGACCAAGAGAGCTTGGAATTTTTGTGGCAGAGACGAGTAGTAGACTAGTTCCTGGGGCTGTTTTGGAGGCATCTGGCGTAAGAGATTTTGGAAATTTCTGGTGATCCTAAAGGCTCCACCATCTGCTGGTATTTTGTAAATAACATTTTCATTTGTCTTTAAAATAAATGGTTTCAATTATTTAGAAAAGTAGATGCCAGGCCAATGACTGTACCAACTTAACATGGTGCTCTTGATGATTGTGCCATCACTTAAGCATTATTCAAGTGTCAATCTCCATGGAAACTACCCGATTGTAATGAATGGCAAAGCATACGTGGGCAGTCATGCTAAACAGGAAATCATCCTGCCTGTCAGTTCCCTGGTGAGTTTTCCTCAGATACAGGAAGGGAAGACCTTAGAATCTGGCCCATTAACTGACTCAGTGGGCAAGAAATGACTAAACCAAGAAACTCAGACTATGGAGAAAGGTTAAAATGCTGAAATGTAGCCCAACTTCCTTTTTTGTCAATTTTCTCAAGAAATGCATTTTTCTCCTAGTTGGTCACAGGAAGTAGGATTTTTGAGGCTAGCAAAGAAGGAAAGATAGAGAAAGTAGTTTTCTATCTAAGCGGTGCAAAACTTAGTTCTGGGCAAGGTCATATGTAGCCTCAGTTAATTTAAGCTGCTTATTATGAGAAAAGTAGCATAGTTTTTATAAGCTTATACTCTCATTTCAATGCAGTATTGATTTTTAACTTCATTTCCACTACTAGTCACATAAATCATTTATTTTTAATGTTATTGGTATATTATACGTAAAGAATTTAACCTTTCCCAAAGAGAGGTCTGGCTCCTTGGAGCTGATCTTTGCTGGTCGGGGTGCCTCCTCCTGCCAGATAGTGACAATGCGATTTAGGGTGGTGGTTGGTCATGCAAAAAATACCGCATTGTGAGTTATGGCAGAAGCTTTGGGTCACATGGTGTCAGTCAGCCTAAAGACTGAGTTCAACCACATAGGCAATTAATCAATCATGCAAATATAATGGAGCACCAATAAACACTCAGAATACTGAGACTCAGTGAGCTTCCCTGATTAGCAATACTCTGTGCATATTGTCACACAAAGATACAGAAAAGTAACATGTCTATGACTCCATATGGAGAGGACTCCACATTTGACACTTCGCTTGGACCCTGTCCCACGCATTTCCCTTGGTAGATTTTAATCTATATCCTTTCCCTGTAATAAATTGTATTGTTAGTATGACAGCTTGCATTGAATTTTGTGAGTCCTTCTAAGCAAATTACCAAAACTTAGGGTAGTTTCGAAAAATCTCCTCCCCAAACTTGCAACTGGGGATGGTCTTAGGATGTGTTCCTTTTAAAGTTTGTAGCTTGCCTAAATTCTTCACATACATACAAACTACAACCTTCTGCATAGGGTCATACATATAATATATAGACAGTTGGAGATATCTTTGTAAAGATCTCAAAATAATTGGCCTTGTGTATTGGAGAAATTTCCCTCTACTCCATAGTACAGATAAATGAGCAAAAAGACAATCAACTGAATTTGGGCAATACGGCTTTACAAAGATACAACCAACCTACTTGTTTTTTCTATGTCTAGGGCTATAGAAGTCAATCTGAGTAGGTAGGTAAGCTCTGAAGTTCAAGTCAGAGGGATTTATTATGGGTGGTAAAGTGGAATTGAAAGTTAATTCATCTCCAGTGTTGTTGCTTTTACCTCTGATACATTGTTTATCTCCTTCCACTTCTGTCCTTCTCTACCACCACCTCTGTAGTCAAAGTGAACATTGATACCTCAACTTATGAAATATTTCCAAGATGAATTGTTCCATGTGGCAGCTAAAGTGATTTAGATACATAATTTAGATCATGGTGCTCTTTATCTTCTCACCTTCTGTGATTAAAACTCTTAAATGTCCTCCCAGTGCTCTTAGAATAAAGTCAAAACATTCCTGAATTGGTCTGCAAATACTGGTGCCACTTGATGCATATTAATTTCCCAGGCTTTTTCTTGAATCACACTTTCTGAGGCTCTCTTATCCCTACTCACACTGGCCTTTCTTTGATCTTTCACATTTAGCATACTCCTACAGCATGGTCTTTGCACAAATTCTCTTTGTCTAGCTTTCCCACCCACTTTGTGTTTATTAATGCCTACACATTGTTCACACAAACCTTTCTTTTAAGAAAGCTGGTTTTGATCTCTGTAGCTTTGTTTCATAATTCCTTCTACTTCTTATTCAGAGGTTTTTCACAGTTGCAGTTTTGTATTTGTTATCAATTGGTAACCTGTGTCCCAGCTGGAATAAGTGGTTTGGATTTGGGTGGATCCATGGTTCTGCACTTTTCACAATGACCTCATGTCATTTTGATGCAGGTAGGCTTCAGACTAAACTTTGTTTAGATAATGATTGTGGGGTAGGATGCTAGCAGCTGACATTCTGAAATTTTAATTAGAATGAGTAATTGTAGAGTAAACATTGCCACCCAGAATCATCATTTGTATCTAAGAAGTTCTTTCAGATGTTGTTTGCCCTGGTTGATTTGTCCTGATCATTTCTTTCAAAAAAGAGCCCTTGACATTCCAACAATGACATGGGCAGGAGAGTTGGCCAAGGTGGTGTCATTTTGGGCTTCAGTAATGTGTAGAGTATATGAGATACTGATCCCTCTAGACCTTGGAACAGCAAGTCAAGGCCTGGGGTAACCTTGCGCATCATGTCGAGCCACCACAAGCCTTGTATGGGGTCTTGAAGGCTTCTCGAACAGAAAAGGAACAGGCAATTTGTCCCAGGGTTTCTATAGCTAAGCAGAACAATTAATGATATCCAGCTCTTGCCATTCTGCCATAAAGCGTGGTCAAGGAGTTTCTCTATCCACCTGGACATGAGGTTCAGTATATGTGTTCCACTGCCCATGGTGGACAAGAGCCCTATGGAGCTCCAGGATATGCCCAGAGAGCCAGGCAGCTGAGGACATTAGGGAAAGATGGCTGGATGGGTATTCTGATGGGTCTAGGTCCAGCTGCAGGTCCACATATCTGTGTTCACGTATATATTGAATACTTCTTTCTATTGTAACTGATGTACCCTTTTGGTAGCATCCTGGCTATCTGCATGACAACAGGGCAGTATATTCAGGAAATTAAAATATTATTATTTTAAAAACTTGAAAGAAAAAAAGCTTGGATAGGATTCAAAATTAATTCATATTATCAAAAGACATTTTGATATAACATTTTTTCAGTAAAAGAGAAGCTATTGGATTATCCAAATATAAATTCAACTGTTACACATTTCTGACTTGTAGAAAAAAATACTCTCAAACGTTTTATCATTCACTCAATGTTTTTCATTTATGTTCTCTATAAAGAATTTGAAGAGAGTATCATCAAAAAGTCTTGACTAGGAAATGTTTTACAACTCTTTTATGCATATAAATTGATGTGAAATAGCTGTTCATGAAAGCAATCCTGAGTTATCTTTTAAAACATTGAAAATATTAGGTTTTGAAGTTTGATACAAAATAAACGTTCAACCTCTTCTTTAAAACTTTCGAATTTAGTAATCATACTTAAAAAACAAGTGATTTTTTTTTCAGCAAGCTTTACATACATTTCCCCAAATCCTCTTCAGTTTATCCAGTGTGCTTTACCAATGTTATCATGTTTTATATGCACTAAGACATGAAAAATCACTGTTTAAATGGATGCGTAGAATGGACAAACAATCTATTCTATTAAGTCTGTTTTGTGTGCTGGTCAATAGAACTCAGCAGAAATGATGGATGAGTTTAGAAACTGGCTGCAAGGAACAAGGGCTTCTTATTTTGGAGACCAGATAGTATGAAGGGACAGTTTCATTTTGCTTATAGGTAATCATTTTTGAAAATGCATTTTGTATGTGGCCTAAAGATACAGAACTTGGTGCAAGCTTTATGAAAAGCCATGTGACCTTAGTAACTCATACAACCTCTCTAAGCCTCCATTTCTGCAGGTGCCAAATGTATATTATAACAACTAGCTTAAGGGTAATTGTCAAGCATGGATGAATTATCCTTGTAAAATGCTTAGTATAGCACCTATACCTAGTAAGCAAATGGGAAGGACTGGGTCAGGTGGTAGTAGGTTCCCTATCACTAGAAGTATTCAAGCATATTATGGAAGATCACATTTTTAGACTGGCACAGTTACAATAAAATCTTTAATAACCCTAAGATCCCCTGTGTAGCTGAAACTCCCAGATTGGAAGTGGCAGAGCCATGTCTAGAATAAACACCACAGCCCAGGTTGTAGGCCATCCACCAGATTAAAAAAAAAAAAGTCTTACTGTGAAATCTTTCAATGAACCCTCATAAGAATTTTTTAGTGAGAATGTTGATGAGGACCCTTGTCTTTCTTAAGAAAGAACTTACAGTAGCATGCATTGGACTTACTTGGGTGGGGGGAGTTGTTAAAACACAGATTAATGGATCTCAACCCCAGAGTTTCTGATTCACCAGGTCTGGAGTGGGGCCCCAAAATTTGCATTATTAATAAGTTTTCAGACATTGCCAATGCTTCTGGTCCTAAGATCAGAGTTGAGAACATTAGAGCAATGCTACATTGGAGCAATGCTTCTCAGTTCTAGCTGACATTAGATTCACCTGGGGAGATATTTAAACTTATAGCTGTATGGAAACTTACCCTAAACCCATTACATAGAATCCTGGGTGACAGAGCCCAGGCATGGGTGTATGTTAAGAGGTGTCAAATGAGCAGTCAGGACTGAGAACCACAGAGATAGAATATCCATATTTTAGCTAGTGATCGTCTTGCTACTAGATCCTAATGTTGGATTAATTTTTTCATTAGTTTTTGTTATGACTGTCTTTCTCTTCTGTATTTCAGTGTATTTTTTAAAATGTCACAGTGACATTTGAAAAAAGTGTTTTTGTACTCTGAGACTATTCCAATAAGTTGCATCCCATCCTCTTCCTAATTATTCAAGAACCAACTTACTGTTAGCAGTTAGATGAAAATCTGTAGCCTATAATTAAGATCAGTATATATGACAGTGCAAATGGACTTTGAATATTTTATTATTTATGCTTATAATACTTTAAGTATTTTAAATCATTGTACTTATAAGAATAACTTAAAGCATCTTTTAAGTGAAATTATAACTTGCAGTATATTTTGTTTCCTAAGACAGAAACACCTTTAGATAACAATAGCCAATTGAGTTACACCAAATTTTCATATTTAAATTTTAGTGTAGTTATATAATGGCTCTTTGAAGCCAGATTAAAATGCTTATGACTAGTGGACTCACGTCTGCCATAGGGGTTAGGTTTTTAAATCAGCATGCATGGCAAAGGTTGTACATCGTCAAAATTTTCTTTGAGAATCCTTTAAATCTACATTATCCAGACTGTGCTCCAAAGACCAGCAGCATGGGCATCACCCAGGAGACTGTGAAAAATATGCAGTCTCCATAACGTATTGAATCTACACCCACAGTTTAACAAGATTCTTGGGTGATGGTATGGACATTAAAATTTGAGAAGTATTGCCTTAAATTATTCATTAATCACTAAGGCCTGAGACTTCAGTAGCTGAAGAGCCCACAATTATTTACTCAGTTTCTCTTTGCAGTTTTGTTGAGGCTTCATTCTTCCTTTTGAAGTGGAGGCCTGCCTCTAGGTTGAACAAGGAAAGTAGGAAGAAGAATTATTTTCTTTACATCCTTCCCTGCTCCCTCCCTTTTCTTCTATATAGACTTCATGTGGTCCAATGCATGTTAGCTGAAAATGCATGCATTGAAACTCCATTGTATTTTATATGATAGTGAAAAAAATGGATTGCCTATCTACCATAGGCTTGGTGACGCAGATGCAATGGCAAAGAGGAAAAAACGGTTCCCACTGTCATAGAGCTTAGTGTCTAAAAATGTCTCATTGAAGATCATCAGTGATTAGCAGGACTTCAATTCATGAAGAATACTGTGTTCTGTTCAACTTAGTGTTCAGTTTCCAAATACCTCTAGTGAAGAATATCTTCTGTTAGGAATCCCTGTAAACTGGTCATCCACAGGGAGTTTTCTGAGTAAAGCTCCTACCATCCTACCACCAGTTTAACTACCCTCCTTCAATTCTTACTGAGGCCTGAAGGAATGACTTGAAATAAAGGCAACCACTGGTATCTTCTGTATGAGCTTCCAAAACCAGGCCTCCAGTGGCCAAGGAGAATTAATGGCATTGGGAAAGAAAAGCATCTTTGGAGAAGACTGGGCAGCATGCCAACAAGGTCCCCCCTATTGTTATGCCAAAGCTTCTCACTCATGCCCAATCCCAAGCATGTCTCAGGATGCTGGCGGTGCCAATTTCACATCTTATATCGGCAGTCTCCAAATATTCTAAACAATTTCATGCATCTGTTCCCTGGGGGAAAGGGGAAAAAGGGCTTCATTTTTCACTGCCCTCATGAGATTTTATTGTTTCCACTTTCCGGATGCTTGCTTTCTGTTAACTATCTTGAAAAAGAAAGCCTTTCACTTAGGAAGGGAAGGAAAGAATGACTTGTGAGATGAGAGCTCATCACCTCTTAAAACTATTTACATTCCTGCCAGCTGCTGGCTGTCCTTAAAATGCTGCAAGATACTTGTAAGTGTCCTTTATTTTCCTAACAATGCGTGGCAGATGTTTGGGGTTTCATGTCTTTAAATGCCTTTCATCAGTGCAGAAACTGCATTTCCTGGTGGCTGTTATTCCCATACAATGGCTGTTGTATAATGATTTATCGTGTTTAATCTGAAATTACAACTTGCTTCTGAATAAAAGGAACAAAGTACATATTACAGGATATTTATGACTAAATCTATTTACTATTTATGAAGAATCTAAAAGCTTAGCAATCTCCTTCAAAGACAAACTGTCAAGTTTGAAAAAACCTCCAGCTGTTTGAGATTTCAAATCCTTAGCAGAATGACTGATCTAGACCGAGGCATTCTATTTGAGTATCTTTTTTTAAACAAAGCTGTTGAAGACAATTTTCTGTTACATATTGTCTTTACTACAACGCAAGCTGAGAGCTTGGTGGTGTTCCCAGGAGAACTGCTGATGTTGAGATGCTTGAATCCTACAATTCCAGTTTCCACAGTCCTTCTGGCTGTCATTGAGACCAGAGAGGTGTGTTGTTGGGAGAGGGAGGCAGGTTTCTGCCTTGAGTTCAGGGACATCCACTGAGTCGCAGGGATGTGCCCTTGTTGAAAGCAGGTTGTTGTCTTATCTGAACACAGAAGAAATTTCTAAGAGGTTCCAAAGGAGACCTGAGCTCCTAAAAGTCCTAGATGATTCTGCTAAATGCTAGTTGAGAAGGGATGCCAATTTCTGAGTATCAGCTATGTATCAGATCACATCCCAGGACTTTAGCTTGTGCCATCTCACCCAGTCTTGAAATAACTTGCTTACAGAGGGTACTGTATCCCTGTGTTGACAGATGAGGCAGTTTAGATGGGAAGATGTTTGTTTCAGAGTTATGCCAGGTCCGACTCCAAAGCCTGTAACTCTGACCCTAGACTGGCTCTCCAGTCAAAGATGCCTCACTTGCTTCCTCTGGGATCAGAAAACTTTTCTCAGGCAATCAAGTTTTTTTTTAAGAAAAAAAAAATCTATCTTGAAAACTATACAGTTAGCTAGAAGCTTAGAACTGTACTAGATTCAAAATGCTCATAGCAGTCTTATAAAGAGGGCTAAGAAAATAATTCTTTGTAATCCTTCCCAATGACATGATAAAGAAAAAAACATTAGGAGCCAAAGTAAGTAGTAGAAAAGAAAAAAAAAAAAAACACTAATTTTTGAAAATGGGTGAATGTCATGATTAGTTCAGTGTTGTCTACTCACCAACAGAGGTACAGTTCGAATTAGATCCATTTGAACCATATATTTTCCAATTTAAAAAATTGTTCCATAAAAGTAACTTGTTTATTATAGAATTTAGAAAGTAGGCCGGGCGCGGTGGCTCAAGCCTGTAATCCCAGCACTTTGGGAGGCCGAGACGGGCGGATCACGAGGTCAGGATCGAGACCATCCTGGCGAACACGGTGAAACCCCGTCTCTACTAAAAAATACAAAAAAAAAACTAGCCGGGCGAGGTGGCGGGCGCCTGTAGTCCCAGCTACTCGGGAGGCTGAGGCAGGAGAATGGCGGGAACCTGGGAAGCGGAGCTTGCAGTGAGCTGAGATCCGGCCACTGCACTCCAGCCCGGGCGGCCTCAAAAAAAAAAAAAAAAGAATTTAGAAAGTACACAGGCTTTTCCTTTCCTGATTATAAGAGCTACTCTAAATACATACCCCCTCGGTTTGAAATGTGTATGTAGAGAATTGGAGGAAGAATACTTCTGTTTTTTCCCATTGTCACCAACTGCCTAGTAAATATTCCTTCAGAGATGTCCTCTCTAAAGTTTATGGAATTATGTTCACATTCACACGGTGACCTGGGGTCTGACGACGGAGCTTTTTCAGAAAACTAGGTGGTCAGTTTTTCCATAGGTGTAGAATCTTTCTTATCTGAAATCAAACTTTGAGTTTTGAGCTTTCAGGTCAGGATTGACTGTAACCCAGGGACTACTAAGGTGAAGTGGTTGCCTGAACTTTTGCACTGTTCTGAGAGATTACCCTTTGCCACCTGTAGCTTTGGAATTTTTGAGCACAGATTTCTATAAAGTCTGCAGATACATCCTGCTCCTAAGCTAAGATCTCAAAAGTGTGTAGTCTCTGACAATACTTCCTGCCCTAGTGCTTCTGCGTATTATCGTTTCTGCTGCTCCTCGGTTGTTAAACCCCAGTTGACATTTTTCTCTGTATAGAGTGCATTCCCATAGCCTTCAGAAGAGAATTTGGGAATATTCACAGCTGAATTGTAATTGTTTTTTTCTGCTCTTCTCCAGGCTTACCCATCCTAGAGTAGACCAGTGGTACTTAACTGGGAGTAATTGTGCCCTCAGAAAACATTAGGCAATTTCTGGAGATGTCTTTGATGCTCAGCATTGGGGTGGGAGTCAAAGATGTTGCTAAACATCCTGCAAAGCAGTGGACAGCCCACTGCAACAAGGGTTGTCCAGGCCCACATGTCAGTAGTGCCGTGGTTGGAAAGGCCTGTGGTTTAGCTATACTGGAAAAAAGACCTTCCACAAACACACCATGTATTTACCTACCACTGGGAAGTGGTCCGTTGTTTAGAGCATGATTTCTGGGCCCAGATGGCCTGGGCTTATCTCCAAGATCCTCTAGTTATCAGCTGTGTGACTTTGAGGAAATTATTTAAAATCTCTGTACCTCAGTTTCCTTATCTGTAAAAGTAGCCTAATGATGTCTATCACATACAGTCATGTAATTAAATGAGTTAATACATATTAAGTACACAGAATAGTGGCCGGTGCATGGGAAGAACCCAATATGTGCCACACAGCATGGCTGCCACTACTGCTGCCACTTTATGCATTTGGACTTTATTTAGGATGATCCCTCTGCCCAGAACACCCTCTCCCATATTGCCTCATCCTTTAAGCTGTAGTTAGACTTTCCCCTTGCAAATGGCCCCCTTCAGTCCTCTTTACATTCCTCTAATATAAGTCAATGTATAGTACCTGGCAAGGAGTAATTTGTTCTCCCTTCTGCTTTTAATTGCAAACTCTTGGAGGAGCTGCAGCTTGCTCTATCTCAGCCTTCCATGCAGAGTCCCTAACAAGAGTAACCACTCCGTAAATTAATAGCAAACTTTTCTTTCTTTTCAGACTTAATATAACCTGTTTAGTAAGCCTCACAGGGCTATTTGTTCAAACACAACAAGCCTGGTTTTAATTGGACATTTGCAATTTCTTTATAACTCCTACAGTAATGGTGGAACCTCCTTAATAGTTGGCACTGAAAGCCAGAAGCTGAGTGACAGTGCAGAGTGTAATGCTGTTTCCTCCCTCAGACACAAGACTGACACTCATCTTCAGCTATGCCAGCCTTCTGGCTTTGGGGAGACATACACCATGAAGTGCTATGTGGAGTTAATAATTCACTCCTCTTTTAAAGCTGTCTATCTTGATTCTCCATTCTGGCCTGAGCTAGATAAGGCAACAAGTGGCTCCCCGCTGCTGCTGATCATCTATGAGTAGAAGAAACCAAAATAAATTTGTATACTGCATTGTAAATCTGAATCTTCTATCATGAGATAACATTTGTTGTTCTCTCTCCTTGGCTTAAAATTAATTTTTTCAGTTCAAAAATATTACAGCTCTTTAATGAAGAAATGCTGAGGTACAAAGGGATCAGAATGGGTTCTAAAACTTCTGTCACTAATACCTTGGATCATTTTCTTCACCTCTCTGAGCCTTACTTTATGCTTCTATGAATGAAGATAATGACACCTACCTCAGTGAGATACCCTGAAGATAAAATAAGATGCTGAATTTGTAAGCACACAATAAAGCAAAACTATAAAATGTTACATAAGGGCAAGTTGATTACAACGGTTAATTGATGATGTAATTTTTTAAAATCAGGTATAGTTTTCTTTTTTGCCTATTTTGTCCTTCTGGACACAAATTCATTGATGCTGTTTTACTGAGGAGATTGAGAAGTCATTATTTTTTTAAATGTATAGCTTGTATAAGTTCATAGAAAGAAAGACATGGTTCTTTCTTTCTCAATCCCTTATCTGGCCATTTAACAGCTTGAGTTCTGTCTGGAGTGAGCACCTGAGATACTGAAGGAGGTTTATCTTCAGCTGCACTCATCCCGATTGACAGAACTGGCCTGGAACTGGGATTAAATATCTTTTACTGGCTCTTCTTACTAGCTTTCCATGCTAGTTTTAAATAAAAGCTCTCCCAATATATAAATTGATAGCAGAAACTCCTCTAGCTGATGTAAAATATTATTAACTATTCATGATACACATAAAACTTCTGATAGCTGAAAAATAGCCATCTTCAGTCCCTTGCCTGTATTGTTTTTTCCTTCTGAAACATTTACAAAGCAACTGCCAGACAATGTTGCCAAGGGCTAACCATGCACAGAAAAAAAATAAGACACGTCAATTTTGACTTTTTAGAAAAAGAGAATTTTCCAGCTGACACCAGAATCTCAAAGTTGGCCAATCCAAGTGAAAAGTGCTTGGAAATATTCTGTTTAAGGTTGGGTGAAGCCTCTGTTCATATCCTGGAATATTTAATTTGGCTTTTCTGTTACTGAGGAAACATGGCATGATGAGTGAATATGCACATTACTTCCATTCGGGTGGTGACTAAGAAAACCATTCTCCCTTACATACAAAGCCTTACTGTAGTCATTCTCCATGTACTGACCACAAACAAACTTGCCATCTTGCCTTCTTTTCAAGAACTAGGTTCAACTATAGAATGAATGAATAGAAAGCATTATAAATAGCTTGTGAAAGGAATTGGGGAAACCTTCTCAACTAAGAGAACATCATTTCCGATAAACTATTTTTGTTAACTCACAGTATATACTGTACACTCTACAACGTAAATGGCTTTTTACTAGAAGCTACAAAAGAAATGGGTCCAAACACTCTTGAGAGACGTATAGACAATTCTTGTAAGCAATGGAGAGTATTAAGAACAACAGGAACTCTTCTATAAAGGACATTCTTATCCGTCTTTTTACCTTCTCTAAGTTGTGGCTCAGTGCTATTTAATTTTTGTGATAATCGAAATGTTCTCTAACTTTGTAGTCCAATATGGGAGCTGCTAGCTATATGTGCCTGTTAAGAACCTGAAATGTGACTTGTGCAAGATTATTTAATTCTAATTAATTTAAATAGCCACAAGTATCCAGTGGCTACTGTATGGATTGACAACTATACTTCAGTTGGTGATAGTCATTAAGGAGTAACAACAAATTATTTAGCATTCTATTACATGCCAATCACTGTTTCAAGCATCATGTCATATATATTAACTAATTTAATCCTAATAACTGCCCCATGTGGTAGTTACTAAGATTATACCAATTTTACAGATGAGAAAATTGATGCGCAGAGTAGGCAACATGGCCACATCACAATCTGGAGAATGACAAAGTTGGATTTGGAATCCAGGTATATGGGCTCCAGCATCTTTAGTCTTAACCTGGGCACTAGACTGCTTCTCCATAAGATCATGGTTGATTTATTAACAGCAATAGTTACTGAAGACTATCCTGATCATTTTCACTACCTGATTGCGCAGAAAAGCATAGAAAGCATAAATGAAGATTTAAAAATCATATTCTCTTTGAGGACTTCAGGGCTAAAAAAAATATGTAGACTTCCTTGGCTAAGTGCCTTGAAATGATTGCGTAACATATATCAACACACTTTGCCTACAAAACGGCCAGGCCTTGTGGCCGACTGAGTGCAGAGAAAAGGAGTGTTGACCCAGCTTCTTATTGAGTGTTGTCATGGTGATTCAGCTTTAAACAAAGGTGATGCTGTGTTTTTCTGCTCCAGTAACAGAGCTCAGCAATTAACTTTAGCTTTATTTAGTCTGCAACACCAGATTGGAGAGTCTCTTGAGAGAGGACCTTGACATAGCTTCTCACAGTACTAGCCTACAGAGGGGTGACTTCTTGAGTACATGGTAGATCCCACTTGTGCAGTAAACCCAAATAACTTTTCAAAAATCAATTATTTTAATACCATGAGAAACACTTTGCTCTGTAAGTGATCACCATCACATCAAAGCCATATTGCATGTGTTTCTTATCAAGGACAATTTAAAAAATAAAACTGTTTCCCAAACCTGGATGTGCATCAGAATCACTGAGAAGCTTGTTAAATACAGGTGACCTTTTGATGCCCACAAGGTTAGGGGAACAAATGATTTAAATTAGACTGAAGTATAAACTGAAGTGTACTTCAGAAGGTTTGTTTTTGGCAAAGTTTCTGCCTTACAAAGGATTTTTAAAAATTGGTCATAGGCATTTCCTTAAATATCTGAGTACTAACAGGCACTAATTTTTAAACCATGATGGTGAAAATGTTGAATGTATTTATGCCTAGAGTTAGGAAATATGTGTTGTGCTATGAAATTAAATGAAAACTAAGTGTGTTTAAATGTGATTTCCCAGATAGCTCATTTGACAATATAGCGAAACTTTGGCTTTAAGGCACCATTGCTCCAAAAATGATCAATACTAAATAGGTTGAAGACAAGACTGGAG
This sequence comes from Colobus angolensis palliatus, assembly GCF_000951035.1. NCBI lineage: Eukaryota > Metazoa > Chordata > Mammalia > Primates > Cercopithecidae > Colobus > Colobus angolensis. Next base: position 505,736 of record NW_012118977.1, on the reverse strand, counting down.
ATGTATTCATATTTCAAGATGTATTGGAAAATCCTGCAGGTTATTCCAAACAAAAATTAGATGCAGATGGATTGCTTGACATTCTTAAACTTTATTATGTGTGTGGTACAGGAAGACAATGGGTACAAGAGACCAAATAGAAGAATATCAGATGGGAATCTCCAAAATCCTTTCCTAGAGGAAATAGAAACAGAAAATCCAGTTAATTTGAGATGACACCATCACAACACTGACGGTTAACATTTGAATTGCCATTATGCTAAATTCTGATCTAGGTCCTTTACCTTTATTTATTTCTCACTACTACCATAGGTGATATTTTGCAGATAAGGAAATTTAGACACAGAGAGATGATCTTTCCTAAAGAATCAGTATTTTCTTGCTTGGCACTAATGATTAAGTTTCACCTACTGATACCTTATTTGATTTTCTTTTCCTGTAAATGGGAATGGGTCAGAACCCCCTATGAATGCTACTCTTCCTGCTGACTTGACCCAGAATAAACTGAGAATTCAATATCCAGGAAGAGACTGGCTTTTCAGTATTGCATCACAGTAGATCACAGTAGATCGCAGTAGGGATCTCTTCTTCTTTTGATGTCACTGATGTCTTCCTGAAATAAAACTCCTAGACAAGATTCTAGTGGGCCATGATCTCAAGACATCTTTAGTGCAATTTCCTTAATTATGCTGGAATATTAAGAGGATGTTGCTGGCATGTGATGAGAACTGCCTATGACTAAACTCATGCAAACAGGATAAGGTCTCTTTCATTCAATAAGTTCATTGGTGGGCTGGGTAGCAAACCTTCCTTAGGACACTTAGAAGGACAGATACTTGCCTCAGACAATCACTTGACTAGATGCCAGTGCAGATGGTCAATTGCAGTTGCATTTCTCACCTGAATAAAAACAACAGCTCAAGTCTCAGTCTGGACTTTGGCAAACCACGGGAAATTAAATGCAAATGAAATTTGCAAGCATGACAAAAATGAGGGCAAGAGGAATTAAGTTCCAAGAACAAAAATGTAGCATTTTTCATGCTAACCCTAGGAGGCCAACTTAATCAAATTTTCAGCTCAGACTGATAATGACCCTGGTGGCCAGTTTCTTTATGAGCTTTGCTATGGCAAAAGCAGAGAGAAAAGCAGGTGATGAAGGGGTGGGGGAATTAGCTTTTCACATTTTTGTTCCAGGGATTTGCTATTTTTTAATGCTAGCAAATCTTCTGAGTTTAATTACCTTTGCTCATGTTTCCATGCCAAACTTGATTACCTTAAGCAGAGGTGAGTCTGCTTATAACCATCTGTATATGAAGACCCATGGCTTGAACTCTGAATGGCTAAACTTCACTCAGGATGACCAGTAGATGTCAAATATGATCATCAATGGATTTCAATGAATTCTGAGAATTAAACATTTCCAGTTCCAGCAGATCACGTTCTTTGTAACAGGAACTATAGTGTTTAATTTTTTAGACCATCAAAAAAAAAAAAAATCCAAGAGGAAGTGAAATTATATCCAGTGGTCTTTGCAATACCATAAAGAAAAAAAAAAGTAAGATGCATCTCACTCCACAATGGCCCTGAAGTCAGATTATGTTTCCCTCCTTGAAACCCTGGAGGACCTATCTAATCTTTAGCAAACTGAGGGCCTCTAGAATCAACTTATAAGAACAAGAAATGATGGTGAGATAGATGATGTAGACTGAGACATTTCACCCTATTCCATTCCATTTCAGAAAAAATCATTAGAAAGACCTCTGGCCGCAAGACCTGAGTACAGGTGTCTACTCTGCCACTCACTGATGTGTGTTACTAGGAAGTTAATTCACTGCTCTACGTCAGTTTTCACAACTTTCAATAAGACCTGCCTCAATAGATAGTTGAGTACATTCTATACTTTGCAGCAATAGTGAAAATATGATGAAAATTTCAGCATAATAATATTAAATTGCTGCAAATGATCATGATAGCCCCTTTGAAGACTGAGATGAATGAGTCTGGCCCTCCAGGGTGGTCCCATATTTAATATAAGTGCAATAAAAGCCAGACTTCAAAGCATCAAGGAAGATCTCTGAGAAGTTTTGTTAATTGTTTTTTTGGTAGGATCCCAGCTTCTAAAGGAAACCAAATGTGTTTTCACGAGCTAAAATTAAGGGAATCTGTTCCACTCAGTCATTACTCTATCACTCAAGACATACCCCAGAACTATTATTTGTACTTAAAATGCTCTTCAGCTTGCCAGCCAGCCAGGAGCTACCTGTCGAAGTTAATCACATGTAGTGGTTCATATATCAGGTGGTATGAGCCTATCTGGCCCACAGCAGCTTTGCTGAGTGACTGATAGCCTTCTCTCTCAATTTCACCAAGCCAAAAGACTACTAATGATGCATCAAAAGGCCACAGTAAACTATCTTGAAAACAGAGATTGTTGTACCTACAGAAAAGCTTGCCTGACTTTATTGGCAATCCTAGATATCATGACTTCCAACTCTAAGAGCTTATGATAGACAAAAATGTAACCAAAACAAAAAAGAGAAAAGAAAGCCAATTAAAATAAAACACAGGGCTGGGCACAGTGGCTCATACCTGTAATCCCAGCACTTTGGGAGGCCGAGGTGGGTGGATCACGAGGTCAGGAGTTCGAGACCAGCCTGACCAACATGATGAAACCCCCTCTCTACTAAAAATACAAAAATTAGCCAGGCGTGGTAGTACATGCCTGTAATCCCAGCTACTTGGGAGACTGAGGCAGGAGAATCACTTGAACCTGGGAGGCGGACATTGCAGTGAGCCGAGATTGCGCCATTGCACTCCAGGCTGGATGACAGAGTGAGACTCTATCTCAAATAAATAAACAAAATAAAATAAAGTAACACAGATGAGCAGAGACCAACAATGTTATCTTATGTACCCTGATATATGCACAGTCAGCCCTTACAAAAGAGAGCTTTCATATACAGAATCTCATGCGACCTCCATGGTACCTCATCAAGATTAGCTTATTTCCATCTTATTAAAGAGGAAACTGAGGATTGGAACTTATCCACAATCAGAGATCCATTAAGTGATGAAGCTTTTGCTACCCCAAGTATCAGAGCCAGGGTGGGACTTCCAGTCCAGTTTTTCTTATTCTTGGCCAGAGAAAAGGATAGCACATACAAGGTTATAACCAATACTTGGACCAACACTTACAGAAAATGGGGTTGCTGATCCATGTCACGTTTTTCTAAGTGTTGGGTCAGCTCAGGAAGAACAAGCTTTGGAAATGTTATCTCAGTCCTCTTTGTGCAAGCTGAGGTCTTCAGAGGTTACTATGAAAGAGGGCAGAGATATAAAGGGAATTGAAAACTAATCTTCAACTTGAAAAAAAAATGAGAATAGTCATGTAGATCATAGAGAGAAATAATGATTACCTTTGATTCCTAGAGAAAGTTAATTTAAAGTGTAATCCAAGTTCCACTGTACAGCCAAAAAAAAAAAAAATTCTGCAAAGTTGAGATACATCTTTAGTAGATGGAAACGAGTCACAAGGGTCACCTCTCTTGAATATTGGGAAGATGCTCATTCACAATAATTGGTGGAAAGAAAGATTTTGGAGATTAACTGACCTTGGTTTAGGATACACAGTGTTTTTTAAATGCAAATGATATTTGGTATCATGATAAAAGGCAAAATCTGTCCTGAATGACAGTCTCTAAGGAAATGCACTCAGTAGTCAGAAAACCATCAATTTGACTGCTTATGTTTTTGTGTTTACCAAATTAGAATCTGTAACTATTTAAAGCAAGTCCTTAGGATCCATGTCCAATGGAATCTTTCAAGTTCATGTGCACTTTGAAAGTATAGATTATCTGTGGTCCGTGAAATAAAATAGGCATAGAACTTTGTTGGTTTATAAATGGGTTTAGCACAACAAAAGAAATTAATTACACAAGCCCAGATGTAGCACTGACACCCATTTTTAGGAGCTGTACCTTACAACTACACCATATTTTTGAAACCTGTGACATCAGGTTTGTACATTGTCTTTTTAGGGTGGTCTTTGTGACCTTAGAGGCTTTATCTGGAAGAATATAATTCCACCTACTGAGGCTGTAGACTTATTATTGTTTTTATACTATTTATTATTGCTAATAAATATTCACTTATAAATGTTTACTGTGCATCTACCGAGTTCTAGGTAATAGGAGCCTTTGGTATGGGAGGTATTGTGCTCCACTCATTCCAAGCACATTTTCTCACAGCCTAGTACTTACTAGCCCTTGTACTTAAAGGCACAAAGACAAAGGATACTCAGTCTTACTACCCTCAGGCTGCTTCCTGCATTTCATTCCCTAAAACTATCTGCCTCAAAACCCAATAGCCTCACAGTACTGCTTTCTAGTACCAGACCGTGTCATATTCTCTTGTACTCCAGGTTCTTTGTGTATACTTTCCCCTACCTTGAGTGCCTTTCCTTTTATGGCTGCCTGGAGCCCTTTATCTTTTAAGAGCAGCTCAAGCAAAACATCCTGGGTGATGGCCTCCACCTGTAGCTTGATGGCACTTGGTATATACCTTGAGGAAGAGCCCTTGTCACCTTTGAGTCTATTACTTACCTTTGAGTCTTCCATCAGATCTGAGCTCCCTGAAGGCATTGTCCCCTTCTGTCCCCCACTCCTAGTCAGTTCATGGATGGCCCGGAGGAGAGGTGCTTGGCAAATATTTCTTTAATTGACCCAATTTAAGGATACTCAGTAAAAAACCTTGACCAGATAGGACAGTGCAATGCATATATGTAAAACTTGACATAGTTTTTGTGACTTTGAGGTATGATGTGTACATTTCTTTATGCAAGAAATGAGAGAAGCAGTAGCCATGTAAACACTCATCCAGTTCTTTAAGTTGAACTCAAGTTGCAGAACCAAGATGGCAGATATTAATTGGATTTTGAAGATATGCTGAGATATCAAACCTTGGTGAGAGAAACGATGGTGTCTCACATACCTCATAGGCAGAGAGAAATATCCCAAAAAGATTTATAGCTGCATTTATTCCCAAGGTGATTCAGTGTCCAAGGTCAGATAACATATATTCTTTGCTATATTTATAGTGTTTCAAAGTTAATTTTAAGAGGAGATGGTCTCCAGTTACAGCAGAGATATTACATTGAATGTTAAAGAGGGAGAGTCCCAACATGATACGAAAACTTGCACTGCACAGTTTCAAAAAGCTTAAAATTGCCAGATAATCCCATTCATTACAAGAAATCAAATATGATTTTTGTAATATTCAATAATGGATGTCAGTAATATAATTCATGTGTTTGGCATTCTCGCAAGGCTTAATTATACTCTCAACGTTTTTTTTTTTTTTTTATCAAAATACTATCCTAGGCTGTGAAAATTTACCTCCTAACAAAACTTATTTCCTGACCCGGCCATGGTGATGATGCCAGATTAATTGTGCTTTTCATTTTGTACCTAATTGCATTTCGACATAAATGTCATTAGGTTGATAACACTTTGCAGAGTTTTAAAATTTATAAATATTCATGTAAAGGATGCAGAAAGTATTGATTCTGCAGATGCCTGGCTGAGAGTGGTTGTCACATGAGAGTGCTTTTAAACAGAGGCATGTTATGGAATGCATTTTCAAACCAGGCTTAGGTTATGTTCCATCTGAATTTGAACCTGCTTCCTTCAAATCCCTATAAGCAAATATTTGATTTGCTGTAAACATTATACTAGGCTTTGTTGGGACAGGATGCCTGACACTAAGTTTTAATAGCACAGTAGTATGAAAGTTTACTCTTGAATCTGTGATTTTCTTTTTACTGTCTTGTCTCCCTGAAAGCAATCACTTAGAAATGGATTTGAACACATAACATTAAGAGACTTCTTTCATTGACCTTTCAAGTTTACTAGTCTCATTATTGACCTGAACAAGTAAATCACCTGTTCTTTGAATTAATGTAACTTAAACCAACTTATATCCCCAATTATTTTGAAGCAGCTCTACAAAATGTTTATCTTTAATATTTAAAGTCACATTTAAGTTGGTCAGAAAAGGAGACCAAATACAATTATTATTTGCATTTGGAATACTATTGTGAAAACAAAGACGGGATGAAATAGAATAATAAACTAATAAAAGCCCTATGATATTGATACAGGAAACAGACCAGTCCATATTATTAAGCAGTTATTCTCCTCTAGCTTTCTCTCATCAAAATCTTTGAAGTAAGACAGTTCTCGCTACAAGTTTGAATTTACTTCTAACCTGTATATCCTAAAAGTATTTTTTAACCAAAAGGTTGACTTAAAATATTTTCATCTGACTCCCTTTAAAACCAAAGGCATCAACTTAGAAAGGAGCAAAAGAGAATTTTTAATGGATTGAGATTAAATCTATCATTTTTACCCAGGGAAAATTCCTTCTTATTTATTCTTAGTCAGTCTCATGTAAAAAGGCTATTAAAGTGATGAGCTCCAGCGTTTTGACAAGCACTTGTACTACAAAAAACTTGAAATCTCACTGGAATACAGTTACATATTCACTGGGAGGAAAGAATGCCCTATTTAAAAACTAGGACAGATCATGTTGATAGGGAAAAAGGAAATAACTATGTGAACAATATACCCTAAATTAAAGACCAAGTTGCTGGCATCCGTCTAAAGTCAACAGAAAATGTCATTACTCTTTGGAAGTACTCTTATCCTGTCTTAAAATACTAAATGGATAAAAGAGAGAGAGAGCAAGACATTATTCGTATTCAGAATTCTATTACACAAACAAAGATGGGAAGAAACAGAACAGTTATCTAAGTCCCATGTTATCAATGTAGGAAAGGGAAAGACCAGTCTACATTATTTAGCAATATTTTTCCCCCTCCCGTGGTACAACCTCACTGCTTACTCTCTTGGGATCTCTCTAGAGAGAGGTCTCTCCATTTTATAAGTACAATAGGAGGTTCAGAGAAACTCAAAAGAGAATGTTTTACTCAAAGCCACCACATGACTTTAATAACGTATTCCATGTTCTCTACTGTATATTTTCCCATAGTTTGGAATGCCCTGTTCCACATGGATGAGGATGCTTGCCATAGCAAGTGTTGTTTTCCACTGTCTTATAATGTCGCTTAGGCTGAAACAGGGTGATGATAATATTCTTTCAGAGTATATTTTCTTTAGTGAGAGCCTCAAGCAATATAAAAGCCTCTGTGGTGAATCCATTATTATTCTTATGCCACCCCACTCATGTGGTTGGTTCACACATCACACAATACATTATCATTTAATCTATTAATTTGAACACCTTTGGCATTTATTGGTATTCTTGGGTATAACCAGCGTTGAAACTAATCTTTAGATCTTTGTGGTCTTTCACTGACCCTTTCTCTGCTTTTGTGTGATGAGTAAAGTTGGTTCAGTGTTTCTCAAAGGCAGAACTATGAGCCACAAATCATCAACATATTATCAATCCCTACCAGTAAACCTATTTATTTTCTGCAGAGAAGGAACCAAGACAATTCAGCCAGTAAACCTATTTATTTTCTGCAGAGAAGGAACCAAGACAATTTTGAGTTAAAGATGGTAAGGTCATTTGTTGCTATTTCAATGGATACTTTTTTAGCGTACACTTCTTTGAAGGTATTTAGTAAAAATAAAGCAGAACAAATATTTCACTAGGTTTGCATTTACTAAGCATCCCCCTTCTCTCCTTGTAGGTTTTCCACATTGCCTTCTAAACCCACAGTAGGAAATCATACATTGAGAAATACTGTGAAATAGTTTCTCACCACTGGTAGTTTTAAAGTAGAGCATGTGTCAGAATGACCAGCAACAGCTCTCTGCAATTACTGGCTAGCTGTTCAGGAAGACAAATGTGTACATACTCATAAACACATTCTTTAGAAAATTAAGCAGGCATACAACCAATGGCAGCTGCTGGCACTAAGCTTATCAAATAGATCATATTTGAAAATTTATTCCTTCCTATAGATATATTTTCAGGTAATCATGCACAGTTTCCATGGAAACATTTCTAATTCTCATTGGAGACAAGAACACATAAATAAATAAGAATTAGATTGTTTTCTTACCTTTTGGAAAGCAGTCAAAAGCTATACTGTTGGTGGGATAGTGTACCAAGTAACAGACTTTTGTACACTCTTTCTTACTGGTGGTATACAGTCTACAGGAAAAGTAAATATATAGGTATGTATAAAATAAATGTGCACACGATATTACGTTTTATTATTATTATTTTCCTTTTGGGAAAAGGCTGCGATAGAGACCATACACATTATGCCCACACTTTTGGTGGGTTCAGTAGCCTTTGGTAGACCAGGTCACCTCAATTCAGGTACCTCTGAACATGGGAGTACTGGTGCCTCTTGAGTTAAGGGAGTTGGGTTTTACTTGCTTGAGTTGGAACAGCTGAGGGAACCAGCCCAAACATAATTTATCTATCAGCTCAGAGCATTATTTTCTTCTTCTTGCCAGCCCTTTTTTCTCAGCCTAGTCCAGTCATGCTGTCCAGCCTGTGTGGTTAGTCCAAGAGGATGAAACAAGTAACATAATGTTGAGAATGTTAGGGATCCAAACAAATGGAGAAGCAAAACAAAACAAGAACCACAACAAATTAACACAGCACAGAAGTGTGTTCTAGCATTTTCTAGGAACCATTATTTGTGTAGAGTTTTGGTGCCCACATCCATTTTCCAGCAGCCCGAGTTTTCTTTCTTTTCTTTTTTTTAAAATAACATACCTCCTTATGTTGACAGTCCTATTTTATGTAATAAATTTATTTTGTTGAGAACAGCACAAGTTGTTATTTATGTATTTTCCTGATTGTAGATGCAAAAATGGTAGCACAAGAAAAACACCATCAGAATACAATTCCATACCTTATTTTGTATTTTAGGTGCAAATTGTTATTCTTCTAACATGTGCTTCATCATACAACGTGTTAATTAGCTTAAACCAGTCTTTTATGTAGTCTATGTCCATTTTCTATCCCAGAGTGCGTTCATTAGTCATACATCTCCACATCCAAAAAAAGGGTTGTCCCTTGCTGTCCACCTGCCTGCCATCTCTAGTTGCTGCTGACCTGCCAGAATAAACTGTCTGTATCTAGCTAAGATCCTTGAAGTATTTCTCTGCACTGCTTGCAGGGCATTAGCTTAGAAAATGGATGGTAGCTTAAAAGAAAGGTAGCTTAGGGCCAGGCCTCTCTTCACTATGCACTGTGATCTTTTACCAAAGAAAGCGTGAAAGCCAAAGACAATTTACAGAATATCTTCTGGTTGATACCAGTCCAGGTGAAGAAGGCTGTGGTTCCTATCCACCCATCCCAATAAAGCCATGCTGCCTCTTAGTTAATATTATCCATCCAACTTGAAAAGGATCGTCGTGGCCATCAGTAAGCCATAGCCCAAGCACAACCATGGCATTTTGTTTATCTGGCATCTACAAGTTTGCCATGAACATACATCTGCCAAGTGAACTGTAGAAAGTGCAGGGAAACATTCCAAATTCGGGATGCAGGTGGGAGAAACAGTTTGAGGTACCCTTCTTCTTAGACAGGAATATGAGAAGGCATCATCTTGGCCAGATATACAGCTATCCAAATGAGGCCAGGTTCTTTTAAACTTTTAGCAATGGAAGTCTTATTTGCATAACTAAAATTCAGTAAGTAGCTGAGCTACAGCCCTATGCCCTCTGAGCTTACTGTTTTTCAGTCTAAGTGCAGAGACCAGCAAGAATTGGCCCAGCTCTGAATATCTAATATGCCAGCAGTGCACAGATACATTGAAATTTTGAGATTTACTTTTCGTTTATTCCATACATAATGGAGTTTTTCTTTCATACAATGGACTGTTAGCTAAGGAAGCAAACTAACAGGATAATTGTATTTCTTGAGAAAAAAAAATGTGGTAGTATAAATGTCTTCCTATATTAAGTCAGCAAGCAAATTCATTTTTATGTAGACATGTAGTTGCAGTGTGGAATTGGATGAGTAGAAGCATGCATGCACCAGATGGCAAACTGCAGTGATGGAGCAGAGCTGTTAAAAATGAAAACACTGAAGATTGAAATACATTGAGACTAAGTGTTTAGAGCAACAATGAATAAGAGGACATTTCTGTTCCACTATTTACTTTGCAGCTCATAGTATAAACTCTACTTCCTCTCAGACATCCTCCCTCAGAAAATATTGTACAGAATTTGCCTATTGGAGAGACAAATTCCTTTTTCAAGTGCATGAGCTGTTTTTCTTTGTTTTTAACCAGTCAGCTGAAATTCAGAAAATAATGTCATTTATCTCTGTTATGACAGTTAAGATACTGGAGACAATTTTAGCTATATTTGGCATTAAACAGAATATTATAGTGTTACCTAGCATAGCATAGTCATGTTTGTTTTTACTAATTCAATTTTTCACTATTGTTCTTTTCCTATTACATGCATTTTTGCCTTGCTGGGGACTGGTTTTTCAAATGTCATTGCTGTCTATGATGTTACTTTTTCCGTATTAGTGGCTCATTTTGAGATCATTTTAAATGACTGTTTGTATGTTTGTCCTATCTCAAATGTTTTATTTCTTTGAGTTGACTTTGAGTCCTAGATCAGTATCAACGCTAAAACTTTGGAAGCTGTATCTAATGTGGACTCAAATTGAGTTTCCTAGAATAAAATCCTTGTCAATTTCTAGAGCTACACTGTCCAATTCAGTAGCCACAGCCACAAGTGTGTGTTTACATTTAAATGCAATGTAAATAAAGTTTACTTAATTCAAAACTAAGTAAAATAACAAATGTATTTCTTCAGTTGAGTAGCCATATTTGCTTACTCTATTAGACATCACACACACAAAACATGACCATCACTGCAGAAAGAACTATTGGACAGCTTTTGTGCAGATAAGCTCTTTGGATTCTTTTTTTGGGACCTTTGAGAGCTGGGTCATCAGAAACCCCAATGTTTGGAGGTACATGAATCTCCTCCTATGGTTTAGCAGATATCTAGTTAAGTTTTCATGGTGTTTTAGGGTGTGTCTACACAATAACAAAAGAGCTAAAGCAATTAAAAACACCTTTCCAACTGGTGGTGAGAAAAAGGCTCTATTTTATTTTATTTTTCTGTATTGTTTACCTTGGCTCTATGTAGACACTTAGAGCAACAACAAAAACCCTATGAAACTTTTTCAAGGAAAGAGATACCAAATGAATTCCAAATGGAATCATTGGAATATAATTTTTGAATTAATCAGATGAGGCCTCTACCTGGGCAGCCTTCTTTGAGCTCAGGTTACTCCTGTTTTTGTAGACAAAACAAGCAATAATACGTTACAGTATGTTTAAAGAATCTCCCACCAAACATCATTATATTCAGCATATACAAACTATATAACCAAATAAGGAAACCAAAAGAGTAATTCCTGCATTGGAATTTTGACATGCCATTCATATTCTAAGAAACAGAGGAGCAAAGAGGAACAAGCGTGGGCTGAAGAGTCAGACCTGGGTTTTAGTCCAACCTCTGCTGTTAACTACATGTGTGGCTTTGGTAATGTTACTTAATCTTGTGAAGCCAAGGTTTCCTCAGTAAAATGAGAATAACAACATCTATTCTATAGATGTACTGTAAGGAGTAAGAGAGATATTCCACACAAAGCATTCCGCGTAATGCCTATTTCAAAGAGTACTTTATGCTAGCATTAGCATTAATGTCAGTGTTAGCATTTTAACAACCAATGTCATACCCAAAAAAAGCCTCAACAAGGATTGAACCTTATCATTAAATAGCAACAGTAGTAATGTTTTTTGAAAGTTAATAATTCTTAAATAGCATAGTATCGAATTGTCTAAACTCAAAACCTCTACTTTCGTCTTTTTTTCCCCAGTACAATTACTTCCAATTATGTTTTCTGTTTATTGACTTTGAACAGTATCTAGTTAAATTGTGTGTGTGTGTGTACAAAAATAAAGCTGTTATTGGAATATTTGCAAGATAAAGGTTTTATGAAATGCAAATTTGACAAAACAAACTATAATTAAAAGCCACTAATTATGAATATACAGATATATTTAACAACACAGGTATAGGTATAATAGATTAATAGATGCACACATATGTTCATGTAAATTCTTCTTCTTCTTCTTTTTTTTTTTTTGAGACAGAGTTTTTCTCTTGTTGCCCAGGCTGGAGTGCAATGGCGCAATCTCAGCTCACTGCAACCTCTGCCTCCTGGGTTCAAGCGATTCCCCTGCCTCAGCCTCCTGAGTAGCTGGGATTACAGGCAAGCACAACCACACCTGGCTAATTTTGTATTTTTAGTAGAGATGGGGTTTCTTCATGTTGGTCAGGCTAGTCTCGAACTCCTGACCTCAGGTGATCCACCCACCTTGTCCTCCGAAAGTGCTGGGATTACAGGAGTGAGCCACCGCGCCCAGCCGTAAATTCTTCTTTTGAGGATTTAGTTTTATCTACCCTGTGATGTTTAATGTACATTTAACTGCAGCTTTATATCTACTCTATCTTAATAATTTATTTCTAAGCAAAGCTTTTTGCCTCTTCAGGAATGGAAGGACACTGACATTTAGCTGATACAGTATTTTCTAGACATCATATTTTATGATACATTTATGACAAAGTTATTCTCTCTTTTATACATAATTTTATTGAGTTTTAGAAAAGCTCAGTGATTCTTAAAGCCACACGGCCAGTAAATGGAGTGGTTTAGATTTGAACCCAGGTATGTCTCAACCCAAAGCCTCTTCCTACATCACACTGAATGCCACAGCAAGTCACCATCCACTTGCCCTCCTTTCAACTGGCCACTTGCTCTGGAGACACAACACAGCCTATCGTTCATTCTGTGCCTCCCTTCTCTCAGTTTATTCCTTTAGCCTTGTCCTAGGATGTTTTCTGTCAAAAGTCAAAGTGGGGCCCACAATATTGTTAATTAACCTTGTTACTTTGTCTACATATATTCAAAATATTTCACAACATTCACTCAACTATTCGTAAATAGAGATAGGTCAAAATCACAGTTCTTTGTGTGTAGTGTTTGTCAGGAGCAAACCCAGTTGGCTTCTTGGTTTTTATTAAAGATATCTCTCTTCTTTCCAGAGCAAAAAGGATTTCCTCAAGAGTATTTAAAATTGAAACTTCCTTCTGTTTGGCATTAAGCCTTTGACAACAAGATCAGCTTCTAACTGAAATATAATATGTCATGAATGACTTAATGGATAACCTGAAATCCCTTCTGCCTTAAAGAGAATAAATATCACAAATATTTGAATCTGCCTCATTCTACATGCAACTAGCCAAAATATTCTTGGAAAACAAATCTTAAAACTAGTATTTTAAATCTGAAACGTACTCTTACCACCATATTGTTAGTAAAGTTAGCAATTAGGAATTCTAAGCATTTAACCTTTGAGCTGGTCTTGTGTTATTTACAAAGTGATAGCTATATGCCCATTTTACCTGGGGACATTTGCAGGCATGACTAAAGAGTCCTAGAGTTTTGCAGATATGCCATATAATAGCATCTTAAATCCAACGTTTTTTTCCTTAATTTCTTCCCTAAGGTTTGTCTTGCATAGAATAAAACTCTTCTCCAGTGGTATGGTAGACATTGTTTTTCCCACAGGACGATGCCATTGTCATGGTAGTATCTGGTCCTGTGTACTTGGATTCACGTTTGACAACTTTTTCCAATATTTTATATGTTTCTAGAAGACCTGACTAGTAAAAAATAACTTTTTCAACATTCACATGCTAGAGGAAAAAAGTTATGCTTCCAAAATTCTAATTTATTCCAGTTTTATTCCTACCAATACAGGTCATTAGGTATGGAAGTTTCCCTGACAAAAAAGTTGTTGCCTTAACAGGAAGGGTGCAAGAAAGAACAACCTGATAGGTGCATTTGTCAGTTGGAGGATTCAGTACCAGAGGACAAGCAGCAAGGGAAGGGGGAGGCTTCACATTTCTGAAGCAGAGCCTCCAAAAGCTTCTTTCCAACAAGGAACAAAAAGAAAATGGTGGCAGGAATGAGTCAAACTCAAAAGAGCAGAAGTTAGCATTCACCAAGGCAACCCAGTCCATATGAGAAGAACAATCACAGTAGTTCTCCAGAGAGGCAAGCACACCCACCCCACCTCTTCTTAAGCTTCCTGATGCAGGATGGGAAGACGAAAGAAAAGGAGAGTTACTTACTGTTTGGGTCTACGTTTTCACAGAGCTCTGTCTTTGCCTCACCGTTGGGTCTGTCACTGGGTTTGTGTGACAGCCTCGATGACATGGTGGCTGCTGTGACTACCGCCTTGAAGCTTCGCTTCCGTTTCTGGACATTGAGTTCAGGGTGGAAAATGATGATGTATACTTTCGGCATGTATAGCATCCCCAGCGCCACTGACGCACTTAGGTTCATGGAGATGGTAAGTGTGGTAGTTTGTATGTAGAGCTAGGAGACACAACACACAAGGCACTATTACAAATAAAATGACTGCAGAGGGGGTCTGAACACTTAAAGCGATGTCAAGAACGACTATGGCTAAGATAAAAGCAATCTTTAGGCATTTTGATAAATAAAGGAAAGGACAATGACTCTGCACAGTTATTGGAGAGTATATGCATATATTAATTGATTGAATGCTATTGGGTCAATCCATGCACTAGAGAAGTCTCCTATATTAAAATTCAGAGTAGTCTTGCCCTAGAGAAGTCTCCTATATTAAAGTTCAGAGTAGATCTCTAAACATAGTTGAAGGACTTCTAATCAGAGTGTCAGCTAAATATAAAGACATGAAGACCACAGAAATCTGTAATCTTGATTAAGGTGTAGTTAAGTTTTATCTTTCATACATGTAAAAGAAGGTTCACACTCCATGATTTCTTCCTACATTGAGATTCTGAGGCCTTTTGAGAAGTCTTTATCTTAATATATGTCTCTTTTTATATTGTCTTCTAGAAAGGCATACCTTTTCCCTATCTGCCGAATAGTGAGTTGAGTTTCTCCGAAAACTAAGACCTTCTTGTTTAATTCTGTCTTACAAACCACAAATGACAAGTGAACAAGACATAGTGATGTTGGCTTGTCCACTCTTTATATTGGCAAATTACTAATGAGATGCAAAATTGTATTCTGGAGTTGGGTTATTTGCAGTTTGGATGGTGTCCCTATTTCTGTCCTTGTCTCCTATTGTTTCCTCAAGAAATCAGATCAACTAATTGCTTGCTGTCCAGTGTAAATATGAACAATTGATGGTAGAAGAACGTAGGGAGGTGTGTGATCCTTAAGAGTAAAGCTACAGGCAACTTGTCTTGGTCTAGTTGTCTACAATACGCCCTACCATGATCTAGGACTCCACCACCCCACCTGCAATGTGTTCAGTCATACTTGCGTTTTGCATGACTTCTAAAGGCTATTTAAATGGAACAACCAGCAACCATTGCCTTTTCTGTCCATGGAAAGCCTAGTTCCTTGACAATGGATTCGGTATTCCACAACTATGCCTTCTTATTGATTGATGATGAAACCCCCATTCTTAAGGGAGTTCACAAGGCCCCTCATGGTTTGTGCTGGCCTACTTTTTTAGACTAATTGTCCACTACTTCCCACCTCCCTGACCCCCTGATCCCCTGTCTTGCCTTCCCAGAGTCCCATCCATTTGTGCCGTCCTTTAGTTTGTGAATGAACTGTACTCATTCAAATAACTTTTCTCCATGCCCCTTTTCTTTATTTTTGTTTTCCTATGTATGGAATGTGCCTTCTTTTCTTCTTAGCACACCCATCCTAGGCTGCCCTCACAGCCTCAAGTCTAGGCCAGCTTCTTTACTGATACACTCTCAAAGGACTTCTTTAGATCATTTGTCTCCGTTGCAATTATGCACTCAGTACCTTGATCATTTTTCTGCCCATTTTCCCGCTAGGTCTTAAGTTCCGTGAAGGCAGGATCTATCTCTCTGGGACATTATTATGTCTGTGAAGAAGGCACTTGATAGATATACAATGTACAGGCTCATGTGTTTGTCTAACGGACACCTTTTTCCTACCTATAACTCACTGGTTAAACAGCCTATCTCTAAATATACAAAAATTTCCATTAGACATATTGGCTGCCTGGACATTTCTGATCTTAATTCTTCAAACTGAGGCCATAGTGAAATCAAAGACAACTTTGCCATCTTGGCTGGAAAAAATACAGTTTTCTAGCCAACATTAATTTGAATATGAATGTCTCCAAATGGTTAAAAGGAGCTACCAGCTGCTGACTATAATACAAAATGAATGTAACATAGAAAGACAAAACAATGTTGAATTAATGACTCTTTAAAGTGTGAATTAGTTCATATTTTTCAAGCTCATATTTCCCTACTAGCATACCCTTAGACGTTTAATGTCATTCCACCCTGCCAGCCTACACTGTTCAAGAAAGGCTTAACATGGTCATAGGGCTTTATAGACATAGACAAATTTTGTCACCACTATCACTGTACTTAGGAGAGATTTGCAAACCATGGCTTAGATCAAAAAGGAAAGGGATGTCAACAAACCTATGGGATCTTAGGTTTTGTTTCTGTTTTTCTGCTCATGACTGAATTTTGCAGTTGATGAAATTATTCAGACTTTGTTTTATTATTTGTAATTATAAATTATTCATGCATATATGCTTATGTATATTTGTATGTGTGTATACATATGTTTTCTTTTTTCAACTTTTAGATTCAGGGGTACATGTGCAGGTTTATTACATGGGTATGTTGTGTGATGCTGAGGTTTGGGGTATGAATAATTCCACACCCAGGTACTGAAGATAGTACCTAATATTTAGTTTTTCAACCCTGACTCACTCTTCTATTAGCCGCTAGTGTCTATTGTCATCTTTATCTCCATGACTACCCAGTGTTTAGCTCTTCCTTATAAGTAAGAACATATGAGGGATGTGATTTTCTGTTTGTGTTAATTCACCTAGAAAAATGGCTTACAGTTCAACATAGTTTTGTTCTTTTTTATGGATGCATAACATTTCATGGTATAGATGTACCACATTTTCTTTATGCAGCCCACTGTTGATGCACCTAGGTTGATTCCATGTCTTTGCTATTGTGAGTAGTGCCGTGAGGACATGCGTCTTTTGGTAGAACAACTTGTTGTCTTTTCAATATGTACCCAGCAACGTACATACTTTTTCTTAACAAAGACTACTTAGCAATTTAGGACTCTACAACGATGATGTTTATGTTATGAAGTGTTTAGTTTCATCATTTTTAAACTAGAGACCATCAAGACTTTGATTTTCATTTAAAAAATTTTTGCAGTCTCTGGTAACACTTCAAAAATATGTGAAAACTGAAATAAACTTCACTAATCATATTTTTTCTACAGCCCCTCCACCCCTGAATCCTCTTTACACACATAGTGGATAAGAATGCAGATTCTAGAGCTAGCCTATCTGAGTTCAATTCCCATTTACTAGTTTTGTGACCTTGGACGAATTACTTCCCCTCAGCTTCTGCATCTGCAAAATGGGCATAATAGTACCTACCTCATAATGCTGTCTTGCTTGATGATTAAATAAGTATTTATAAAGTGTTTAGTATAGGGCCTAGCACATAGTATTAATAAGTAATATGTAAGGTTTTTTTTTTTTTTTTTTTTTT
>NW_012118977.1:474795-487391 GCF_000951035.1 Colobus angolensis palliatus | reverse complement strand
GGTCACAGACAGTGGAGATCGCACCACTGCACTCCAGCCTGGGGGCAGAGTGAGACTCCATGAAATAAATAAATAAATAAATAAATAAATAAATAAATACAAGGAATAAGCATGACAAAATATAATCTGTTTATCAAAATCTCATTATGTGGCACATGACTATATGTAGGTATGAAGGCTAAGAAGGCTTTAGTCTACAGAGATCTCAGAGGTATTGGTCCACAGGGACCTGCTCCCACTAAGCCTAGAAGGGAAGCTAGGCTACTGACTCTTTGGCTTTTGGTGAGGTGGGAGGCTCACATTGAAGTTATGAGTTTTCATCCCACCATCTTCTTTAGTACATTCTTTAGTAAATTATGGCATATCTATATTTAGTCCCATGGTTGTTCTTATTTTATTTGATGCTTATTGTATAATGCACTACCCTGTTTAAGGTTAGGTATTTCACATCACTTTCCTTTATTTGTAATTTCTTTAGAAATGTAAAGCAGTTGATGATCATTATCAGTTCCTTTTGTCAAAGTAGAGGTAGAGGAGTTCTTATATACAGAGTTTTACTGAGACCAAGGGCTGTCCTCCAACTGAGCCTAATCTGATTTTGGATGTTGGAGGATCATCCCCAAAGGAAAAAAAGAGCTTCCCCACCCTGGCCAATTATGGATGGCCCAGGCCTGTGGGGAGGACATAGACTGCCTTGAAATTTCCATGTCTTGATAATTAAGCCTTAATTTTATCATCAACCTAAATGAATTTTCAGAATCCAGTTTCCACTCCTGGGTTAAATGTGGCTTTTCTAACACCCACTATGTATAATTTAGGTCAAATAACTGAACAGCATTTAGATAAGGAATTCAGAGCCAAGCCAGCAAGAGTTATGTACAGTATTCTAAAATACTTTTCTTAAAAGTCTGATGTGCAGAACCCACAGCTATAACTATTCTCTCTGTCTTTCAGTTTTATGAATTACAAAATGAAAACCATAACAGTTTGTACCTCATATGGTCATTGTGAAGAAGTAACCAATTAATATATGAAAATTGTTTAGCAGAGTGCCTAGAAAATAAGTACCCATGAAATGTTATCTGTTAATATTTATTTTCTGCCAGGTTAGGTTTCTGGGGTTTAGATCTAAGGATAAGGCTTTCACTGTAACCATTTTATATATTTTAAACTTTTTATGTATAGGTTATTAAGTAATAGTGTTTATAAAATCCACTTCTATTCATGTCTAGTCAGATAGAAATGTACCAGCAAATATTCTATTAAAGTGCACAAGGATGTGATGAATTCAATGCCAGGCAAAGCTCATTTGAACATGTTCCATGCCATTTTTTCATCTTGGCCTAAATAGTTCATTGTTGGATAAAATATGAATGCATATCACAAGATGCCTTTATTGCTTTATAAAATCGTGTAACATTTAGTGCTATCTGAGTTCCTTGTCTAATTTTCAACTGATAGAATGTTAAGAAATTTGAAAACTTGTTAGATAGTGCTTACAATCAACTCTGGAATTTGCCAACTCTCCTGTGTAGGTTTCAGAATCAGTTTAATTGAAGAATATTCTGATAGATTTCAAGGAAATCTATTAATAATTGTAATAATCATGGGTCTTCAACTTTGAAAACCAGAGTATTCTCAGTACTGTTCAAAAAAACAAAAGGAAGTCAAGAAAAAAAATTCACAAGGCACAGAGATAGATATACGACTACAACTATCAGGAAAAACCCAATTTCACATTTTTGAGAAATCGTCTAATTACTACTGATGTCTTTAATAATTATTATATTCCTTAAAATGATGTAACAATATATGAATACTAATGAATCACCACTTTTATCTATATAAAAATTTAATTTACTCAGAAAAGTGTTATGCAGCTATTTCATGGTGTCAGACCACTGGTTTAGTGGATGATTAATGCTTGACCATGTTTGTTAGATCACTGTTAGCTGTAGTTTTCAGATAGGCTGTGTATGAAATACCTTATTCTTCCACTACTTGTACATTCATCCATTTATGGGTTTACCTTTTTTTATTTTTAGTATTTTTATGTTTTTAAATCTGATCAAACTTAAACCACACTAAGTTCACCATTTTTATTGAGATACAAGTGCCTGGACTGGCCCATGTGCTGTGCACACAAGGGTGAACACGCCAAGCATGCTTCCCGCCATCAGAGAGCTACATTCTAGTTGCAGGAGGAAGTCAAGAAAGACATCTATTGTACAACATGGTGACTACAATTAATAACAATGCATTATATATTGGCAAATTGCTGAGAGAGTCGTTTTTAAGTTTCCTTACCACACACACAAAAATATGTGAGATAAATGAGTATGTTAGTTTGATTTAGCCATCCCACAATGTACACATATTATACAATTTGTACTTGTCAATTAAATATTCAGCCAGGTGCTGTAGCTCACTCCTGTAATCCCAGCACTTCGGGAGTCTGAGGCAGGCAGATCACGTGAAGTCAGGAGTTCAATACCAGCCTGGCCAATGCAGTAAAACCCCATCTCTATTAAAAATACAAAAGTTAGCCAGGTGGGATGGTGGGTGCCTGTAATCCCAGCTACTTAGGAGGTCGAGGCAGGAGAATTGCTTCAACCCAGAAGGCAGAGGTTGCAGCAAGCCAAGATCATCCCACTGCATTCCAGCCTGGGTGACAAGAGTGAAACCCCATCTCCAAAAAATAAAAAATAAAAAAATTCAACTACTAAAGAATTCATGATGCAATCATTGCTCACTAAATCATTTCTTCATAGTGTATATTGTCTCTTGCTTTTCTTTTCTCTTGTAGTGCCCTCTGCTCACTGCTCTGCCCCTGATACTCTTGTTATATTTGATGCTCAATCCACAGGCATCCTCTACATAAACCATTCCCCATCTCCCCAGTCAGGACAATTCCTTTATTTGCTCCTTTCTGAAGTTATGGCTCATATAGTATTTAACCTGGTCGGCTTAGGAGAGGTCAGTCTGTGTGCTGTGAAGTTGCTTTGAAACTGCAGATTCATCCTGAATAAACTGACCTATTAGGGAGCAATTTGAGTATACCACAAAGTTCATGTTTGTAAACATGTGATTTCCTCTGCAAGAAACACTAGGTAAACATGGTAAGCTGCTTCTTGCAGAAGTCAGCTATGTGGGAATACACAAAATACACACTCACACCCAGGCTTCAAGCATCTGCCTGCAAGCCTGACCCTTCCACAGTTTTACAATCAACCTCATGCAGCAATCCTTCTGGTATCCACTTCCATGAACAAACTTTAGGTCACTTTTTACCAGGTAAAGTGACACATTTGTTGTAGTATTCATGGGTTTCTTAGCCATTAAACATATGTAAAATCATGCCACTATTTTTATTAGGTTCTTTTTTTTTTTTTTTTAAGTGTCACTGATGATGTTTCTCAGTGTTGTGTCTCTAATCTGGTTTCCTGTAAGTCCTGTGTTTTCTCATGGGAAACTTTTGAATGGCATGGTGATCTTTTAAGAACACCTATGTCATGTTTCAGAAGAAATGACTGGAAAATAAACACGATGTCTGCTGCAGGGTATCCACTTATTAAATTCTGGTGAATCAGGAAGTTCTACACTTGAAGCAAGTATTAGGTATGATCAGTATTCTTGGCATTTAGCACTGTTTGAAGAAAAGCTATTATTTGTAGTCTGTAAGTAGCATTTTTTCTATTTGTGTGCTTTTGTTTCCTCATTACTAGAGTGGAGATGACAGTAATATCTATCTCATAACATTGCTGGGATCAAATAATGGTCTCTATAAATATACAGAACTGTTACTAGCATGTAATAACCACTCATCAAGGATGTTAGTGTTATTGATTTATTTATTGGCTATAACATGAAATAATTTATTTTCTACACTGTTTTTTTCCATTCAATCTTAATACATTTTAAAATGATTTTCTTCTTATGAAATCCACTGAAAAACAACAGCCTGTTTTAGGGGAAAAATCTTGTTTAGTTTGCTTCCATTTGGTTTGAAAGTATATTCAAACTCCTATTTCATCTGTCATTGACTATTTTATGAGAAATAACCAGTTTTGTATGTTCCCAGGTGACAGTTGAGAATTAGGACAAAAAGGCTTTAACGGAGTCTATCAGTGGGATCGGAGAAGTTTCACAATTCTCATGAAATCTCAGTGACTATGTAATAAAAATGAAAAATGTAGCCAATGTTGTCACAGTAAAGAGGAAAGGTACATTATTATCTGACAGATGTTTGAAACATTCACATTACTACATTGAAATGAAAGTTCCTGGCAGTTAAGACCAATGTTTTCTGTCTTCACTACCTGTATCCATTGCTTCCTAATTAGAGTGCTCACATATTTGTGAAATAAATGTCACATAGCTGAGAATGAGCCAGAATGTTTGCAATTGGGATTCTTTCAGCCATCCTGAAGGTCAGTACCCTGAGGGTTTTTGCTTAAGTATGAAATAATACATGATGATGGAAGAACCCAGTATATAATGGGGGAAAAAAAATACTGTTTTTCCTCCCGTGGGGCAGGGGCGGGAGTTTGCATCCTTTAGAACAATGATTCAAGGGAGGAAAAATATTTTTGTTGTTAAAACTATTTTCAAATGTTGGCCTTGGATTATTAGTGGGTGACTTTGGGCAAGTTACTTTACTTCAGGCAAATGATAAAATCAAGATTCAATGCCAAGATGTTTGTTACTAGAATGTCTGATATAAACTCCTACCTCATTTACCATTACCACAAAGACTTCCTCACAGTTCTGAATATTAAAAGAAATCATGTGTAAAGAGTAGGTAACACAGTCCCTGTGACATAGTGGTGCCAGAAATTGCAAGTGTCATTATTAGATGGCCTCATACTCTGCAGATAATTTTTATGCTATTCTACTTAGATCTCCTAACTTTGAATAGATGCCAGATAGGTAGATAGAGATATACTCACACACCAAATAGTGTGGGACAGGCATCTGGTCACAGAATGATAAATAATGGAGGTGGCGACTAGATGAGTATTGGACAAGACCCAGTTTCACTGTGTTTTGTTTTCTCATTTAATATCTCCAGGCAGACATGATATTAAGGCTACACACAATTGCATTCTTTATTTGGATAGACGTAAGGTGAGCGCTCCAGGTGAATGTAAATCAGTTTCTGGAGCATGAGGTAAGTGATTATGTTCATGCTTGAAATCATCTGCATCTCAGTGCTTTGCTCTCCTGACTGGAAGCCTGATGCGGTGTCTATTCCCAAATACTGTAATCAGAGAAATGCTGTTATTCCAATTGACCACATCCTTGGAAAAGTTTAGCATTCATCCCCACACCATGCCATCCTAATAAGCTGCAAACCATCTTGATGGCCAAGTTTTCCAGGAAAGTCACTTCTGATTTTGCTGGGCATGTGCAAGCACAGCCTACGCACTCAGTGGTACACAGAATTTCTCTTCCCTAGCAGCTCCTCAATTTTGATTTCAAGATGTTTTCCCTCTCCAGTTGCAAGGTAGGAATTTGACTCTCTTATGTAGACAATATTGGGTACTATTTGCCCTATTGTGTTATCTAAAAGGTTATTGACCACTCCTCCTGGCTTGAGAGCACTAAAAATGTTAGATCTCTGGCTTGCAGGGATTTAATGTACAAAGGCACAGCATTTTCCCTATAGTTAGCCTGGAGAGACGACTCCTGCCAGAATCCATGGGCTCCCTTTAATCCTCTGCCATATTCATGAAAATGGAACCTAACAGCCATTTTGTAGGAAGCTATGTCAGATTCTGTCTTACAATGTGAAAATGCTGTCTTGTACCTCACTGGGGAATATATTGGGTAATATACCATTAAGCTCTGTATTACTTTGCAAGTCAACCAGTAAGTTTAAAAGACATTAAATCTGAGCTTAGTCAGTTTCTAAAGATGTGAAATACTCCATTTGTGTTAGTACAATGCTGTCAAATCTTGCCAAATTTTAAAGTAATCTTTATAGTTCTAATGAAAATAAAAAGAGAAGAATCAAATGGAAAACACTGACGTCAAATAAATAGTTAAAAAGCAAATGTCCTAAGCATTTCTTGGAACTATTCAAACTTGTAAAGGGTTCATTAAAACTAAATCCAACAGTGTCATTGACAAGAAGACAATGTCAGATTCTCACAGAAACAAAATATGTTCTTATCTCAGTTTTCAAAGCCATTGACAATGGCTTTCTGATGAACTTTGACAGGTTTTGGTAATTGGATTCATCCCAGCCTTCTCTTTCCTCTTGTTAGTTCTAGTTCTTCTATTTGCTGATCTTCCTCTGTTGTTTTTGGTCTGCATCTTTCCTGTCTTGCCACCAAGCTATGATAGCTCCCTTCCTGCCCTTCAGCGTCCTCTTTTCACCTTGCACTAGTCCACACTTTTCTCTGTATATGTCTTTGTTTTCCTGCCTTTCCATGACCACCATTGTGACAACATGGTTGTGGGTAGAGGCAGGCTTCCCCATTCTCCACTCTGAGTGCCTGGCACACTGAAACACCCCTAGGTAATGTGCCATATGGTGTCCCTGGCTGATGGGCAAATCACTTCAACAGCTGGAACCTGTGCTAGTTGAATTGCCCCCTTGGGGTGACTGTGCACTCAAAACCCTTCATTATGCCCCTCTGCTGTTTAATGGTTGAAGCCCAAGAAGAGCAAATAATTGAAATGACACTGTTGCACTGTTGACAAAAGTGTAAACAAGGAGTCACTCAGTCCATGCCTCTAAATGGAACAGTGAGAGCTTTGAGATTGGGCAGGAAAATGATGCCCATCCTGCCAAGGCAGATGCAGTGAGAAGAGAGTAAGCCTGCTCAGACATAGGGGCTGAGCAGTTTGAAATTCGATCTTGCCTTTGATTTTGATCTTACTTTGATCTTGCCTTCCCAAGACCCATTTCCCTTTCCTCTTGTTATCAAGGTATTGGATCAGAGATTTCCTGACCACTCACTCTTTAGGGCCTGCTATTCCAATTGACCACATCTACCAATTGACCAATTGATAGAAGCAGTCAGGCTTCTATCCCCTGACCTCCTCTGAGTTTGTCTTAGACATGTTCTTTGACTCCTTGGAGAACCTGAGAGGCAGGATTCTTCTAGGTCTCATTCTTTTCTTCTTTAAAAGTCTGTCCTGCTGCATTACCTCAGATTTCTACTACACTTTGGATGAAGAGAAAATTCCTTCACACGGCCCAAAGAACTCTGTGGGGTCCCCCTTCTGACTTCCCTCCCCTTCTCTAAATCCCTAAAATGAGTCATGCTCCATCCATCCTGAAGCCCTCTGTACATGCTGTTCCTTCTGCCTTAGATGCTATTCCCAGCCATCTTTACCCAGCTACCTCCTACTTGTCTTTCAGGACTCAGCCTTACTTTGGGGAAACCTTTTCTGACCTTCAAGTCTAAATTATGCCCATCTTGTTTTACTTGCTTATAGGATGTATCATTTCCCTTTGTTTCACTAATCACAATTTGTAATTATTAATCCATTGCATGTTTCTTTTATACATGTCCCCTTGCTAGACTGAACATTCCATATGTTCTACATATTGCACAGCAAAAGATAGGACAAGTGCAATAGAATTGGCATCAAGCGTGCTGGATTTGGATGCAGGCTTATGCCACTTGCTAACTGTGTCATCTCCAACATTTTATTTAGTCCTGTAAGTCTGGGGTTGAATAAAAAATGGAAAGTAGTAACATATAATAGGTACAGAACCAGAATACATCGTGGGAATCAGAGATTGAGGGAGCATCTAGAAGTGATGAAATCAAAGGCATGGGCCATACTTAAATTCTCTTGCATCTTAGTACCTGGCACAAGAAACAAGTTCAATGTATGTTTGATGAATGAAGTGGTCCTCACTCATTTGAGAAATCCATACAAAATTCGAAGTCACTCAATTTCTATCTCTCAGTTCATGATGTCCCCCACAGTCACTCTGTCCTCTTTCATATTCCTAAATATGCTATATTTCCTTCTGCCACAAGGCCTTTGCCTGTGCTTTCTTCTTCCCCTGGTATGTTCTTCTACCCCACCCACTTTTTTTATCTTCTATTCATCCTTCAGAGAGCCACTTAAACGTCACTTCCTCAGAGGAGATTTTTCTATCTAAGACTAGGGAATACTGTTCTGTTAGGCAAGTTCTCAAAGCAAATTTTGCCTCCATATTTAAATGTGTATGTGTGCGTAAAAGAGAGAGAGGGAGGAGGAGGAGAGAGAGTGAGCACTGTATCTCCTCCACCAGGAAGCATATCTGGTTAGCTCACCATTTTATCTCCAGTGTCTGCCACTGTGGGTGGCAAAGAGAGGGGACTTAATTGGTAATGTTAAAGAAGGAAATCTTGGACACACAAAGATAGAGATTCCATTTCCAATCGTTGGCTCCATGCCTGGCATAATCACAGAAAACAGAGACAAAAGGTACTTGGTGGGAAGGGGAAAGAGCCCGAGGCTCCCAGGGCATACACTTTCCCTGCAGTATTTCCCAAACCAGCTCAAGAGAGGAGGAGTGGACTCTGCTGTCCCGAGGGTGGCCACCTACATTTTCTCTAACTCATCTTTGATATATTCACTAAACAATAAAGCATAATTATCAATAATGACTTCTATAGAGCCTGTGACAAAAATGAAAATCCAACAACCCCGCCTCTTTTGTAAAGATGGGAGCTTATCTTTCAAACAGCTTGAGCTAACACCCAGGTTAGCACCTAATTGTCTCCTCACAATAGAAAAATGAAATGGTTGCCATGACAACTCAGTGATGAGTTCAGGCATTGAAGTTTTTTTTTTCTTTTTTTTGACACAAAGCTGCTGACTTTGACTTAACTGAGACCCTATATGTGTTTTGTTTTTGTCATGCTAATTTCTCCTAGTTTTAAAGAAATCATCAATAAATATTTTTAAAACCTGCCTTCTTTAGATAATATAAAAGTGATCCACAAAATAATTAATAAGAATGTGAGTATATTGCTGTCTTTCCACAACTCAGATCTCTCCATAATATCTAGGCCCGTGTTTATAATTTAGGGAAAAAAAATGTTAGAAAAAGTTCTGTTGTTTCATCTGACTCCTGAAATGAAACTATATGAAACTTTGATATAATTATTAAAAAATTGATGAGTTTTTTTAAAATAAGTAATTTTAATGGCAATTTCTCTATTCAAGTTTAGCTTATGGATCACCATACTTTTTGTGTGTTGCTGATTGGGGGAGGAAGAGAAATAAGATACAGAAGTCTCCTACACAGTGTACTCAGAAATGTCAATAGGGATGTCAGGCCCCCCCATCAGACTGCCTGCAGAAGTGCCTGAAAATGTTATTCTCATTTCCCTGCAACTAGATGCTTATCTTTTCTCTTTCTCTTTGCTTATCTTTTCTCTTTCTCTCTCTCTCTCTTTTTTTTTTTAAACAGGGTCTCACTCTGTCACCCAGGTTGGAGTGAAGTAGTAGGATCATAGATCACTGCAGTCTTGGGCTCAAGTGGTCCTCTTGTCTCAGCCTCCCAAGTAGCTGCAACTATAGGCATGTGCCACCACCTCTGGCTATTTTTTTTTTTTTTTTTTTTGTAGAGACAGAATCTTGCTATGTTACCCAGGTGGCTTCAAACTCTGATGTTTATCATCTCTAGTGTAGGGATGGTCATCTCCAACCTCATAGGTCTGCTGAGACAATCAAACAGGCATCTCAAACAATGTCAAAAATAGGGCATTCACTGTGCAACATGCCTCTCCACATATTTTCCTTTTCTTGGGAACTGTTACCTCTACCCGGTTGCACAAATTGGAACCTTAAGTGTTATTCTTTAATACTTGTATTTCCCTCACTTTTTATACTTCATATCAGGTTTGTTTTCTGGTTGGCTAATGTTACCTGTAATATGAGTAATGCAATTTATAATATATGTAATAAGTAATAACAATAAAATTAATAATACCTGTAATATTTCTGGAATTTGTTCCCTTCTCATCCCAGTGCCCTCACCTGTCTCAAATATGTTTAACCAGTTAATACACCTAAAGCACAGAGACCAGTGGCTACCATTTTTAAGTTCTAAAGTTTTGGCTATTATCATTGTAATTATTGTTCTAATGCACTCACATCATGCAGATGATGCTATGGTAGCATCCCAACTGGTTTCGCGGCATCCATTTTTTTACCTCCCTTCAAATAATTCTGCACAGAACAACCAGAATGATCTTTGTAAAAGCTGCAAAGCAGATCATGTGGTCTGATGTAAAACATCCTTCAAAGACTTCCCATGGCCCTATAGTATCTGGCCTGGATATGCTTCAAATTTTTTAGCTAGTTTCTCTTGAATATGACTTATCTATCCTGGCATTCTTGGGGGATTCAAACTTAATTCCAGCAAAAGGACTTAGTGTATATTATTCTCTCTGTCCAGAATGTTTTCTGTTTGTTTGTTTTGCCTCAGTTCTCCTAACTCATTCTTCAGGTTCAACCTTCTTGCATTTTCTATGAAAAAATGTAACTTGAATGACCACATGACACCAATTTGAATTTTTTCCTTCTGTGATGCTCCCTAAGAGCAGCCTTCTCTTTTCATTCACAGTATATATAATTATCAGTAATTATCATTGCAGTCATAGATTCAGTTATCTCAAGTCCTACTCTCCCACTAGAATTTAAGGTCTGTGATGGCCAGGGGGTACGCCTATCAAAAACAAAGACTTCAAAAAATAATTTGTGAATGAATAAAGAGAATAATAATCCCAAAGTATGGTGCACATATAAAAGTCCTAATGAGTAAAACCTACCCTCTTTTTGAGGTATAAATATATAATGAGTGGATTTAGAATCTTAAAGTAAATACACATAGAGAATATACATTAAAAATCCTAAGTTTGCAGAGAGGTTACATGACTTGGGAAGAGACATAGTAATCAGGAGCAAAGCTAAGAAGAAAGTTGAGGGCTCTGGGACTCTAAAGCTCACTCTACTATACAGATAGTCACTTTCAACTAAAAAGCCTATTTAATGAAAGAGTAGATTGTAAAACTGTTTAATTTTTCATTCTCCACAGTTTTAATTGCCAGTACTTGGAAAAACAAACAGCTCTAAGTATTTCTAAAGGGAACTGACAAGAAAATTCTGATTCTTTACCATGGAGTGCATATTTGTATATGTGCTTTATATTTAAATTCATATTTCCTATTAAGAATCATGGGCAAACATTCTCCGTATGCAGTTGAAACTGTGTCCAGTTCCCTTACCAAATACAACCTTTTGTCGAGAGAATGTGTCATTGCTATCTTTTCCACCAATAGTGTAAACACACCCAGGCAGATGTCCCAAATGATAAAAGGTGTGCTTGAGCAGGCAGAAAGAAAAAAGAATGAAAAATAAATAATATACAAATTAAATATAAACATTGTCTGAAACATGAACAGGTTGCAATGTCTGATGATTCTGCTGATATGTGGTTATAATATGAAATTTACTAATTTGAGAAGATCAAGAGTAGACTAAGAAAACTAACCATAGAGCAGGAAGGAGGAGCTTCAGCCACATAAGGAA
This sequence comes from Colobus angolensis palliatus, assembly GCF_000951035.1. Classification (NCBI taxonomy): domain Eukaryota; kingdom Metazoa; phylum Chordata; class Mammalia; order Primates; family Cercopithecidae; genus Colobus; species Colobus angolensis. The sequence continues at coordinate 475,841 of NW_012118977.1, read as the reverse complement.
GATGAATTGGAATTATCTGAGTTTCAAGTAAGCATTGAGTGCTCCAGTATCTTTATAATTTTCTTTCTATGGTAGAACAGTACTACCTGTTTCTATTTATTTTCTAGATGTTTTGCTTACATATAAGATGGAATAAAAATAGAAGACATGCGGGTTAGGGGAGGGATAGCATTAGGAGAAATACCTAATGTAGATGATGGGTTGATAGGTGCAGCAAACCACCATGGCACGTGTATACCTATGTAACAAACCTTCACGTTCTGCACATGTATCCCAGAACTTAAAGTATAATTTAAAAAAAAAAAAACTAGAAGACATTTGGCAATTCCAAAGCAGAGACTTTGCCCATAATAATGAATGAGATACTCAGAAAGGTGCCCCAGATCTCCAGTGAGAAAAGTCTGACCCCTTTACAGACATACAAAATGGATCTGAGTCATGAAATACCCATATCAGAATGAGGATAAGGAGTTGGAATCCTGTGAAGTGGTATCAAGGGGATTATGAAGAGGACAAAAGAGAATTTTTTCCACAATGACAACAAAAGTGGCAGCCTGAGGGGTGACCTCAAATGAAAAGACCCAGGCCTGTCCAGGAATTGAGGGAATTAGTTGATCTTGCGGGAGGAACACTGAACTCCATAGAAAAGAGGACTCCAATCTTGGGTTGAGAATTGTGGTTGTAACCTTAAAGAAATGACCACTTTACACATCCTTGTATATTCTGGAAAGTTTGGCTGGGTAATTATAGGGTGTCTAATAATGAACTATCCATTCTGTTTCTTCCACTATAACGCTGTGGCACAGGCTTTGCACCCATTAGAGATGTCTGAGACAAGCTTTTCTTGTCCTGTGGTCATAAAAGTGAGACCAAAGTTTGCATTAAGGCATAGTCTTAACACATATATCCCTGGTATAGACATGAAACCCCTGGACTCAGGTGTCAGAAATCCTAAATTCCAGTTTCCTCTCTTTCACTTAGTATTTGTGGGAATTCGTATAAAGGCGTTTATAAATCCTTATGTCCCAAGTATTTTTTTTTTTTTT
>NW_012118977.1:473099-473451 GCF_000951035.1 Colobus angolensis palliatus | reverse complement strand
TGTGCCTAGATACATGTAAGCATATACAATACATATATTTTCCTCAAATTTTTATTTTGAATACTTCACAATTTTTCAGAAAATTTGACATAGGAAAAAGAACATCTGTATACTCTTCATGCAGATTCACCATCTGTTCATTTCCTGCTAAAATTGTTTTATCTTTACTCTTTTTGCTGAACTATTTAAAAGTCATGTACATTATAATACTTCCCACTTTATTTCTGTATGCATCACCTAAGAAATAGACACTTTTGTGTATAACCACAGTACCATTATCACACCTAAGAAATTTAACAGTAATTTCATATCATTTAACATATGAAACAAAGTCAAATTTATCCATTTGTTC
>NW_012118977.1:471245-472559 GCF_000951035.1 Colobus angolensis palliatus | reverse complement strand
CAAATTTTTATTTTGAATACTTCACAATTTTTCAGAAAATTTGACATAGGACAAAGAACATCTGTATACTCTTCATGCAGATTCACCATCTGTTCATTTCCTGCTAAAATTGTTTTATCTTTACTATTTTTGCTGAACTATTTAAAAGTCATGTACATTATAATACTTCCCACTTTATTTCTGTATGCATCACCTAAGAAATAGACACTTTTCTGTATAACCACAGTACCATTATCACACCTAAGAAATTTAACAGTAATTTCATATCATTTAACATATGAAACAAAGTCAAATTTATCCATTTGTTCCAAAAATGCCTCATATGATTTTTCCTCAATCCAAAATACAATCGAGGTTCATACATTGCATTTGGTGATGTCTTATTAGACTTGTAATTAAGAACACTCTCCCTGCGTTTGGTTTCTAAACAGATTTGTTGAAGTATGCTCAGTAAACTGTGCATAAAGACTAGAATTTGATACATTTTGACAGATGTACACCAGAGAAATCACTACAGTCAAGATAGTTATCAGCATCACCTCCAAAAGTTCCTCATTCCTCTTTATAATTCTCCCTCACTCCTTTCAACTTCCCCCATCCCCAAGCAACCATTCATTTGCTTTTGCTCACTGCAAATTCTTTTCTGTTTTCTAGAGTTTTATATAAATAAAATCCTATGATATCTACTATTTTTTGTCTGGCATCTTTCATTCAGCATAATTATTCTGAGATTCAACCATATTATTGCATGTATCAATATTTCATTAATTTTTATTGCTGGGTAGTTTTCCATTGCAAGGATATACTACGATTTGTTTTTCCTTTCGACTGTTACAGACATTCGGGTTGCTTCCAGTTTTGGCAGTTACTGTCACTGATATTCATGTGTAAGACTATATACATATTTTTCATTGGTGGGAGGGTGGATAAATACTTTGGAGAGGAATGGCTGGATCATATGGTAGGTATATGCTTAACTTGTTAAAAACCTGCCAAACTATTTTACATTCTTTTTTTTTTTTAGATGGAGACTTGCTCTGTGGCCCAGGCTGGAGTGCAGTGGCATGATTTTGGCTCACTGCAAGCTCCACCTCCTGGGTTCACCCCATTCTCCTGCCTCAGCCTCCTGAGTAGCTGGGACTACAGGTGCCCGCCACCATGCCCAGCTCAATTTTTTTTTTTTTTTGTATTTTTAATAGAGATGGGGTTTCACTGTATTAGCCAGGATGGTCTCTATCTCCTGACTTCACGATCTGCCCACCTCAGCCTCCCAAAGTGCTGGGATTACAGGTGTGAGCCACCACGCCCAGCCGC
>NW_012118977.1:467490-471195 GCF_000951035.1 Colobus angolensis palliatus | reverse complement strand
CTTCACGATCTGCCCACCTCAGCCTCCCAAAGTGCTGGGATTACAGGTGTGAGCCACCACGCCCAGCCGCATTTTACATTATCAGCAGTGTATGAGAGTTTCAGTTCCTCCAAATCCCTTCTAACATTGGATATGGTCAATCTTTTTTAACTTCAGCCTTTCTAATAGGTGTGCAGGAAAATTCAACTGTGGTTTTAATTTTTGTTTTTCTAATGACTAGTGATGTTGAGAAAATTCCCTGTTGGTATTTGTAGTATCTTCTTTGGTGACATATCTGTTCAAATATTTTTGCCCAGTTGTTTTTTATTGGGTTGTTTGCCTCTTGCTAAAATTTGAGGGTTTTTTGATTCAAATATAGGCCCTTTATCAGATACATGCTTTGCAAAAAATTTTCTGTCTGTATCTTGTCTTTTGATTCACTTAACAGTATCTTCTGAAAAACAGAAGTTTCTTATTTCGAAAAGTCCAGTTAATCTGTTCATGTATAAATTGTGTGTTTGCCCAACCCAATGTCACAAAGATTTTCTTCTATTCTAGAAGTTTTATAGTTTAGGTTTTATGTTTAAATCTATAATCTACTTTATGTTGATTTTTATATATGGCACTAGGCATGGGTCTGTGCATGTTTGTTTATTTTGGATATTACTATCACTCTAGAATCATTTGTTGAAAAGGCTATTCTTGCTCCATTGTATTGCCCTTCCACCTTTGCCAAGACCAGTTGTTCATACATTTGTGGGTTTAGTTCTGGACTCTACTCAGTTCTAATGGTCTGTTTTTTCTTATACTCTGTTGTTCCGATTTCTAGAGCCTTATTGTAATTCTTGAAATCAGATTTTATTAGCCCTCCATTTTATTCAGAGTTGTTTTAGCTTGGCTTTCTGTATTTTTGTATAAATTTTAGAAAATGGATGTCAGTTTCTGTAAGAAGCCTGCTGGGATTTTGATTGGTATTGATTTGAATTTATATTATAATTTGGGGACTTGATATCTTAACAATATTGAATCTTCCAAACCATCAACAAACCATATTTCTCTATTTATTTAGGTCTACTTTAATTTATTTCAGAAATATTTTGTAATTTTTCATATGTATACATCTATAATATTTTGTCATTTCTCAAAACATTTGACTTTTTGGAAGATCTCAGGCCCACGCCAATGTCTTATAAAATGCCCTGCCTTCTGCATTCCTTTGTTCTTTCCTAATTAAATTCAGGTCAAATGTTTTTGCAAAGAAAGCTTCATGAGTGGTACAATAGGCATGTGAATGCATCTCCTGTCAAGAGGCACCAATTATTAGGCTGCCCTGCTACTGGTGATGCTAAATTTGATCATGTGGTTAAAGCAGTGACTGCCAGATGTCACCATTAAAAAGTTACAGTTTACCTTTGCAACCGGGAACTAATCTAGGGCTGATACATTCAGACAAAATATATTTTGAAAAGTTAAACCATAAGGTTGTATTTAATACTTTGTTTTTTTTTTTTTTAGCTTACATTCTATATTTTATCTACATATTTTGTTTTCATCTATTCTGTCTTGGTAAACAGAACTTCAGTTTTCTCTGTAGATTAGAAAGCAGATGCTACTACTTCCCTGCCCCTCACTCCCATGAAATAATGTACCACTAGAAATAATATGCCACTAGGAAATGCTTGCCTAGCCCCGGTACCAAATGCCCAGTAATTATACTATTAAAGGTGGAGTTAGTCTGAAGAAAATGTGGGATAAGCTTCCAAGACATTAGAATAGGAAAACAAAATCCTCACCCTTTTTAAAACATCTCACCATGTTGAAAATACACATTCTCTTCCTATCTCAGTTAGACCTTGTTGCTGTGGAGCCAGCCAGAGTTTGATCAGTTTTATAGATTTATAAACTATGAACCAACCTGTTTATAGGCCTTCAATCAACATTAAACAAAACCAGATGTCTCACTTACATAATGGTGTGTAATACCTGTGAACAGATGGGGCTTCCAATTGATGATTACTTTTTCTTTTTCACATAGGATGTATTTTATACCCTTTGAGGAGAATTCCTATCTACTGAGATTCTACTATGTGTCAGGCTTGGTGCTGTTCGACTTACATATGTGATTGTTTTAAAATAGTCTGACCATTATTGAAGTTAAAAGAGATGCCTTTAAATGGTCATTGGGCCCCCACTAGATTAATCCAATGGAAGCCTCTTTCTCTTTCCCAGTAACTCATCTCTCATAGCTATAAAGCATATTTCTGTACAATAACATTCCCTCCAACTCACAGGCTATCTCCTATACTTCATGATGCATTGTGTCCCCATCCCTCAGTGTCCATGAAAACAGGAGTAAACAGGTATTCTGCAAATTGTATGAAAGCAGTAATATTCATTTTCCAAGATTCAGTAAGTTACAGTTAATGTTCATTTCATTTGGCTTAAACCAGAGCAGGTCTTCAAGGGAGACAGCTCAACAGAAATATGAGCAATTCAGACAAAGGAATATTCAGTTACTGAGTTGATTAATAGGAATTGCTTCCACTATTTTAAAATCCTGGTTTGCAGAAATCTTAAAATCTTTGTGAAAAATGCAAAGAAATCTTTGGTATATAAACTCTCGATATTATATTTATGTAAAATGATAGTATTCACCTTTCAAAAACTTTCATGTTTTATTATCTTTTTATAAATTAGAACTGCAAAAGTAAAAAAGAAAGCTGAAAAGTATATAAACAAGAACTGGGTGGAAAACTGTTGGAAGAGTTCAAAGACTCAAATTCAATATAGGTCATGCATTTATATTCACTATTTGATGATTTCATTTTATTTGGTGTTTGACATTCTGTGGACCATTCTATAAACAATGGTATGGATTTTCCTAACATGTTATTCCTACTTACAGAATCCTTTGTTCCCCCCAAATAGTCGCTTTAAATTGTCTAGGTAGCATTTTTCACAGAGGGTATCGTTAACTCGCTTTATATCAGCTATCTCTCTAAAAATTGACTATGAGTCAATTTCACTGGATTTTGTACACGCTTGCTCCTGGGAATTCTTGCTGCAGCTAGCTTTCATTAAATGTCAGAGACTGCATGAGTGGGAAAGATAAGATGAAGCAAACTAAAATTATCGCCAACTTTTATCTAGGCGAAAGGCTACCAAAAAATGGCAATGGAACCAATTTTCATTTTCCCAAAACTAAATGGTTCAAGTTTCACACAATCATCTATTTTCCTCCGCTGACTTTTTAGAACATTCCATACTCAAAAGCTATATAGTGAGCATTTATTTGGAGTTTTAATACTGTATGCTCTAAATTCATTAGCAATGCATTGAATTTGTCTTATAAAATTAACCACGATATCCATCAAGACTTGATGCTTCAAAGATTCATTCAGATTTTAGAGTGTTTATATTGACATATACACACATACCCATTCTTCCTCCATGCAGCCATAAGGGATACCTTTTGATGCACATAAACTTGGGAATTAAAGAGGGAAGCATTAACAATAGTGTTCTTCATTCTTACCAATTCTGGTTTAGTAATTAATCTATGGTTATGATCTTCAGTGATTCAGTAAGAGTGGAGACACATCACGCCTGTAATCCCAGCACTTTGGGAGGCCGAGGCGGGTGGATCATGAGGTAAGGAGATCGAGACCATCCTGGCTAACACGGTGAAACCCTGTCTCTACTAAAAAAAAATACAAAAAAATAGCC
>NW_012118977.1:442631-465914 GCF_000951035.1 Colobus angolensis palliatus | reverse complement strand
CTGGAATGCAGTGGTGCAATTTCAGCTCACTGCAATCTCTACCTCCTGGGTTCAAGTGATTCTTCTGCCTCAGCCTCCCAAGCAGCTGGGACTACAGGTGCATGCCACCATACTTGGCTAATATTTATATTTTTGGTAGAGACCAAGTTTTGCCAAATTGGCCAGGATGGTCTTGAACTTTTGACCTCAGGTGATCCACCCGCCTCGGCCTCCCAAAGTGCTGGGATTATAGGAGAGAGCCATTGCAACCCAGCCAGGAAATGCACATTTAACTGCACACACTCACCCACAGGTTTTGATTTATGGACAGGATAGAAAGAACATTTGAAGTAAAGATACATACCCATGCACTAGACAGAACCCCCAAAAGTTCTCTCTTCAAGTTGCTATTATATGCCAAGCACAGTGCCAGATGCATTTACATTTATTATTACTCCTCTTAATCACCTGAAATAATGTCATTATTTTCATTTTATGGGTTGGGATGCTGAGGTTCTTTATATTACGTAAATATGATCACATAGCATGTAAGTGGTAGGACCCAGATCTTTCTTACACAGAGTTCCTTCATAAAGAAATTATGAAAATTGATGCATTTATTTTGGATTTTTCCACACATCCAAAATTCATGAGGAGTGCATGGGTGAACAGATTTCTATTCAGGGTGAGAAGTTGTTTCTCCAGATAGAAGCCAAATGGTGCTGTGGGGAAGAAGATCATAGGAGGTTTCTTTCCTGTTATGAAACCCTCAGTGTCTAGGAGCCATGACAATTGGTAAACCTATGTGAAGGTGGTAGTAAGGGAAATAGATGCCTCACCCTCAGATCCCTCTCTATGGGCAATGCACTTTTTCAAAGATACCTCCAAGGCATACAAGTGCATTCTCAAACCAAGAAGTCATTTGGAGGTATAGTGGATTAAACAGTGACCCTCAACTTCAGTCCTGAGTCTTTGAAAGTGACCTTATTGGAAAAAGGGACTTTGCAGATATAATTTGGTTTCATGGTTTTAATTTTCATTTCTGGGATGGGTTTTATACCTCCAATCCTCCATAGCCATCCCAAAGAATAGAGCCACATGCTTCATCTTGTTATTGGGTGAAGAGGTGATAACTTTGAACCCTGGGTTATTAGACATGGCTATCTTGATGGCCAATACAAAGTTGCTCTTTCCAGCTTTGAAGATTTTGCAAGACATATTTTCTCTTCTGCCACAAATTCAACTATACATCTCATTTAGGTCTTTGACAACAAGGTAAAGCAAATTCAATTTGCTTTGAAATTTCGGCATCAATTTACCTCTTTTTCTATTTCTCTTTGAAATAACCCACCACAGATATCCCTGTGGTTGGCAGGTCACAACCAGGCCTGAGCTGGGCTTGTACTTAGCTGACTTCTCTTGTTAAAATGGATCTGCTCACAGAACTAGAACCACAGACAGTTGAGGCCACTGTTAAGAGAGTCCTCATGTAAGTGCCTTGACTTCCCACTCCAGTGTAAGAGGGAAAGGGAAGAGAGGAAGGTAAGAAAAGGAGGTAAATTTCCAGTCGTCTTAGGTAGCAGAGCTGCTCAGAAGTCAAATGAGAGTGTGCGCCACCCTGTGCAATTATTTCCTAATACAGAATTGAGAGTTAAGTTATGGATAGTATTTCACAAGAACAAAAATTTGTGTCTACTATGCTTAAACATTTACTACGTATGAGCCAGGCACTGTGCTTTGTATAATGTACTTTATTGAGCAACTCATTTCAGTGCTATATCAGTCTCAGGTGATTCTCATTTTTTCAGATAGACCCATGGATTAAGAAAGTGGAATCAAGTTCACAGAGCTGATTAGTGGAGAAGCTGGGCTTCAAACCCAGAGCTTTCTAGTTCCAAAGCCTATGTCTTAACCTCTTCACTGGACTGGAGACAGTCAAAAGTAATAAAATAGAAGTGTTCTTTATGAAACAGTGCAGCAGTAGTAACAAATCTAGGAAGGACAGCTTCTGATTCCCTCCATTTGATACTTCATTAATTTAAGAGAAAAGTTTCTAGGGCCATTGATTTATAAACAAAAGACAAAGTAAGGTAGAATGGTGACTGGAGTGGATGACGCATTAATTATAGGGAGAGCACAGGGGCTAAAAATGTCACCCAACAGATGTAGGAGTGACAGATAAGGCTAGTTAAACTGTGCTTTGTCATTATGTTGAGGAGACAAGTTTACTGAAAGAACAAACTCATGTCAAAGTTCTGTGGCATTTTCACAGTATCCATTACCTTGCAACTTATTTATGAATCCTCTTGTGTCCGGAATTGGAGGTTCTTGGTCTCACTGATTTCAAGAATGAAGCCACGGACTCTCGTGGTGAGTGTTTCAGTTCTTAAAGATGGTGTGTCCAGAGTTTGTTCCTTTAGACGTTCAGATGTGTCTGGAGCTTCTTCCTTCTAGTGGGTTCGTGGTCTCACTAACAGGAGTGAAGCTGCAGACCTTCGTGGTGAGTGTTACAGCTCTTAAAGGCAGCGTGGAGTGAGTTGTTCGTTCTTCCCGCTGGGTTCGTGGTCTGGTTGGCTTCAGGAGTAAAGCTGCAGACGTTTGTAGTGAGTGTTACAGCTCATAAAGGCAGCCTGGACCCAAACAGTGAGCGGCGACAAGACTGATTGGAAAGAGCAGAAGAACAAACCTTCCACACCGTGGAAGACGACCCCAAGCGGTTGCTGCTGGCTAGCGCCAGCAGCCTGCTTTTATTTCCTTATCTGACCCCCACCCACATCCTGATTGGTCCACTTTACAGAGAGCTGATTGGTCTGTTTTGACAGAGTGCTGATTGGTACGTTACAATCCTTGAGCTAGACACAGAGTGCTAGACAGCAAAGTTTTCCAAGTCCCCACCAGGTTAGCTAGACACAGAGTTAGCTAGATACAGAGTACCGATTGGTGTATTTACAAACCTTGAGCTAGACAAGAGTACTGATTGGTGTATTTACAAACCCTGAGCTAGACACAGAGTGCTGATTGGTATATTTATGATTCTCTAGCTAGACAGTAAAGTTCTCCAAGTCCCCACCAGATTAGCTATATACGGAGTGCTGATTGTTGCACATACAATCCTTTGGCTAGATATAAAAGTTCTCCAAGTCCCCATCCAGCTCAGGAACCCAGCTGACTTCACCTAGTGGATCCTGCACCAGGGCTGCAGGCAGAGCTGTCCCCCAGTTCTGAGCCGTGCCTGCCCTCCTCAGCCCTTGGGCCGTTGATGGGACCCGTCGCCACGGAACAGGAGCAGGGGGCAGCGCCCGGGGAAGCACTGGAAGCGCAGGAGCCCACCACGCAGAGGAGCTCAGACATGGCGGGCTGCAGGTCCTGAGCCCTGCCCCGCTGGGAGGCCGCTGAGGCTCTGCGAGAATTCGAGCACAGCGCCTGCGGGACGGCACTGCTGAGGGACCCGGTGTATCCTTTGCAGCTGCCGGCCAGGGTGCTAACCACCTCTCTGCTCTGGGCCTGCGGCACCAGCCGGCCACTCCGTGTGTGGGTCCTGCTGAGCCCGCGCCCGCCGGAACTCACACTGGCTGGGGAGCCCGGTGCGCAGCCCGGGTTCCCGTCCACGCCTCTCCCTCCACGCCTCACCGCAAGCAGAGGGAGGCAGCTCTGGCCTCAGCCAGCCCAGAGAGGGGCTTCCACTGTGCTGTGGTGGGCTGAAGTGCTCCTCAAGTGCCGCCAGAGTGGACGCCGAGGCTGAGGAGGTGCTGAGAGTGAGGGTTGCTAGCACGTTGTCACCTCTCACTCTCTACTTGCACAAAGGTCTTTTTCAAAGGTGTTTTGAAGGGGCTTGCCATAAGACTATATGAGCTCAGAGAAAGAGACCAGAAATCAGCAATATAGAGGAAGTTGGGGGAGAATTTGAAGAGGAACCTAAGTTAGGACAGCTATTAGCTATTAGCATTAAGGCATGATTATAAGTTTTCTGGCAAAAAAATGACAGAAGGCAGAAGCAATGTCACATCAAAATGATTTAAGGAAGGGGGTAAGGGAGCAGTGGGGGTGCCAGCAGGATTTGGAAGCAGCACTGGTCTTAGAACCCTGGCTGCATCTTTTAGGTGAATTATTTTTCCTGTTTCTTTCTATATCTGTAAAATGGGTGTAACTTTACCTACCCTGCCGACTCCACAGAATCAAGGTGATGCTCAAAGAAGTCAGTATTTGTGAAAGCCCTGCTCTCAGGCAGGTTTTATTTGGCCAGTGCAGTCTGTAAATTTGAATTTGAATGCCTTTCTTTGGAACATGCACCATCCACTTAATATTCAGCACTCATCTTGTTTTACATCCTGCTGCTTCAGGAATTTTAGCTTGTGCACTCAAAACCTTTGGTTTAATGAGACTAGCCAGCCATGTAATATGAGCATATTAACCTGTTTACATCTGTTGGCCATGGAGAGTCTTGCGGGGCAGGGGTTAGAGGCAAGCTGATTCTGGGGACTGGACTTTGAGATAGCCTAAAGCGCTAGGCAAGAGTGGACATGACCCTCAGAAATAGACCTTCCTCAGAGAAATCCAGTGGGTTCTCAGATCTGTTACTTTGTGGATTTCAGAAGTATCTGACCCTGGACCATATTTTAACACAATATTCCTACCTGGATCTCAACATCAGAATTACATATTTTCTGAAGACTAGTAGAGAGGCTTTTAAAAAATTGATCATAATAGTCATAAATGATGCCATTTATTGAATCCTTGTCCTAAAAGCATTTACAGTTAGGTAGAGTAAGAGGGGAGAAAGATGCAAAGCAGAAAAAGATAAATAAGTATATAGTATGTTACAATGGAAAGTGCTATAGAATATAAGACAAAGGGAAGCAGGCTAAGGAGATGCTGGAGAGCAGAGGAGTGGTTTGCAGTATTCAGTAAGAGTAGGAGTTCATTGCAAAGGGGAAATGAGGGCAACGATGTGGCAGTGAGATTGTTAGCCAGGTGGGGAGCTGGAAACAGGACATTCCAGAGAGACACTATGATTCAACAGGGATGTTGAGTTCAGCCTGAACCAGGGATGTGCCTGATGTGAAAAACTCCATTGTCCTGTGGTGAGGATGAAATGGGATCATAAATGCTACATACTTAGCCCTGGTCCTTGCCTTATGGAAAGGTTTCAGAAAGAATTAGAAGATGTTATGCATACAGCTGGTCTCAGAAAACACTCTAATTTGTAATGATCTGGCCCTTATTGTCATCTTATAATTTCTGTAAATTTACTGAAATGGGTTTCGTTTATTTTAACTGGTATGGCCAATCATAATGGGTGGTTTCAGTCAACTTAATTCCTTGTGAAAGCGTAACCCTGTAAAAGAGCCACAGGGTGCAAACTGCAGGCTGGGTGGAGTCCCATCTAGGTTCGGCACTTAGTATTTCTGATGGCAGACAAGAGCCTTGTGAAGGGAGCCATGTTTGTTCCCCTCATTTGACAAATGAGGAAACTGAGGCTGACAGAGGTGAAGGGATTATCCACACTAGAATGTGGCAGAGCTAAGCAAACACACATCTTCTACTCAGAGTCCTTCCATGAGTCCATTTATTGAACAAATGCTCTTCACCAGGTACTGCTCTAAATCCACCCAAAGTGGCCCTCTCTTTCCTTCTGAGAACCTTCCCTATCTCTTCTCCCCTGCCCAGTCCTTGGCCTGAGCAATTGGATTCATGGAACATAAGTAGAATGGCCACATGTCCCTTTTTGCCAGGGACAGTCCTGTTTCTACCCATATCTTGGTTTGATTATTACTGGTTTCCCCCTTCACTCTCAAATATGTACCAGTTTGGAGGACTAACTTCGTAGTCATTCTGGATAAAATATCTGTATGCTATTCAGAACAAGCCAGCTGCCATTCACTGACTTGGTGCCTTGGTTTAAAGCATGGTTTGCTCAGGTAAATGTACTACCCTTCAGGAGTTAATGTTCTATTTTTTCCCCCAAATGTTGGTCAAATGTCCTGTTAAGAACTTGTTCGATACCAAAGGAATATGAGGTAGGAGAAGGCAGGGACAATATTCAAGATATTTGCCAACCTTGGCAGGGGCTGATGGCTTGAGCTGTATGTGTGCAGCTAGACTTGGCTGGGGGAAGGAAGAAATTCCACTCCCCACCTCCAGTCTTTCTCCTACTGGCTGGAGCTTTTTGCTATGGACTTGCCATCGGACCATATCCATTAAACTTCCTCCTGTCTATGAATTGCTATTTCTTCTGCAAAATGAGGGATGGGACTCTGTTATCTCAAAACCCCACAGTGCTGCATACTTACAATTGCAGCAAGACGGAGGTGAGGACCTCTTTGGACCAAATGTTGAGATTTAGTTGAAATTTCCTCCATGGAACTGAGCAGCAATTCTTCTCACAGAGCCAGGACAGAGGATTCTTTGCCAAGGAGATGTAATGAGATGTATGTAAATAGCTCTCCCCTTCTTGTTCTTTCTGCCTTCAGCCTCCTCAATTATAGACCAAGAGCTTTGCCAGTTTGCCCGAGTTCTAGAAATTCACCTCTTCTGTCCAGCAAAACAGGCATTAAGAAGCCTATAAATAATCATCTTATTCTCACATCTCTGCAACAGCAGGAAGGCTAGTACTGCAAACAAATGAATTGGCAGTTCATAGACAACTTAAATGAATATTGAAGGGGGAAGCTTACAGGATGCATTTGGAAGTAAAAGCAGCACTTTTTTTTGCCCAAGGAGGATCAAAAACAATTCCCCTTCACTCCCACCTATCTTCTAGCTTTCTTTTCCCAGGATAAGGTCCACAGCTCAGTTTCTGTCTTTGAGATGCTGACGCTAAACATGAGAAAGGAGAAAGAAACCCTTTGGGTCCCTGAACTCTGGGATCCTGTCATTTATCAGGAGAAGATGTAAACTCTATAAACACCCTGTGCTATTTAAGCTTCATGTGTTGAATAAGACAGAGGCTGCCTTCTTTCCCCCCAATTTTCCTTCAAATCCAAAAATTACAGTCAGAGCTGGGGTTTGGGGGCAGGATCAGGAGGCAATCTTCGTCAATTTTCATTAGTGCCCTCACTATAATGTTTTAAGAACCCTCTGACTCTTCCTTTTTTAAAATGAGGCAGGCCAGACGCGGTGGCTCGTGCCTGTAATCCCAGGTACTCAGGAGGCTGAGGCAGGAGAATCTCTTGGAGCCAGGAAGCTGAGGTTGCAGTCAGCCAAGATTATGCCACTGCACTCCAGCCTGGGCGACAGAGGGAGATTCCATCTCTAAAATGAATGAATGAACGAATGAATGAATGAATGAATGCAAAATATTGTTATGGACTTTGAATTTTCTCAATCTATTCCTAGAAAATGATCTCTGCTTGGCTTCTGTAGACAGAAAGGAATGCCACACTTCATAGTGCTATTGTAATCAATAATTTCACTCATCTGAAACAGAATTAGGACCAGAGTCTCAACAGGTAACAGATTTCCTTCTGCAAGGTAAATTTAAAAACAAAAATAACCCTTTTTAGCCAGCAGCAAGAATTATTTAGAAACTACCATTTGGCTTGACACAAAGTACCACCCTTTTAAGTATAGTAACTAGTAGTGGGTTCTGTACACAGTGGCTTATACACAGCATCTCACTTAATTCCTGCACAGCATAAGGGATAGGTAGATGAGTACCATTATTATCACCAGGGTTCAGATCAGAAAGGGAGGTGCAGAGGACTTACATTCTCATTCAAGGCTATAAAGCTGGGAAGGGGGAGAGCCAGAATTCATATCTGAGAGTGTTTTCACTCTGTAGCTCATGGGCTTATAGCAAGCAAGCTTTTGAGAAACACTAATGTTACTTAATAGCATTGACCTCAAAACATCATTAAGTCATTTTTTAAATCATCATATTTTCCTTGCGCAGGATAAAAGGTTTTCTTCCTTTGCTGAATAAGCTGAATATCTAGACACAAGCATTCAAATACAAATAATGCAGAAAAGAACATAAAAACAAATAAATCACCCTATAATTAAGTCCTCAAATTTTCCATTTGAAGCCTACATAATGATGTACTGTAATTATTATAAAAATAATCTGTTATCACCACTATGAAATTAGCTGTTATTACAGAATTCATATTGCCTTGGAATTCCAACATCTTTTCTTTTTAAAGAAGTACCCCCCTCCAAACCTGTTTCCTATTTTTCTTTTCCTTTTACCAGCAGTAGAAATAAATTTGGGTGGAAAATTATATAGGCCATGTTATATGATTAGGAATAGTTTTGGGAAGGAGGATGGTAAATAGCTGAATTCAGCCAACAATCATTCTTTACCTAAATATCAGTAACTCCCCCGCCGAAAGACAAAGAGACTTTGTTACAAATGTGATGGTATAAAAATAATCAACTCACACAAGTTAGCAAGGGGGTATGTGTGACACTGTAATATATATCAATTTTATTTGTATATCTCTGCCACATTGAACCACTGAGGGGGGAAAAACAAAAAACCCCAAGAGACAAAAATAACCACTATCAACAAGAAGTCAATACATTTAATTTTTTTTGAAACCTTTATCAGAAAGGTTTATTTTACCATCCTGGCTGAATGAAACACACAGTAACTTAAAATCTGAGGTTGTCATTTTCCCTGTGGCATGAAGTTGGTAGTATCTGGCAGACACACAGTGCTAAGGGGCCTGGGCAGAAACAATGAGTACTTCCTTCAGTTTGTTCCTTTAACCAAGACTGAATTGCCAGAGACACAGACCTGAGTATTAGCAAGCTCTACTTGACTAAATCCACTAGTCAAAAGGAAACACCACAAAGTCTGACTTCCGCCAAGTCCTAGAAGACCTACTTTTGTAGTCTTACCATGGCTGTCACCTTGGAAGAAGCACACTTTGTGTAACGTTTGACTTCGCTGCATCTGAAGACCTTTTGATATTTTTACAACATTTGACTTCTCTGCCCAGGTGCTAGGGGAAGTTGGCCTCCCTTGATCCTTTTTTTTTTTTCCTTTTGAGACGGAGTGTCACTCTGTCACCCAAGCTGGAATGCAGTGGTGCAATTTCAGCTCACTGCAGTCTCCACCTCCTAGGTTCAAGCGATTCTCCTGCCTCAGCCTCCTGAGTAGTTAGGGTTACAGGCGCCTGCCACCACACCCAGCTAACTTTTTGTATTTTTTAGTAGAGACGGGGTTTCACCATGTTGGCCAGGCTGGTCTCAAACTCCTGACTCAGGTGATCTGCCTGCCTCAGCCTCCTAAAGTGCTAGGATTACAGATGTGAGCCACTGCACCCGGTCTTGATCCTTCTTGTGTCCCAGATCTTCAAGTCTTGCTTTGATTATCAAGATGTTTTTTGTTTTCCTTCCTCCTCATGGCCATTTATTTTTTTCTTTTACAAACATAAAAAAAAAAAAAACCCTATTTATAGCTACTAATTAAAATAATAGCCATATTAAGAGAAAGAAGTTAAGCAGTACTCATTTCTTTCTCAGAATCTTTTTTGGGAGCCCCCAAAACTCTTAAAAGGAGAATGAAAGCTTTAGATATTGCTCTGGAAGTCACTGCCACACAAATAAGTTGTGTCCTAGTTTACATCTGGGGCCTCTACTAAGCATTGGGAGCATTGTTGTAAAATGCCGTTAGGCCGAATGAGCTTCAAAGGCAAAAAACTCTCCTCTGGTGGAAATACTCTGTTTGTAGGGCTATATAAAACAACAACAACAACAACAACCATGAAAATACAGATAATATTAATAATGGAAATGGATAGCTTCTCAAGTAGACTTGGACACTTTTTATATTCTTTTCTGCTAACCTCAAATCTATTTCTCCCTTGGTCTACCCCATCTCTTTACAAAGCAAGATCATCTGCTCAAGTCACTCTTTCCATCCTCCATTCTTCTCCATATGCCTAGCCTGTAGCACATCTGTTGTTTGTTGATTCCAAATCCACATCTCTTGAGTCTGTCTACTTAACCTTCACTGCCACCATCACTTGTCACCTAGAAGACTCCTAGTGGTCTCCATTATTACTCCTGTCCCCTCTATAATTCAGAGCAATTTTTTTCTTTCTTTAAATAAAATTATGTAGCCCTCATACTTCCAAGTCTCCATTGGCTTTCTATTGTATTTGCCTTAAATTCCAACCTCCTCAATATAGTCCACGTTGCTTCTGCACAATCTGACCTTAGCCTCTTCAGGTGCTTTCGTACCTGCTCTGTCCTAGTATACCAGCCTCCTTGTAGTTTCTTTAACAGTTCAGTCTCTTTCCCAGTTGAGTTAGTTGGTCAAGGTAAATGTGTGTCATTTATGGGCAAGGTGGGCTACAGCAAAAAAGAGAGCTGCTTTCTCAGGAATGGGAAGAAAAGGGAAGTATCTGTACCCATTCTTTGTAAGAGCAAGGCAGGGGCCACTGTGAAGCTAACCAAAAAGGAAGCCAGAGTTAAGCGCTAATTGTTTGGCTTGGAAGCATGATGAGAAAGAGGTTTTCCAGGCTGATTCTTACTGGCTGAGGGTCCACACCCACATCCTCATACCCACATGGGTTCTTTACTTCCATCTATGTAATCATCCATTATCTATTTAGCAAACTTTCAGCAAGCATGGACTATGGGCCAGTAGGATAAAATGCCAAGGGAACATTATCAGGACAGAATGGATACAAACGGATCGAACTTCGGCCCTTGACCCAGTTCACCTCTACAAGTATACCTGGTAATGTAGCCTTGTGATGCACACCCTTTTCCTGCCTCAGCGCCTGAGAATGACCTCCAGAATACAGACTTCACATGGCTCCCTGAGGAATGCTATTCTGATTAATGAAACAGCCCAGCTGTGGAATTACTTCTTTTAGACTAGGAGGAAAGTCTTTTTTGGCCTGAAGAGGAATTGCAATCCAGAACCATTCATTATCATCAAAGATGCTAACTCCATCCTTCAACTTCTCATACATGCACACATATACACATAACCTTCCCCCCAGAATCACCATGAAGCACAGGAAGACTTGTGGCTGTCTTTTTTTGGACATGAGAAACAAGGCAAAAGCTGTTGACAAAAAATTACAAGCATATCTTTGGGCCCACGTGTACTGTGGCACTAACAAGGACCTTTTAGAAGTTCAGTATTGGACCTGACAGGACTAACTGCACCATGATGGCTTAAAAATTGACTGTGATCAGCCGGGCATGGTGGCTCATGCCTGTAATCCCAGCACTTTGGGAGGCCAAGGCGGGTGGATCATCAGGTCAGGAGTTCGAGACCAACCTGACCAACATGGCGAAACCCCCTCTCTACTAAAAATACAAAAAAAAAAAAAAAAAATAGCCGGGCGTGATGGCACGTGCCTGTAATCCCAGCTACGCAGGAGGCTGAGGCCGGAAAATTGCATGAACCTGGGAGGCAGAGGTTGCAGTGAGCTGCGATTGCACCACCGTACTCCAGCCTTGGCAACAGAGTGAGACTCTTTCTCAAATAATAATAATAAATAAAAATAATTATTGACTGTAGTCCACCCAGGCAAACACATTAGAAGAAAGGAGAAAACCAGTGTGACCGCCATGGTGCACGGACTCTGCCTGGACAGAAGATTTCTCTTTTGCATTAGATTGTGGGCTGCTTGTTAGATTTAAGTTCAAAACCAAGACAAAGACAAATGAAGAGATGCAATATTCTGATAGACCTTTAAACTTATTAATGAGGGCTTAGCAAAAGTCCTTCTGATTTAAAACAACCAAACAGATGCTCCCCAAGTAATGATAAAATAAAATAGCCTATTTATGCAAGGAATGGGTGTGATAAATTCTATCTCAGTGTACTCCCAAATAGCAGGAAACTTTGGACATAGAAAGGAAAACTGGGGTCAGATTGGGGAAGATGACCACCTGCAGAGGCTAAATGCAAAGGCTGATAGCTCAGTCATACACAGGTCCACAAAAGCTTATTTTCAACACTTCCTCCCAGTAGCACACAGAACCACACTGCCTCTTCCAACACTGCACTCCGGGAGCCAAGTTAAGATTTTGTATCTTATGACTCTGTGGCTCATAGAGATTAGCTTGTCAATTAGGTTTGGTGGGTCTAGGGAGATAGGGAATGTAGGCTTTTTTTCTTTCTTCTTTTTTTTTTTTTTTTTGAGACGGAGTCTTCCTCTGTCACCCAGGCTGGAGTGCAGTGGGGCAACCTCAGCTCACTGCAACCTCTGCCTCCTGGGTTCAAGCGATTCTCCTGCCTTAGCCTCCTGAGTAGCTGGGATTTCGGTCACGCACCACCACACCCAGCTAATTTTTGTATTTTTAGTAGTGACGGGGTTTCACCATGTTGGCCAGGATACTCTTGATCTCCTGACCTCGTGATCTGCCCGCCTCGGCCTCCCAAAGTGCTGGGATTACAGGCGTGAGCCACCGTGCCCAGCCAATTGTCAGTAGGAAATTCAGCTTCTTTGAAGTTTGCTTTCCATGATCTCTTTGATCCATCTACCTCAGTTTAGGAAAATGTGAGGTATAGGGAAGTAATTAGTGGTTTCTGAGGCAAGGTCTCAGTTATTCCTCCTGTCTAGTGGTAGGCAAGGCTCATTTTGGGGAAAATGGGCAGGAAAGCCAGAGCTTTGGGTAGGGATGTGAAACCTAGTTCTTTTCTATCCCCTGTTTGCATGCTCAACGCACAACCTGAAGGGGCATCTGTGGAAAGATGTTTCTGGTCAATGAAGCTTCAAGGACAGTCTGAGTGTCAGTGGAGAACCAGATGGGGCTGATGGGCAGGGAGCCTCCACTAGGACCAAGCAGAGGGCTGTATGCTCTGGTCCTGACCCGGAAAGGGAGAGTGAAATCAATGCAGAATTTATGTAGACTGTCCAGACAGTCTGGAAAATTGTCCCTAAGACCGTAAAGTCTTGGGGAGAACTTTCCAGAAAAAGTTGGCCTTAAAAATCTACATGGAAAAATCCAGATAATTGAGGCTAAAAAATTTTCTGTGGTAATTTGTCAGGATGATGGTTCACATTCTCATTTTCCCTAGCTAACATTCCCAGGACTACCCTTTCAAAGACTGAGAAGTGAGATACCATGTTACAGTGTTCAGTATGGTGAGGAATAAAGATTTAGGAATAACATTTTTTCCTTAGTTTCTGCATCTGTTAATATTCTAAGAACTTATCTGGGAGGGAATTGAATTATTTAAGTAATTTGACAGAACAAAGAAAAATCATGTTACTCTCTAACATAATATACATCAAATGGCAACCAGGAGACAACTGAGGAGTTAAGCCTGTGCTATTAAAACTAACTATTTCTGCAAATTATATTATCAGAAGGTCTGTGGTTGCAGAGATATGTTTATGCATGTCCACAACTTCTTCTCCATTCTTTTTTGTATTCTTTTGGCATCTTGTTAATCACACATGCCATATATATATGTGATATATATATAATATATATATGATATATATATATAATCATGCCATATATATATATGTACAGACATATATACACACACTCAATATGCACAGTGTTTTAAAAATTGTGGATAAATGACAAGGGACATATGTACATGTAGTGCGCATACATGTACATACACCATCTGATGATTTTGTTTCAAGACTACATGTAGAAAAGCAAGACCATGGAATGGCCCAGCCTCTTAAATGACCATTATTCATATCTCACATACAAAAGACAT
This sequence comes from Colobus angolensis palliatus, assembly GCF_000951035.1. Lineage (NCBI taxonomy): Eukaryota > Metazoa > Chordata > Mammalia > Primates > Cercopithecidae > Colobus > Colobus angolensis. Next base: position 452,284 of record NW_012118977.1, on the reverse strand, counting down.
GTTAAGGGAAAGAACATACTGCTTCTACTGTGAATGGGTAAATGGATTTTAGAAAGAAATATCCTCCTTTCTCTCCTCCTCCACATGTAAAACACTTAGGCACTGTGGGACAATAATTCTGATGATGATAATGATATTAATAACCTCTTATTTGGATGCTTGATGATTTATAAAGTGCTTTTCAATGACATTGTCTCTGACCCCTGCCACACAATCCTGTATGGTAGGCGTTATTAGCCTCGTTTGACAGTTAAAAGAAATAAAAAGCAAGGATTCAAGATAGAGTCCCTAACCTGCCGGCCAGTGGACAGCTTCTGACCTATACAACAGTATGCACGGTGTTTTAAAAATTGTGGATATATGACTAGCATTTTCAAGTCTCAACTTTTTATGTAAACCTCTTGATTTCCAACTTCTCTTTAAAATTCTCGAGGCCTGGCCACCTTTGTTTTAGAGTAATGACTCTTTTAAAGCAGGGCATGAGTACTTCAGTTTTCCAGAGTCCCACTGTGCCCTATCACCCATTAGTGCCCTGTTTTGTTTGTTTGTTTGTTTGTTTTTCACTGGGCTTGTGGATACTGAAGTTGCAACCAAGTCTCAGAAAGCATAAGCAGTATGCTTAAGATCATGCAGCCAATAAATGGCAGGAGGAGAAATTGAAGCCAGAGCTCTGGTACCAGGCTTCTGTCTCTGACAGTGGCTCTCAAAGAGAATGGCTTGAACTGGATGCTGAAATCCCAAGTATGCGGTATAGGAATCTGCATGTTGAACAATCACCTAGGATGTGATGTGATTAAAATCCTTGCAGTCTGTGACAAACTGCAAAAAGCCCCATCCTAAGGACTCAGGAGACTTGAATCTCCTTGATTCTCTTACTAAGCTAGCCTGTCTCTCAGTATTGAGTCATCAAGTATTTGGGCACTTACAGAGTTCTGTGTTCTCTGCTCATGGATAATAATTGTTAGGGAGCATAGATCCATTCATGATCTATAAAATGAGTGCATGCTATGTGCTCATTTATTTTCCTGTTCTCATACATGAGAAACAGATTTTTCTCATTTATTCATCAAATATTTACTGAGTGTCTACCTTTGCATTATGTTTGACTATGAGGATCAACATGCCAGTTAAGACGTGATTGTTTGAGTTCTCAAACTAATAAATTCAAGTGAGACTGATTTGTCTGCCTGGATTACCCCAAAAGTACTTTGATACTTATCTTACGTTGGTAAGCACAGCCTTATTTAGAGCATGCACGGAACTCACATGGTTAATACAGTCCTATGACCTTATTTCTTTCCTGGTGGCCACTGTATTTAGACTTACTTGACCAAATATCTTTTACAAAAGCAACTTAAGTATTTCATTTTCTAGACAATGCATGATGAAAGCAGGAACACACTCAAAACACCAGATTTTAACCATCAATATTTCATTTTTTTGTATGAGAATGAGAATAGTTGAAATATTTTGTCTGAGAGTGCACAGTATGTATGTCTAAATTATGTCTTACCTCTCCCTCTACCACTTTTTTTTTTTTTGAGATTCTTAGGAAAATAAAAGGCAAATACAAACTCTACCCCTCTCTAAAGTTTTGAAAGTTGACTAAGTATTTGCTACTCAAAATGTAGTCCCAGGATAAGGTGTATTGGTAGCTCCTGGAAGTTTGCTAGGAATGTAGATTCCTAGGCAAAAACGTGCATTTACCAAGACCCCCAGGTAATTTTTATGTACACTAAAGTCAGAAAAGCAAGCCCTGGGTTAAGTTCGTTGTTAACAGTTCACTAGATGTGGTTGTTTTGGTATAGACTTATTTTATAAGGACTTTTAGATGCAGAAAAGCTAGGCAGTAGGAAATAGGAGGTACAATGTATTTACATACTGAACTGTCTGGAAAATGTTGATGTTTTTTAAATTACTGTTTTCCCCATCTAGATTTCAAAGTAAACATGGTAGGAGAGAGTGAGCTCATAGAAAATACCAAAACAAAACAAAACGACAATGTAGAAAATGTGATCTTATGAATTTATAAGAGTTTCTCATGTATTAGACATTAAGTCCTTGTCTTTTATATGTATTTCCAGTATTGTCCCTGTTTTTGTATTGTTTGTAATGTTTATCAGAATTTCATGTTGTTATGTAGTCACATCATTGGGCATTATTTTCTTTATTATTTCTTCTTTTGCTTTTAAGATCAATAATTATTAGCCTTGGCTGTACATGGGAATCATCTGGGAGCTTTGAAAACCACTGCTGGTCAGATTCTCCCCATGCTCCCCTCCCCTGGACATCCCAGTTTGCTTAGTTTGGTATCAAGATTTTCAAATGTTCCCAAAGTGATGCTATTGTGCCACCAGTGTTAAAAACCACTGCCCTAGAAAGTCCTTCTCTATAGCAAGATTAGATAATATTCAGCCACAAGTGCTTCTAAATATTCCATGGTTTTATTCTTCACCTGCTTCTTAGTTTGTTATATGATATGAATTTGGATTAAACCCAGGACACATTTGAACCCTTTGAATAATATATTGTTAGTTCTTCTTACTGTCTGTAATTCCTATTTTATCTTTTCCTTTTAGTTCCAGCAGATAATTGGTCTCACAATCAAATTTCAGATGAGTTACTACTACAATGGCAGAGGGTCAGAAAGTACCATTCCAGAAGTAAAAAGTTCTAGACATTTCTGGAGTCAGAGTTTTTGGAAGAAGTAGGAAGAAATTGAGTTTACTGCTTCATTTGCAAACAATCACTAGGAAACTTTTCCTTTCACTGACTAAATTGGTTAATGATTAATTTATTCAGTTTCGATTGAGTCAACAACCATCTTGACAATAATCACCAGAGAGACAAAGTGGAAACTTCCAGGGCTCTAAAATTTTACCCTTTAATAGTTGCTCTATAATTATGACTCCTTTACTGAGTGGTTTGTGAATGGACAAAATAGCTGTCAGAGGCAGACACATCAGTGGTTAGTCATTGTCATGGCTTAGTTGAAAGTCAGAGGTCTTGACATTGTATTTTATAGTCCTGACTTCAGTTAGGAAACAAAACAATTCGTCCTTTACCCAAAAATGCAGATGATATCACTCCAGAAAGCTTCACATCATTTTCATAATTTTTACAGTTTTCCAATCCCATTAGATTGCCACTCAGTTCTAAGACTTTACAAGCTTAAAGTACCAGGCTATAGTTACTGCTATAAATAGTATTTCTCAGACTTTCCTTAAATTCTCATTACATACAAACTCAAAGAGCAAATGGAATATATTTTCCTTCTATATGCTTGACTGGCATCATTCAGATTTTAAATTTCCAACATGGATCACATTCCATTATTATTGGAGAACAAGTAGAATTTTTGACATTTTAGTTTAAAATTTGTGCTTATAAAATCCACAGAATTCAGAGTATGGTAACCAATTCCAGGCATGTGGGCATGTCAAAATGCAGAATTTTATCACACAAGGCACTGAGCCTTTGCTATCAATTCTCACAGAATATAAAGTGCCATAGATATTGCACTGTCTTTCTCTTCACATCATGCTCAATAAACCCTCATTGCTATAGAACACCTGTCCCAGAAGACTTGTCCCAGTAGCATGTAGTTTTACACAGATCATGCTATCTTGCTTCCATGTGCTCTTTCTAGCTGAAGTCATCTAGTGAGCTAAGAATGAAATTGATCATTTGCCCAACATGCGTTGGTCATCAACTATATGTAAAACCCTGTGTAGGGCATTGTGGGGGACAGGAAGATAAACTGGTGTGGAACCTTGCCCAAAAGAGGTCATTTGTTAGGCAAGGATGTCTTATAAAATGTGGAAACAAAGTATTTCAGGAGTACAGGGCTGTATATATATTATGACAGGATTGAATCTCAAAAAATAAATTTAGTATAATTATACAGACACATAAGAGTATATACTATATGATTTCATTCATATGATATTCAAGCACAAGCAGAACTAATCTACGATGATCAAATCGGAATAATGGTTATCTGAAGATGGGTCCTGACTAGGAAGGGACGTAAAAAACTTTCTGAATGATGGAAATCTATATCTTCCTGTGGGCAAGTTACATAAGTGTACACATTTGTCAAAATGTATCCCAAACACATTTAAGACTTGTACATTTCACTGCTTTATGACATATAAATAAAATATACATATACTGCATACATATATTGCATGTATTTTTCATTAGTGATGCTACATATGTAGCATCACTAATTTAAAAAGGTAGTAGGAGTTTAAAGGAAGGAGAAATTTTAGGGGAAGTTGTGAAGACTGAAAAAAGGTGGTAATATTAAAATAGGCCTTGAAGAGTGAATGACACTTAATAAAGAACAGATCTATGGGAAGAAAGAAAACAAACTAGAGAGTGTTCACTGAAGGGTCAGTAACTCTGTAAGCCTCACACTTACAGGGCAGTTGTGAAAGGAAATACTTGCAACACATTAATGGGAGAGATGGAAGGGCAGCTTGGGGAATGACACTTAGATCATCAGGTAAATGGGAGCCAGTAGATGTTTTTGGGTAAGGGGGAAGTGTGATTGCAGCTGTGCTTGGGCAAGATGGGTCTGGCCATACTGTGTCCACAGATACTCATAGAGAGAGAGGAGTATGACAGAAATGTATGAAACTCTAGAGAGGTGCTGGAGTTTCTGAAGAAGCAAAATTGGGGCTGGACATACTGAATGACAGTGAAGAAATGGGGAGATGTAACACATTTAATACACACCATGTAGGATTGTCTTTGAGTTGTCTGGATGTTGGAGGTGAGGGAGACAGAGGTGGAACGTTTTAAGTTTGGCTGTTAAGAGGGGGTCAGCAAATTAGGAAATACAGTGGAAAATAATAACAGGTCTGTGAGAGGGTGTTGGACATCCTAAATTAGAGGAAAACCTGGGAAGACAAGCACATTTTGGACACATTCAACAGCTGGCAAAGCTGAGAAGCTCAGACCGAAAGCTTCTGGGAGATTCTGCCAAATCATTAGCTGTCTATTCCCCTTGATTTCTCTTGACTTCCAATCCTTGACCAAGCCTTTAGATACAACTAATGCAGGGAGAACACAATAGCGGTGTCTTTGTTTCCACATTGTCTTCCTTGTGCTACGATCCCTGTTGATATTATAATGACCCATCTTTCAAACTCTCCAGGGCGATGCAAATGTTTCTTCTAAGAGCTTACCCTGAAATGGCCTTCCATCTGGATTATGGCAACAGTCTAAACTCACTGGCAACAGCATGCCAATTTCAGAAAAAAATTGATATACCCAAACACTAGGTCCATTTTCATTTAGAAAGAAAAGAGGTGATCTTACGGGAAGGCGTTGTTGCATTAGGGTGAGTGGGTGTGACTGACAGTAGGAATGTGGAGACCTTAGTGGGCATCCCACTTTTATTATCATCAAACTGGATCTTCAGCAATCTTTTACAGTCAATGATTTAGCTTCCTCTTTCATAAAAGTGCATACTGATGTCTTCCTTAGAGAGTTATTTTGAGTATCAAGTAAATTAATTGATGTCAAAATGCATTACAAACTGTAAATTACTGAGTGAAATTGAATAGTGAGTATTCAGTTTTATAATGATGCAGTCCTTATATGTTGTGGAGCTTCTACTTTATCATTGGATGCATTCCCAGGACATTTCAAAGACAGATTAATCTTTGCAAAGATTAATTTATGATTCTGGAACTTGACCTTACCCTCCCCTCAAACAGTGTGGGCCTATTAGAGGAAGTGTGGAAATAAATGAGGAAGAAGTAGATAATTGTTGAACTCATAACCGATCATAACTCATATCCCAGGAAGATTTTATTTCTCCTGGATCCTTATCTGGTGTCTCAATTCTCTTGGACATGCCAGAGAGAAATTATAGAACTTTGCTCAAGGGAATACTCGGTACCTGGACACTGCCGTTCCTGTAATGGGCAAACACAGTTTACTGAGTCGGCTGAGAACGATGTCGGAATTGTCAGATCAGATTCTGTGACTGCTGCCTGTGACTAAAGCATGCCGAAGAGGCTCCTGTGGGAGAGGCTGCTTAGAAACACAGCCTGCCAGTCTGTGTCTTTGCATTTCACGGCTAATATTGCACTAGCTGTTGCTGTCATTCTTGCATCAAGTTCACATGCCTCAGTGACAGGGCAACACCATTGTTCAGGTTGACCAACCTGTCACTACGGCCAGTGGTCTGCCATGAGCATGTCCCCAGGTAGATGTGTGTGCGTAAAATGACTTCATGTTTCAAACAGGTGTGCCTCGTCTTTACCTAACAGGCGATAGGCTCCTGCAAAGCCATATTGGAGATAAATTCTGTAAACCAAACTTTATTTTTCCATTGATTTCTTCTGGAAATTTAGGAAGGCTTTGTGTCTGATGGATTTTTTAACAGAGGGTTGTGCCTGGCATCTCAGAATTGCTGTCCATCCTGAATGACAACAAAAAAGTCATTTGTTCCTTTGACTCAATGGCTGGCTTACTGTGATTCATTCTTTGTAAGGAGACATACGTTCAAGCCACCTTCCAATACACATCTTTCGGGAGTTTGGATGCTGTTTAAAGTGAGCATGGTGGCTCATGTCTAAAGTCCCAACACTTTGTGAGGCCAACAAGGGAGGATCATTTGACCCCAGGAATTCAAGGTTACAGTGAGCTATGATTGTGCCACTGCACTCTAGCCTGGTGACAGTATGAGACTTTGTCTCTAAAATTAAATAAATAAAGAAAAAATAAAGGGGACACGTCTGCAAATTTTCTTCTTCCTAATTGCAATATCTCCCCATGCATTTCTATCAACCATTCTTAAAAAATGGGGCAAAAATTTAGATTGCCTCAAATCATCTGGAGTATTCTCATGCCATGACCACGAAGTTAAAGGCTATTTCCATAATAAAGAGAAGAGATCATTTCAGGGTATGCTTTTGAGGAGATAATTGCATCTTATGGAAACCACTGTTAGTAAATAGAATGCCTGGTGTTTTTATAATTTGCCAGTAACCCTGACAGGTCTGCAACATGAGATGGGGCTTGTCATTTTGCCACCATGCAACGTTGAATCTTGGGCACTGAGAGCTTTCGGCATGATCAGTTAGGGCATGAGCTGAACTTTTACCCAGCACTCGAAATATTACAAGCCTAGGGTTCTCTCTGCATCTACACCCACTTGCTTTATGGGGAAGAATTTCATACTACAAAAGTGCATGTGATCAGAGGATTCTCTAAAGCATCTGAATATTTCTGTCTTGAATGCCAATGATCAATTACATTTTTAAAATAATTCTTGAATAAGATTTATAGGAACCTGGTCTGGTGCGGTGGCTCACGCCTGTAATCCCAGCACTTTGGGAGGCCGAGAGGGGCGGATCACAGGTCAGGAGATGGAGACCATCCTGGCTAACACAGTGAAACCCCATCTCTACTAAAAGATACAAAAAAAAAAAAAAAAAAAATTAGCCGGGCATGGTGGCAGGCACCTGTAGTCCCAGCTACTCGGGAAGCTGAGGCAGGAGAATGGCGTGGAACTGGGAGGCGGAGCTTGCAGTGAGCAGAGATCAGGCCACTGCACTCCAACCTGGGTGACAGAGCGAGACTCTGTCTCAAAAAAAAAAAAGATTTATAGGAACTTGCATGGTCTATCTCCCAAGTCATTTTCCTGATATAGACTAAGAGAACTCTCATTACCTGACCCTTGGAATTTTTCTACCATGTTCTCATGGAATTATTCTCAATCAATGTTCTCGTAACTTTAGAGTGAACATGTACTCATTTTTCAAACAATGACACTGTGTGTCCAGACACCATTAGATGCTCAGGAAAATAAATAGGCTGGAGTCCCTGTCTTCATTTAGCTGAAGTTCAGTTAGGGAGGATAACAAGAACAGTCATTGCTGCGTCTTCATTATCTTACAGTGATTCAGGGAAAGCCTGAGACCTGGGAAGTGGGGTAAGAGAAGACATTACAAAGAAATTGAGGCTCAAGTTAAATCTTGAAGAATGAATAGAAGTTACCTAGTGGACACAGTTTAGGCAAAAGAAGAACAACCTCTAGTTAGAATTCATGATAAACCTATTTTAAAGAAATTTCTGTTCTAAAATTGGGTAGTTTTGATATAATAACGTATTTTCAAGTTGATGAATAATTTAGATGTGCTTTTTTGAAGCAAAGTAAGTTAGCTTGCAAAGATTTGAAGTGGCCAGCTGCAATGGCACACACCTGTAATCTCAGTTCTTTTGGAGGCTGAAGCAGGAGGATTGTTTGAGGCCAGGAGTCTGAGATAAGCCTGGACAACATAGTGAGACACTATCTGTAAAAAATATTCTAAAAAGTTAGCTGTTTGTGGTGGCATATGCCTGTAGTCCCAGATACTCAGGAAGGTGAGGCAAGAAGATCACTTGAGTCTCCAAGTTTGAGGTTGCCGTGAACTATGATTATGCCACTGCACTCTAGCCTGGGCAATGCAGCAAGACCTTGTCCCTAAAAAATAAAATTAAAAAGATTTGCAGCCACACTGGCTTTGGCTCAGAGTAGTGTTTGATAGAGGACTGTGGGCCTCAGATCAGTGGAACAACTCCCAACAAGGGTTGAAGCAATTATCTGCTGAAGATGCTACATGCAAAGGCAGCAGGGCAGACTATAGCTTTCAGTGGACAAATGGTGAATTTCATCTTAAACATGAATGACGATATCTTCAACAGTTAATTAAAGATGCTATTTTATTAAGGAGTTAGGTTGGTTTGACAACTCCATGCTTCAAAGTTCTTAATGGAATGGACACAGTGTTGAACATCCTTCAAGTTCTGCTTGACTTCAGCCTAAGTGTTCTTTAGTCATAGGAGAGATTTAATCCACGTTCATTTCCAAATCCACTTTTTGAGATTTTTCAAAGTCCCATCTACTCTCTGGTAGTTATTGCCTTAAAGTTAGAAGTTCCTGGTTTCTTCCTCTTACTTTTATTCCAGGAAACTTGAGCTGTGCTGTTCCAGATGGTAGCCATTAGCCACATGTTGCTGTTTAAGTTTAAATTTAAATTGATTAAAATTAAGTACCTCATTCTTCAGCCCCACCAATCTCACTTCAAGTGCTCAATGCCCACATGAGGCTATGGCTGCTACATGGGGCAATTCAGAGAACATTTCCATAATTACAGAAAATTCTATTGGGCAGTGCTGATCTAAGTACCCCTGTGGTTAATACTACCTGTCCCCATATGTAAGAATAGGTGTTTGGTATCATTATTTGATGATCTTTGAGAAAGCCTTTATATCCTCTGTTGGCTTTTGTGGCTAAAATATTCAAAATCTGGCCAAAGTACTATAGCCTTGAAAGATCTGTGGATTTCTTTTTTCTTTTTTTTTTTTTTTTTTTTTGAGATGGAGTCTCACTCTGTCACCCAGGCTGGAGTGCAGTAGAGCGATCTCGGCTCACTGCACGCTCTGCCTCCCAGGTACACGCCATTCTCCTGCCTCAGCCTCCCAAGTAGCTGGGACTACAGGCGCATGCTGCCATGCCTGGCTAATTTTTTGCATTTTTAATAGAGACGGGGTTTCAACGTGTTAGCCAGGATGGTCTTGATCTCCTGACCTTGTGATCTGCCCACCTCGGCCTCCCAAAGTGCTGGGATTACAGGTGTAGCCACTGAGCC
>NW_012118977.1:393833-442581 GCF_000951035.1 Colobus angolensis palliatus | reverse complement strand
GCCTCCCAAAGTGCTGGGATTACAGGCGTGAGCCACTGAGCCCGGCTTTTTTTTTTTTGAGACAGATTCTCATTCTCTTACCCAGGCTGGAGTACAGTGGCACCATCTCAGCTCACTGCAACCTCCGCCTCCTGTGACCTTGTGATCTGCCCACCTCGGCCTCCCAAAGTGCTGGGATTACAGGTGTAGCCACTGAGCCTGGCTTTTTTTTTTTTTTTTTTGGAAAAAAAATGTGCAAAGTTGGATTTTCATCATTCCTACCCTTAGTGGAAATTTGACAATGTGTTTAATGGTGTATGCTTTCAGTTTGCAATGGGAAAAACACTTGTCAATGTTTTTGTTGCTGTTTGTTCAAGAAATAGGTTTCTAATTGAGCTAGAAAAGAATGAGATGATATGTGACAATTTAGTTGATCAACAAGCGGTTGGGGTAAATAGATGAGGAGTTTTGGCAAACTACTTGCTTTAGCTAACTTTACTAGGATAATATTAGTTACACAGTTCTGAGCTCAAACCGAGTTTTGAATTACTTTATCAGCCAAGTCATCCAAGCATAATTCTGAGCATGGAAAGAAGGGAAGCAGGAAATGGACATTTGGATGAAATACCATGTGCCGAGCACAATGTTAGAATTTCCACATATGGAATTTTATTCCAGATGAAATGAGATCTACAATGCTTTTTGAATACTAAATTAATAGAAGCATGTTGTGAACAAAAGGCAAGCATAACACACAAGATACATTGGGATATTTCCTCTTAAACTGCTGAACAATGTCTGTTGCTATTTGTACACCCCAAGGTCAAGGATTAGAATGCTGCTAATTAAGAAAAGGCTCTATTTATTGGGATGTAATTAAGTTAATGAAAATGAGAAGTAACCATAGAAGAAAAAAATTAAAAGATCAGCTTGAATGGGTCTTGTTGATAAATCTGGCAGTACATACAAAGAAATTAAGTAACAGTAATGCATTGTGGGGAAGGAACATCAATGATCACTTTGGAAATTTTTGTTAGAATCTTCTAATAGGCTATTGTTCATAGCAGACAAAATGGAACCAGTTTGGCTTGGAATTAGAAGCTTCAAGAGTAGTGGAGGATGGAAGGGCTTCAGTATTTAGGGCTACCCTAATTCCAGTTTCATTCCTCCCTCCTCCTAAACACCCCTCCTTGTCCACACACACCCTGCTATGCACAACAGCCCCACTGGGCTTCTTACAGTCCCAGTTTTTTCTTCTCGCTCCTATTTTCCTCTTTTGCAGCAGTGTATGTTAATGGTTAAGACCCAGACTCTGGAAAAAAAGTTCCTAATTTCAAACTCCAGCTCCATCACTTGCTAGCTATGTGTTTTGGGACAAGTTACTAAACTTCTCTAGTTCCTCAGCTTCATTGCTATAAAGTGAGGATAAAAATACCTACCTTATTATGAGCACGGAATGAGTTAGTATCATGACTAGTTCCTGGTACATGGTAAGTGCCTTAAGAGTGTCTACCACTCTTAATTTGTGGCAGCATCTGCCCACAAATTCACATTTTCGTCCTGTGATGATTATAAGAATGTAAGTCTCCTCTACCCTTGCACTGGCCCAGGCCATTTGTAGAGTTTTATACCTGTTGCGTCCCAGCACCAAATATGTACCTTCTTCATAGTAAGCATCAATCCACATTTGTGGATCAATGATTGCTTCAGACAAATTTCATTTAGATTCTGTTTCTATCAAAAATATAATCATGTTTTCTTTTATGGCTCTTTAAACCTGGCTATCAACACTATAGATTATATTAAGAAGTAAAATTATTCCATTGAAGGGATTCTTTGCTCTATGACTACTTTTTAAAGATGCACTGAAATCTTTTTTTAATGTTTAAAATAATTAAATGCAAATTTTCATTGCAAAGCCCAGCTGGGAAATAGATTGTAGGATGACAGTGCTCAGGAAGACATATAGGAAGTAAAACGTGATATTTACATGTAAAAAGTTTATGCTATTGTTATGGAGAAAAACAATTAAAATAACTATATTCGTAACTACCATTTTAGGGATTTGCTCCCATCATTACAATAAGGCTTCACTTAATTATCTCAGCCTTCCTTAATCCATGTGTAATACATTCTATCTTGATCTTCATTTTACAGATTGGAAAACAGCCCCAAAGCAATATTCAGATGGCTCTTATCACTTTGCCACTTTGATTTTGTACCATCAGCATTTCCTTTTAAATAACAGTATTTAAGATTAGATTTTGCTGCACATTAATTTTCCCATATTGATGGGGCTCTTCAACATTATCCTTTATTCCTTTACTTTTTATGTTCCCCTACGAGTCCTTAGTACATACACAAACATACAAAGTGCCATCACACAATAGACTGAGAATAATAACGGCTACTCATGCCCACTCCATTCCATTCTCGCCAATATATTCTCTATATCACGGGGGAAAGTAAGTCAAGTCATGCATCTTGCTTGTTTGAAATTGTTCAGTGCCTTCCCACCATGCTTATGATAAAATCCACACTCCCTATCACAGTTTCTAAGGCCCTGCATGATATGACCTTCACCTGCCTCTAGCACCTCCACTTACACAGGCCTGATTACTTTCCTGAGTGGATCAAACTCTGTCCTCCTGCAGGGCCTGTGTACTGTTCTTTCTTTGTTCTGGAACACTCCTATATTCAGTTATCTTCCCTTAGGCCTCCTTGTAAATATCATCCCCTTAAAGAGATTATTTCTAACCACCTAATGTAAATTAGTTCCATTCTCTGACTCTCTCTCACCTATTTTCTTGTTTGTTTCCCTAGTGATACTTGTTATAAGTTACAGATACACACACAGACACACACATTCTGTTTGTTAGTTTCTGTATATTACAGCTTAGCTCAACTCAGGGCAATTTTGACCCTACTCGCACCCTGGGGAACATTTGGCAAAGCCTGGAGGCATTTTTAGTTGCCACGCCTGGGAAACCGGGGTTGCTACTAGCATCTAGTGGGTAAAGACCTGGGATGTTGTTATATATCCTACAACGCACAGGACAGTTCTCCTTTCCTCCCATGAATTATCTGGAGCAAAATGTCAGTAGTGCAAAAAAGTTGAAAAAGCCTTGTTTATTCTATCACTTCTACCATTATACTTAAAGCTTCATGAAGGCAAGTCTCTTCACTGGTTCCTTAAACAGCATGGTTCCAGAACCTAGAAAAGAATCTACTGAATGAGTGAATGGGATAAAGGAGGAAAAATAAAGGATCTCTAGGGGCCTTAGAGTCCACCATGGCTTCCACTTCCCTGTGGTGGTCTCTGTAGAAATACACATCCTTCTGTGCGGCTCCTGGATACTCCCCACTGCCAGGCTACTTCTACCTGAGGCACCAAGTGTTCCTCAGTTGGAATCTTTATCTTTTACAAAGATTTGCAGCAGAAACAGGCTTCTCCTGAAGTGAAACTGCAGGGCATAAAGAGAAAGTACAAAGAGCCCAGCTGGCTGACTGCCCACTGGTGGTCTGGAGCAGCAGTGTCACTAGAAGGGTGATTGTACTCCTGCTGTCTGGTCCCCACAGCTGAAATGACAAATGTTCTCTGACCCTGCGGCCAGAGCGTTTGGCAAGCAGTCTGCTAGGAATCAGAACACAGATCCAGAGAGGACTGAAGTGATAGCTTCACAGTAATTTTCTTTTGTTAACATCCAAGGGTTACAGTGATAATTATAGTTGGCACTTTTAAAAAGGTCACATCATCATTCAAAAAATTCATCCTGTATTCATTGGGTTTAACACTTAACAGCAATGCAGTTTATCAGACAGAAATTTAAACTATGTAACATCTACCAAATGCCTCTGAATACTGACTAATGCTCATTGTGTACCTACTTCCTGGGGGTCAAAGGTTTTCTCCCAAATCCTTTTGTCTATGATCTAGGGAAGTGTGTCACATGCTTAACTGTTTTTGAGACAGTGTTATGCTTGGAGATTACTTGGCTTTGCTGATAACGTTAAATGCTCTCATTGGAAACAGAGGCAGGATGATGTCACCTTCTAATGGATCCTCAGGACAAGCCAAACCTGTCTTCCCCATTCCAAGTGATTTCCAAAAGCCCAAGTGAGAGAAAACGTTTTGGGGTAGTAGCAGTTCCTTTTCCCTTGTTATATTTCCTCTGATCAAGGAAGAGGTGAGTCTGGCAGGGCTGGCAACATAGGGGTTGAGCTCAACAGAGATACAGGTCACCACGGACACCTGAGTTGACAATCACAGTCATTTGTACATTTGTACAACATTGTTGCCAGGTGTTGAAAATACTGTGACAGCTAGGATGATTCTTTTGTCATGCTTGTTTGTGTCTAATCAGACATCTCAGGGAAGATTCCTGAGCTTAATAGAATGGGTAGAAATTCTTCTTCTCCTATCCTATGATCTGTCTCCTAAGGGGGCCTTATTTCATGAGTACCACCACCCCCCCAACACCCCCAGCCCAAATTATTTAACCTTGAGCTTGGAAATCATTCTTGTCATCTGAAGTTTTAATAAAAAATATATGCAGAGTATCAAACTTAAGTATGGCTGTGTGCCTCAGGCTAAATTTTAGGTGTTGGATTTTACCAACAATGTAACTTGCTTTAAATACCACCTCATTTCCAACTCTGAAGACAGTCTAGTGATTAATTCAAATTAAACTACTCCAAAGCCAAAGTGGTATGTGTTACGAAACACGAAAGCAAGCTGGCTGAAAAATTTTAATTTTCTCTACTTATTAGCTATCTGTTCTGGGAATAAATCGAAGGTGCTAATTTCCTGGGTTTCAAATCTATTTTTAAATGTACTAGGCTGAGAGATTTAAAAAAAATTGGAATGTAAAACAACTTTCTTATCTTTGAAACAAAATTAAGAAACTTGGTTACATTTTCAGAATTGTGCTTGCTTTTAAGATACTGTGTTCCAGTTTAGATGGCAAGCTCTGGCTACCTGGTCCATATGATACTTAGCATAAGGCAGTGCTTACAGCTTTGTATCAAATTGCTATGGATGAAATTGTCCCCACACCATTTTTATGTGGCAGGCCCAACCAACCCCCAAATGCAAATATATTTGAACACAGAGCCTATAAGGGGATAAATGGGATCAAAAGGGTAGGACCCTGATCCAATATGGCTGGTGTCCATATAAGAAGAGGAGGAGATACCAGAGTGCCCTCTCTTTCTGCACTGGGGAAAGGTCATGTGAGGACATAGTGAGAAAGCAGCTATCTGCAAGCCAGGAGGAGAGTCCTCACCAGAAACCAACCCTGCTGGCATCCTGATTTAGTGGAAGAAAAAAAATGCCTACTGTTTAAGCCATCCAGTCTGTGATATTTTGCTATGTCAGCCTGAGCTGACTAATATACAACTCTACCTACCTCTTTGCTTTGGTTATATAGTACTGTCTATTACAGTAAAATCTCATGTATATGATCATTTTCTTGGGCAATTTAAGCTATCAGGAAAATCCGATATTAAATGATGAAGACAGCTATCCCAAAGCCCATGCATTTTAAGCTGTAGCAGTCAAATAATCTCCTTTTTTAAACAGAGCCTTCATAAATAATATTACCTGCTAGGCTATTATAATTATTGTGCCTTTTCTAGATTATTGCAAAGTTTGAGGATGGGCTAGGTAGATTTGCAATATGTATCCTCATGCCTACCCTAACCAGGACAGTAGTAGAGGGTGAACAAAAACAATGAATACCACCTAAGGCCAGTGATCTACAGGGCCAATTGTGATGCACAGCTAAGCAGTCATTGTGCAGTGTTACCTCTGCATTTTCCTGGAGGTGAGCAATCTTATGTTCAAATACCAATACGGCTGCTGAGACCTGGACCTAGTGCTGGGAGCTCACTAGCATTGCTATCACTTCTTATCCTTCCACTGCAAATAGCGCCCCTCTCTCAACTCTCCCTTATTCTTGGAGATGACTCTCAAATGCCTTGTCCTCTAGGAAGGCTTTTTGCACTCCCAAACCTGAGTTAGACATAGAATTATTGAATTGGAAGTAACCTTAGGGATTTCTGGCCCAAATGCCTATTATTTTACAATGAAGAAACAAAGGTAAGTGATGATGTTGGCAATATAATATAGAAGCAGGACTCACAGTTCAACATGTTCTTTCTCTTAATACACTGAAATATTTACATCCAAAATAGTTTTAAATATGTAATTGAGAGAAGGCAGGAGATTAGTTTGCAATGATTGCTAAGTAAGTTCCAGGCACTGAGGATACGGAGATGAATGAGAAATGGTTCCAGTTCTTTCTGAAGTCGTGACCTGGGCAAACTGAAATATAACGGAGGCTGTTAGAACAAAGATTTTACCTGAGGACAGTGCTGCATTCCCCAGGTTGGGCACAGAGTAGGCCCTCAGGAAAAGTGTGTCAAATCAGTTAGCTACTGTTAATAACATAATTAAAGTGTGTGTTACCTATTTTAAGTAGAAGAAAATAAGCCTCTAAATATCTTTAATTCTAAGAAAAAAAATGCCTCAAGTTTTGTAACGATTTTGAGAGCTGTGCTTTGAAGTTCAAAGTAAATGGTAAATATATTTTGTGTGTGATGAGGAAAGGGGTACTACTTTGCATGGGTGGCAGGGGGTGGAGTGTCACAGGCTGATTTGTCTCTCATACAATTCATATGTTGAAGTCCTAACCCCTAGTACTTCACCAGAATGCCATTGTAATGGTGACTGAAACTTTTAAAAGATAATTGAGTTAAAGTCACTAGGGTTGGCCCTCATCTAATATAACTGGTAGCCTTATAAAAAGAAATTTGGACGCAGATACACATAGGAGAAAGACCATGTAAAAACACAGGTGGAGGCAGTCATCTTCAAGCCAAGAAGAGGAGCCTCAGAAGTAACCAATTCTGTTCACACCTATATCTCAGACTTCCAGCTTCCAGAACTGTGAGCAAATACATTTCTGTTGTTTACACCACCCAGTTCATAATACTATGTGGAGGCAGCCCTAGCAAACTAATATAATAAGGAAAATATACTTTGAGATTAAAGTTCAAGTGTTTTTCCAGTGAACTACAATAAGCTTTCAATCTGGCTAGTTGAGAGTTCATGGTTTTAATACCATGTGAATGTCTGTCATGCTGACCTTTTTGCACCTACAAAGGAAAATGTCTTACCATTTTCTAGGAATATGAAATGTTACTATTTTATATAAGAATCATTATTTCCGAAAATATCTAACTTTAATAAGCTAATGAGAACCTCTGAAACAGGGGACATGATCTCTGTTCTACATCTGCAGAAAGATAGAGTGCTAATTTGTACTCCAGGTAACATTTTTGAGATTAATTTGTCACCTAAGGCATGAGCGTGATCTCACACATGTGCTGATCAATAAGAGGAGAAATAAAAATCATGAAGTTTCTTCTTGTTTTTGTATTTGTAAACTTAAAAAGTTACAAGATTTGTAAAAACTTAAAAATTTGTTAAAAAAACAGTGACTTAAAAAACACATTGCTTTATAGTTCATCCAATCTCTGTTTGCATTTTATTTGGTTTGGACCACAATACTTTGAGTTGGAAGGAAGAATTTCCAGTGTATAGATGTGGAAGCTGAGACCCAAAGCTCAACAGCCTGATTATGACTGAATTAAGGCTTCAGTCCAGTGATACTTCTTTTCTACCCAACAATCAGTGCTCATGTAGGCTTTTGAACTTGGGCTAATGCAAACATTAATAATGTTCGGTCTTTGACATAACAAAATATTTGATCTTTTTAAAAGATGGGTTGAATTGTGTTGCCCCAAATTCCTGTGTTAAAGTCCTAACCCCTTGTGCTGCAGAATGTGACCTTATTTATAAGTAGGGTCAGTGAGTACGTAATTAGTTAAAATGAGATGATTAGGGTGAGCCTCTAATCCATTATGGCTAGTATCCTTATACAAAGGAAAAATTTGGACACACACAGAAGGATCACCACTATGTGAAGGCAGACGTTAGAGTCATGCTTTTCTTAAGAAACACCAAGCATTGCTGTCTGCACCTAGGCAGAGGCATGGCACATGCTCTTTTTCACAGCTCTCAGAAGGAGCCAACCCTGCTGACACCTGGATTTCAGACTTCCAGCTTCCAGAACTGTGAGATAATACCTTTCTGTTGTTTATACCACCCAGTTTGTGGTATTTTGCCACAGTAGCCCTAGCAAGTGAATACAGTCTTTACAAAGGATGCCCACATGGTGATTTCAGAGCCGACGGAGAATTGTCCAGCCTGTGACCGAGTAACTCTAGTTGCCTTCCAGACATTTCATGTTAGAAAGTTTAATGTATCTACTTACTCCATAGAACTGCTATTTCTAGAATGGTTAGCTTCTACCCAGTAGCAGTTAGTGAGTCACATTGTCAAAGTGAGCTTCTGGGAAGGAGGAATGAGGGCTCAGGCTGGATGACCCTCAGAGTAGGAAGTGCTGCCTGCAGGAACCAGCTCCTGATATACTGTCTTTACCTTTTGCAGTCTGGCCTCTGGACATACTAATGTGCTAAGGCAGCTCCCAGAAAAATGACTCTCTCATGCCTAAGAACATGCTTCCCATGTTTTTGAAACAGTTCCTTTCTCACCTATAAGGACAATCTGTAACTTGAATGTTTTCTCCTTTCTTGGCTCAATCGTTGTTCTCTTTTAACTCTAAGTCCTTTCTCACCCTTTTCTGTACTTTCTCCCTTTGCTGATCTCTTCAGCAAAATGGCTTGATACAAATGCGCCTCTCCAGCCATGGTCTCTCTTTAGAAGTCCTACCTTTGAACTGCACATGATGCATTTCTACTTGGATATCTCATCATCACTGCAACCTGCACTTATAAAGCCAGGCTGTGCAGAAGTCAGAGCAGAAGCAGACAAGGAATATTTTTCTGTCCCTGATTCTTTTTAAAATTTATTTATTTTAGAGACAGGTCTTGCTCTGTCATCTAGGCTAGAATGTGATAGCACCATCATAGCTTACTGCAGCTTCAAATTCCTGGGCTTAAAGGATCCTTCTACCTCAGCCTCCCACCTAGCTAGGATTACAGATGTGTGCCACCATGCCCAGCCAATGTCCCTGTTTTTTGACCTCATGAGTTGGGCAATTCTTAGCAAACCACTTCTGAGACTCAATTTTCCCATCTATGCAATAATCAAATAGTGTATAAGGGCTCGTAAAATTTTTTCATTGAAAAAATATATCCCCTGTACAAGTTGCTTGCTTTTTGTTAGCATTTCACCATTTTTTCTTGCCCTCTAGAGTGTGAACTTTAAATTCTTCCCATTCCTGCTTCCTCAAGCGAATCCATTTGTTACTGCTTTGAAAGGACCTTTGCATGCATCGGACTCAACATTCCAAATGCACCACTGCATTGCTGGCCTTACTACGATATGACAGCTACCAGAGGTGTCTAAAAGAGTTTCTTTCCTTGATTCCATTGCCAGCAATCTAAGGGGCCAGTTGTGATACACAGCTAAACAGTCATTGCATAGTATGAATATTGCCTCTGCATTTTCCTGGAGGTGAGAAGTCTTGGATTTAAATACCAACACGGCTAGTGAGACCTGGGCCAAGTTCTGGAAGCACATTAGCATTGCTATCACTTCTTATCCTTCCACTGCCAACAGTGCCCCTCTCCCAACTCTCACTTATTCTTGGAGATGACTCTCAAATGTCTCCTTCTCCAGGAAGGCTTGATATGTGTAAATAGCTCTTTCTAAAGCTTTGCTTTCCTTTCCTACTCAAATCCTCCTAATGTTCCCAACCATATGAAGTCTAACCTTTGAAAAGACAAAAAGTAACAGCCAGAAGCCAGAAGATTAACACTAAGCTCACCTACAGTAAGATTTCTAAGATAAACTAATGTTTATTGAACCCCTAAGATGCTTCATATCCTAATTTAGGCACTTCCCATATATTATTAAATTTTCATAACAACTTGGAGATGGTAGATTTTATCAGAGTTATGACAGACAATTATGATAACTAGGCCGGGCGCGGTGGCTCAAGCCTGTAATCCCAGCACTTTGGGAGGCCGAGACGGGTGGATCACGAGGTCAGGAGATCGAGACCATCCTGAGCTACATGGTGAAACCCCGTCTCTACTAAAAAATACAAAAACTAGCCGGGCGAGATGGCGGGCGCCTGTAGTCCCAGCTACTCGGGAGGCTGAGGCAGGAGAATGGCGTAAACCCGGGAGGCGGAGCTTGCAGTGAGCCGAGATCGCGCCACTGCACTCCAGCCTGGGCGACAGAGCGAGACTCCGTCTCCAAAAAAAAAAAAAAAAAGAAAATTATGATAACTAAATTTGTAGAATTCATAAACTGTTCTAGCATGTACCATTACATTACAATTTTGTAGTGTCTGGGAAGTGTTGTACATCCTGGAAACAATATATGGGTTTTGTAAAAGTATTGGAAATTCCTGTATTATCAGGTACTTGATTATATCTATGTATAATTACATAGCTAACGCAAAGTCAAATGTAAATGACCTGTAGTTTTGGAGTTTCTCAGTATGTTAGAGGTGTAATTATGGTTTTCTCTGTAGAATCATACTTCAAATCCTTAACCTCTGATGTCCACATGGCATTCCTCATGCCAAGATAGCATCTTTTTGGAGAGGTCTTCCCAACTCCATGTATGACACTGTAACCACCCCACTCTGATCCTCCAACCTGGTTTATTTTTCTTCATAACAGTCATCATCAGCTTAACTTCTACCTCATTTTTTGAATGTAACCTCTAAGACTATCGACTTTGGTTAATTTTTATATCTAATTCTCAAAACAACCTTATCAGATAGAAATTAGTTCCTCTCTATTATAGAGCGCCTACGTTCAAAGGGTTTTAGTGACTTGTGCCAAGATTTTAAGCTCAGTCTGGTAAACTAGGCCACAGATGCTCATCCACTGTACCATATAACACTTTGAAAAGTCAACAGGCTCTACTCTCCGGAATGCTAGCCAGGTTCTTGAGCTGCACATACCCACCTAGGAAATTCTGTACATTGCCCTTCCAGGTCATGAGGTTTCCCCTTCTTTTCTCTGCAGAATAAACTCCTGTCCATCTTGTAGGACCCTCAGTTCTATTGGGACTTGTGGATTACGTATGTTATTCTATCATAGATACTGTACTGTATGTAATAGTTTCACTAGTGCACATCTGATTGTGCTGGCAAGTTGATAACTAACACCTTGAGGGCTGAACTCCCATGTCATGCTTGGTGTCCCCTCCCATGCATGTCTCGGGTGTAGGAGATGCTTCAGGACAGATGGTTGGCCTGATCTGTAGTCAGCCAAGTGAGCAGGTTGAGCTCATCAGACAGACTCAGTGGTCTCAGAGTCAAACTTCATTGCTTCATTGTGTGCATTTAGTAAATGTGAATTTGGTGCCATTCAGCTTAAATGAGTTCTGATTCAATTTCACTTTGGCCTAGCTTTATTAAAATTTTGCTAGAGGGATTCTAAGACAGCAAGTGAATAAATTGCAGTATTTTGTTTGTAGTTAAAAATTTAAGATACATGAAGCAGAGTTCATTCTCCAAAATCTTCAATGAAAAGACATTGGATTGGTAGAAGAAACTACTTATGAGAACCAGGAGCCTCTGTCCCTCCTTAATTCTGCACACTGGTCTCCTTCATTCCTTCCATGGCTGCAC
Source organism: Colobus angolensis palliatus (assembly GCF_000951035.1). Classification (NCBI taxonomy): domain Eukaryota; kingdom Metazoa; phylum Chordata; class Mammalia; order Primates; family Cercopithecidae; genus Colobus; species Colobus angolensis. Next base: position 430,921 of record NW_012118977.1, on the reverse strand, counting down.
ATCATCCTTCGGGGCAGAGCCTCAAACAAATCATTACCTCTACTTCTCGTGTGTGCCTTTATAACATGTCAACTTAGCTAGGCTGAATTATATTCCCCAGATTTCCCTTCCCTGGATGTTTCCAGTTAAGGTGGATCACGAGAAAGACTGCTACATGGCATTTGGAGAGCAGGAGTGAAGCATTCACCATGTTTTAGTTGATGCCCATAGTTACCTTATCTTCTGGGCCTACAACCATCCCCCACTTTCCCCTGGAAACTCCTTCAGCTTCTTTGACTTATAGGCAGCAGGGTGTGTGATTAGCACCATGACATACCATCAAGGTCAGAGGAAATAACACGGACACGGGTTTCAGTCTGCCCTCACGGACTCTGGTTTGTCCATGCTCTCTTTCACTTTACATCCCTCTCCTAAACTTCACTGGCTGACTTGTGGGCTTCAAGTTCCAGTGTCAGACACCAAGGCAGCCTTATACATACTGTTTAACCAGTTCCTGCAACCACCTGCAGGTTCTGCCTCCCTTACTGAACCCTGGCTAAACCTTCTTTGAGATTTCAGCTCCATCCCTGCTTGAAAGTATGTCAATTCCACCCTATTCTCTACGGCACAGTGTCACATGCCTCTCCTTTATGGCACTTAACACAGTTGCAATTTTCTATTTGTGGGATTATATAAAGAACAGCTGTCTCCCTCATCTGACTACAGCTTCTTGAAACGAGGGCCATGTCTATTTCACCCATCATTGTAGCCTTCCCACGTGATAATGCGTCCAACTGATATCTGTAAAGTGTTTGAACACTGAAAGCAGATTTGTTCACAGCCAAGGCAGTCTGTTGCATTTTGAAAGAAAAGGCATTACAACATAGAGACAATATGAAGGGAAGGCTCAGGACTGGAGTTTTGCTCACCTTATTATCCCATGTGCCTACCACAGAGTGGGTGCTTAATGCAAAAGTTTGTTGAATGACTGAACAAACTGACACATCTAATATCCACCCCTTGCTCTTTACAAACTCTGGTCTGCAGCTTTTGGGACAGGAATAGCCCTGGCATGGTGATTTGGGTAAATGATTTTGCCTTTCCAAGTCTCAGCTCCGTCATCTGAAAAATTGAGCCCATGACATCTTTTTTCCCAGGACTGCGAATGCTGAGAGATAATGGATGTAGACGTACACTTATAAAGTCTGATGAGGATAGAGTTGTTGTTCTACCATTTGCCCAGATTCATATGTTGAATTTAACAACCCCATCTTCGTTTATCTCAATCCAATCTATCGTATTCTTGCTACTCTTGATGTAAAGCCCACCCGGCTTTTGATGATGTCAAAACATAGCTGGCTGCCACAGTTATGCCTGTGTCAGCTTTTTCCATTATAAACTCCTATTTTCAGGAACTCAGTGTGTTAGTGGCAACTCTGTGGTTTCATCATTTTCTGTAATTGCTGTGAGCTACCACCTCCCTCCATGTGAAATTTCATATATTTTACTGGTCATAGCAGCAACAAAAAACATGTCGCTTTGATCGGTGCTATTGTATTTAATTTGAGGATGCATCTTAAAAATAAATTATAAGATAGTTCTGTAACCAGATATGGGTAAGAAAGATACGTTTAGAATACACAAGCATTTCAGCTCCTTCATGCGTCCACTCCCCCAGCTGACAGGACTAATGCAACTCACATTTTACAGGTGCATTCCGGTAGATGCTAATTTCATCCACACTTCTTTTGGCAGAGTCCACGTTTGTGTTTAATTAACTAAATGACTTGAGCCATCCAATTCTTGTTGCTATGAATGTATCACAATTAGTGCAAACGGTAGCCATGGAAACCATTGGCTTCATCATAATTCCTAAAACACGGATGGCTTACTTCTGAGCCCATGAAATTCTCGACTCTCCATAGCATACATTTATGGTTATTGCTAAATTGGGATTTGGTCACTTTGGAATGTAATACGTAGCTCCTCATTTCAAACAAATGTCATTATAAGGAGTCTGCCATTTCACTAATGTTTGCCAAGTTCCAATCATTCCCATATCCCTGGTAGTTATGTTCAATTAGGGAGATATTGCAGTCTATAAAAATAGGTATGAATTCGTGTGGGGTGGGAAATGCATCCCATTTCTACAGTGTAAAAAGGAGGAGATGAAAATCTGTGTTGGGCTAAGACTATGACAGTCTGGAAATTAATTATTCACCCCCTCCTCTATGACAGGCTTTTCTCCCCACTCTCCTGTGGCAAGAATATTAGTTAGGTTGGTGCAAAAGTAACTGTGGTTTTTACCATCACCAGGATCTGCTCCACCACTGGGAAAAGAGGTACACTATTGAAATTCTGGACAAGGCTGCTCTAGCATAACAAGCAAGAAGATGGAGTTTGGTGCTCCCAAATAAGAGTTGCTAATGGTAGTTTACAATTTGGGTCATTTTAGAGCAATTTCTGTACTCTATAACCAGACATAAAAATGAAGAGAAAAGTAACACAGGCCACATCTCCACCAGCATATAAAAGTCATTTTGGAAATGAAGCCACACATGTGTATTTATCTATACCACATAGATAATATTGGTTCTGGGCCCAAGTGCTGCACTGCCTGGTATGGTGTAACTATAAATTAAGACTGCTTCAAATATAAAATGAGGACTGCCGTTCTTCTCATTTCACTCTCCTCAGTGTAGCTTTCTTTCTGAAAGTAATATAGCTATGGCTAGAAGTCATAATTCACCAAGACATTCACTTAATATTTAATCTTTCCAAAATCCTAAAACATAACTCTCTTTCCCCAACATAAATTGTATTTAGTTGAGCAAATAGATAAAATTTTTATTTTATTTGTCAGATAAAATAGTGAACATTCCACTAAATTCCAGATAAACAATGGATGAATTTTTAGTATAAGTGTGCCCACAAATAGTGCGTATTTTACACTAAAACATTCTTTATAGTTTTATTTGCTAAATCTGGCAATGCTGGAAGCAAAATTTTTGTTCAGATAATGTTTCTTTCAGTCCTAAAACACTGCTAATGAGTCTTAACCTTCTTTCTTGTCTTCTAATTCTTCATATGATTGTGACTACTCAGTGCTCCCCAGAGGCCAGGCAAGTAAGCACATGGACAGTTAGACTTGGTGAAGAAAGTCTAAGGAGTGGTCAGGACTTTTGGTCTACATTCAGTTCACAGACTGTCACTTCTAAAATAAGGCAAAGGCAGAATTTTAAGAAAAATGTCATTGGACTGTAGAAGTATTTTGCCAAGCGCTCTCAGTCGTCATGCCGAATTAAGGCCAGATCCGATGACTACTGAGAAAGGTGAATTTAGAATAGAAGACACAAAAGGTTGTGGGACTGTTGACAAAACACAAAACTTTAATATGCCTTCCTTGTCCCAACTTCTTTATCAGATATGCATTCCATTGGTTCTTTAAATCTACCTTCAGTAAGCACCCCACACTGAATCTAGCCATAAGTAGATTTGCTTCCTTCAAAATAGATCTCTGGATAATTCCACGTTCACTGCTCTTGCTCAGAAGACATGAGGAAAACAGGGCAGTTGACAACCATCCTTGCAGGACCATCCCCTCTACAGCTTTTGAAGTCACCTCTAAAGTTTGCATTTTGTTCGAAAAACCAACTGTTACATTCTACAGTTTATTACATAGGCCTGGAATGTCTTGGTTTGGCCCTTCGCTTAATCCCCTGAGACGAGGCAGATCCTTCTATGCCAAGGTTGACCTTTTTCTGAAATCCACCCATTTCTCCCTAACTTGTAAGTGTATACAGTCTGACTTGGAGCCACTGTGCTGTCCAATTTAAACTTTTATTGACACCTGGCAGTTGAGTAACATCCCAATTCTTCAATTTCATCAGTTAGGGCCAATTTAGTCTTCACATTATGTTGATAACCTAAATTGTTGGCAGGAGCTGTGTCACCACTAGAGAGAAACTTGTCTTCAAATTACATTTAATTACCTTCATTAAGTACTATAGCATTTCGTGACACATATTTGCAAAATGGGCCGACTAAAATAAGCCAAGTGCATCTAATTTCCTGAACATCTCAGGCTCCCTTCCTCTCCTGTCCCATCTGTGTCTATCCTTGTCCTCTCTAGCATGATGGTCAAAGGAAAAGCCACCTACACTCCCTCCAGGGGAAGATAGAACTATTTTCTGAAAATAAATTCTTTTTTTGATCTTTGAACCTCTGGTGATAGAGACTTTTTACAAAGCATCACTCATTAAATATTTACATTCTTCTAACAGTCTAGCAGTTGGCAGTTTCTACATGCAGGTCAATGCCTAAGGTCAACAGAACTGGACCTTCTAACGACTTTTCTGTATTATCATCAGGAAGCAGTTGTTGGCACCTCCAGTCCATTGTAATTGTCAACCTTCAAGGTATATCTCCTGAAGGATTGAGCAGATTGAGCAGTTGCTTGACAGCTTTTGGGAAAGAGATGTGCCTTTGCGTTGGCTCGTCATGCGGGGAATTTTAGGTTACAGTCAAAAGGACATTCATCCAGACTCAATTTAATAGAGTCCACTCTTACTCAATTTGTGATGATTGGGTTCCTTAAAGTCACAAATGGCAACAGAAAATAAACTACCATTAAACACAGATTAAAAAAAAAAAAGAAACCCAAGTTGTCCTATTCCTTTTCTTTAAGCACTTTGAGAGTGGTCACATTTTCTAAATGTTACTTTTGGCATTTAAGCTCGTATTTTTTACTGCTCGGCATATTTTTGGCTAGCTAGACACAGTATTTTTCTTTTAACAAACACGTAATGGCACTTACTGAATATCATGCAAATGCCAAAGGTAAAATAACTTATAAATATTAACTCATTTAATGCTCACGCTAACCCTACCTAACATTATTTCTCCATGTTACAAATGAAGAAACTGAAGCCCAGAATGATGAAGTGGTTTACTAAAACCCCCAGTTTCTTTATGCAGGAGGAGTTTTGGTTCTTGGCTCTAAATAAAATGAAATAAAAAATGAAAGTAATAATTACATCAGCCAACAGTTATCATGCACTTGTTTGTCTGCCTCCAAGCTAAGCATTGTTAGCGCTTATCTTCAATAATTCTGTGCTATAGGTATTTCTAACCACTGCCACTCCAACTGTGTATGAAAACTCGAAGGCACAAGAGGGTTTAAAAGATTTTCCCAGAGTCTAAATTTGCATCTGGGCACAAGAATCCGGGACTAGCACTTTTAATTGCAGTATTTGAAGCCCCTTCCTCCACATTGTCCTGAGCTATTTATTAACGGATTGAAGTTGTTTTGATTGACTTACAAACAAACCTTATTCTTTAATAAAGGTCAACATTTGGAATAGTTTGTTATAGAGACTTCCCCAAGTCCCCTTCAAACTCTTTCCTATCTCTGATAAGACATTAAATGTCTTGATACTTGTGCTGTTGTTTTATTCATAAGGCTATATCAATGCTGTTCACTCTGTCTTGGAGTTTTCTGTTTCATTTATTTACCTCCCTTACTGTATTTTGCTTCCTTTCCTTGCAGGAATTCTTTGTATTTTCTTGTTTCTTTTGTTTGCTAACAATATTTTTGTTCATTCTGCCGATCTTTTGCTTTATGGCTTCTGGGTTACTGTTTTTCTTAGAAAGTTCTTCTGATTCCAATGCTTTTCCAAATTTGTATTATATTTATGAGATTTTTCTCTTTACCTTTAGCTGTTTTATCTAGCTGTAGTTTCCCTTTTCTGCAAGACATGAAGTATGGGTTGAAATTTTTCTCTCTTCCATAATGGATATCTAGCACACCCACCATTATGCATGAAAATAAGAAAAACATCTTATCTTCATGATTTGCAAAGAGACTTTTATTATAAACCAAACTTTCTCACATGCATGAGTCTGTTTCTATACCCTATATTCTGTCCCATTAACCTATTTATGCCTAGTGTTCCATTATTGGACCACTAAGCCTGTGGGAGTTATTTATATCCTAATGCTCAAGGTCATTGCCAAGGTCTGATTTTTCGCACACACACACACACACACAATTTGCAGTCTCTGGCAATAAATGGGTTAAGCCATTCATTCATTCTTACACCAACATCACTAGCATTCTAATTATGTTAGCTTTGATATATCTTGCTATGGAATACAGTAAGTCACTAACACTGTTTTTTCAAACTTGTCTTTATTATTTATTTTCTTCTTCCCAATTAACTTTAGAATTAGCTTAATTCCATTACAATTCTTATCAGAATTACATTGAATCTATGTATTAATTTAGAACTAATAATCTTCTTTCCATCTAGACAGCACAACTTTCAATTAATTAAAAATTTTTAGGTTTTTCACCCTGAAGTCATTTATCTCAGTAAAACTGAAGTAAATGTATTATCTGAGGTAGAGTTTCTTTTAATTAGTTTGTAATTTTAGGATTTTCCATTGTTGTGATCTAAAGATTTTTGAGGCCTTTTCGAAGTTTATTATAAATCCAAAGAAAAGATCAGCTATACATATTTGATGTTTCTAAAAAGCAAAACATACAGAAAACAACTGCATGATTCACTAGTGAATGAACAAACACTTCAGGGTTGTAGCAGGAAAGCTCAGTGTGTCTGGAGTCATAAAAGACAGCTGCGTAGACAATGAAGAAATTAGCTGCAACCTGGTAGACCTAGGGAAAGTTTTGAGCAGTGAGTGAAACCATCTAAATATTAGCTGGACCAGACACAACATGCATTCCAGATTAGCATCCTGAGATTTAACATCTCATGAAGGATAGGTCTAAGTTAGGTGTAGGGAGTATATGAAACATAGATTCATGTACTTGAAATTATTCTAACGGTAAAGCAAACTTCTTTGTTGGTGGGCAAAAGGGTGCATTTAGTATTTAAAGAATTGTACAGTTTTCATTTAAGAAGCTTCACAAATGTATGCAAAATGATGCCAGCAATAAAGTATATTAGTGTGAGACACTGTTTTGTCTACTTGGAAAGGAAACTTGCTTTATCATTTGACCTTCAAATTTCTAAATAGAGCATTATTGAACATTGTAATTCAGGACACTCCTTCTAGTAGCATACTACCTACTTCAGGTCTACCTTTCTACTGAGGACAACTAGAAACCTGAATAAAATTAAAAATATATCACTATGTATCTACTTATCTACTATATATGTGTGTGTGTGTTTATGTAATATATTTATAAATATAAAAGTACCTATAAATATGTTATATGCTTATATGTAATATATACTATATATATGTATATACACACACACACACACACACACACACACACACACATAAAACCTTCTTCAAGGCATTGAAGAGTTAACAAGACAGAAAATAATTACAGGGAAAGGATATCAAGCCAAAAGAAAAATCAGAGAGAGACAAGCCTGGTATTTTCAGTAGTCCCTCCTCCTCCTCTTTCTATTTTTTTTTTCCCTAAGAGCCATCTGCTTATTCTGGAAAACCTTATAAAATTCAGGCTTTGGTTTGAGACCTCCAAGGGCCATAAGCTAGGAAGACTACATACAAATATACCCACCCTCATAAAAACCAGCCTTACGCAGAAGCAGAAGTCAGTCTTCCACAGCAAATATATTATCGATTGCTTCAAATTATCCATATAACCGATTTTATACAGTATTCAGCAGGTATTCAAGGTGATGTGATTAAAAGGAAATGGCAACAAATTTAGAATTTAGTGTAGAGGTTTTAATGGCAGAGTAAAACAGAGCTCAAGAGAAAATGACTGAAACCAGAAATGTGTGGAACTGTATGGGGAAAATAAGTAAGGCATTTTAATTTACCTAAACTTCGAGTCCCAGTAGAAACTGAAAGTGGGAATGGAGAAGTAATATTTAAATAGATAATGGCTGAGAATTTCCAAAACTCATAAAAGATGAAAGACAGTGACACACAGATTTAAAAAATGTTACAAACTCTAAGGGATGAAGAATACACACATATACACACATATTCATGCATATATACATATATACTCATGTATGCATACAAAAAAAGATGAAATCTTGAAAACAGTAAAAAAAAAAAAAAAATATTACTTTCAAATAAAAGAGAAACTGACTTCACAGTAAAAACAACGTAGTCAAAGACCGCAAGATACCACCTTTAAAATGTAACTAAATTTACAAACAAACACTGCCCAAAGGGTATGACACAGATAGAATAAAAGCTGAATTGAGATCACAGTTCTGAGATTCAAGAAGAAATGGAGAGTCAGAAAGAATAAATACGTGGGTTAATACAAATGAATCTACTTTGCAATAATACTGACTTTGGGGTTTAAAGTGTATTGCACAGTGACATACAAATAAGGAAGGAGTTTGACTAAATTACCCTTTCAAAATACTAGCATTATCAGAAAATTGGTGAAAGTGATCATTTTTATTAGAATTTAATTCAAGAATGCCTGTAAATTGTAATTGTCAGAGTAACTAAAGTATCTAACAGGTGCATGTGTAAGAGAAAAATGAACAAATTATATATTTGTTGAATGTTTCTTTCTTGCTTTCCATTGGATGGATCAGAATAACAAACTCAAAATCAAAGCAAATCATTAAGTTTACTGACTAGATTGTAAAATCAAACCCAACTATCTGTTTTAAGAATAAGAACACAGTTGAAAGGAAAATGCTAGAAAGATATTCTTCTTGAACTTAGCCTTTTCCTATAAATCCATTTGAGGAATGGGCCAAAATTGAAGATTCTGGGTTGTTCTTTGCAAGTGCATTCTTCTCCAAACTACAGAGGGATGGTGACTGGAAGTGAGGGAAAAGGGCATCTCTGGGATGTTAGTGATGTTCTGATTATTTACCTGGGTGCTGCTTATCAGGATATTACTATTTATTTATTTATTTATTTATTTATTTAGAGACAGAGTCTCACTCTGTCACCAAACCTGGAGTGCAGTGGCATGAACTCAGTTCACTGCAACCTCTGCCTCTTGGGTTCAAGCAATTCTCCAGCCTCAGCCTCCTGAGTAGCTGGGATTACAGGTGTGTACCACCATGCCCGGCTAATTTTTGTAGTTTTTAATAGAGATGGGCTTTCACCATGTTGGTCAGGCTGGTCTCGAACTCCTGACCTCAGATGATCAGTCCGCCCTGGCCTCCCAAAGTGGCAGGATTACAAGTGTGAGCCACTGTGCCCAGCTGACATTTTTATTTTTAAAAAATCCAGTGACTGCCTTTATGGGTTCAGGTACTTTCATTCAACAGTGGTATCGAAACTTCTACTAAAAATGTTTTTGCAGAGTTTCCCTATAGCAGGACTTACAAGACACAGTATGTACAAGACACAGTATGTATATCAGTCAAAATATTACAACGTGAGGTCTTGATGTCAGAAATTGAGACAATATCTTTGGAAATAGTTCAGAAAATGCTACCATAAGATGCTCATCTGGAAGGGGCCTTAGAGAGGAAATTAAGGCCCAGATAATCTAACTTCCACAAGAAGGGGTCATATGTGTTCAGGATAATGCTCAGAGATATCTTCCCTTGTTGTTAAAGCAAAATGTAAACATTCTGAAACTTCTAGGGGAAAACAACTCTGTACATTGGGAAGATGTGAGCATTTTCTTCTCTACTTCCCTGCCCTGGGAGAAGTGGTACCTTATGTTTATTTTCTGAGCGTCAGGGATGAATAATACCACATATTTAGAGTGTTCATCAAAAGCCCAGTCACTATCTGGGCTAGAATCTAGCCGCCTTTACGAATGCTTTGTCAGCTATAATTGAATCTTGTTGAAATATGCATGACATATGTACGTTAGGGCTGGAATTTTGAATGCATGGACAAAATCCTATCTAGCAGTTTGAGAACAGCAATGGAAGGAAATCTCTTATTGATAAACTAAACCAAACACTTTCACTATTTATATGTTTACTCTCTAAGTAAAACCTTATTAATCTGGTAGCCACTGACCCCAAATTCATGTGCATTAAGACTAAGTGAGACAAGTAGAATTTAACTTAACTCATGGAAAGTGTTTCCCAGGAAAACTCGAAGGGTAAATATGTTGGGAGATAGTTTTTAATGACTTTACATAAGTATGTTCAAAAAAAGACTTGGAAACACTATATATTCATGTTGCTGATAATTATATGTTCATATTATCTGCTCATTAGAGCAGCTCATTAGTTTACTCTGCAAAAGTAATTGGTTCAACTTACTCTGCAGAGTTGAAAGAAATGAAATCCTGCTTCTTTAAAGATAAGCAATGGATCTTTCACTGAATCTAATTGGTCCCCTTTACAAACTAATTCAAATTCATGCAGTTTTACTGAAGCTGTTTTCAAGAATTCTTCCTTGGTGACCAAATTACTTTTTCTTCTCTAAATCTAATTCTTCCCAGATATTAACAAGTCTGGATGGCCATTTCCCAAATCTTTACTAGTTATCCTTCCAAAATCCCTTTTAACCTTCATGCTAATTCTTTCCTCTGATGCCATGCAGAGAAGTCTGAACCTCAACTTCATGCCTGCCCAGTGTTTGAAGACAGCTATCAGGTCTCTTCAGCTTCTTTATCTTTTCCATTTCCTCTGTGAGTTAGAGCTTAGTATTTTCCTGATCCTCCTGAATATGGCTGTGCACTCTAAATCCAGACCTACCCTGATTCCACCCATTCCTACGAGGTTCAGCTCAGAGTTTCCTCCTCAAAGGCAGAGACTCATCTTTGATTTCTCCACATCTTAGCCCAGGGCCTGGCATAGGAAATACATGTTGTCCAGTGGGTTTAAGCACTTTATGATATCTCAGTTTAATTCTGAACATAAACTCCAAGAAGTAGTTACTACTGTTGCCACACCTATCTTATGGATGAGACACAGAGAGGTTAAAGAAAAGTGACTAAGGGCACGTAACCCAAAAGTGGCGAGCTGGTATTGATGCCTTTGGAATCTGGCTCCGGCATTCATGTTCCTAACTGCTGGGCTACTTTCTAGCCATTCTACCGTGCTATATTATTAATACCATGACAATAGAATTAGTAACCAAGACTTTCAGAAGGGTGTGAGAAGGCATCTAGTAAAACCATAGAGATACAGGAGAAGTCTGAGAGGTAAAAGGACCTCAAGGTAACAAAAGTCAGAATCAAAATTCTGGGCTATTGGTTTTAAGTCCATAGCTTTTCCTATTATATTCTTCATGAGATTTGTTCATAGATTCTTAAAAACATGTATGATTTTTGTATTCTCATACTATGAATTAACTTCAATGTTCCACATCTCGAGATTTCTCTTTGCAAGATGGAACTGTGCATTTCTACCTTTAATGGGCATATGTAGATCACCTGGGGTTCTTGCTGATATGCAGATTCTGATCTGGTAGGTCTGGGTGGGGCCCGAGAGTCTGCATTTCTACAATGCTCCCACTTGATGCTAATGCTTTCAATCCATGGGGCAACTTTTATGAGCAAGAACAGAGCTATTCTAATTGGGCTCCAGTTTCTCTATCCAGTTCTTGGGGAGCTTGACCTCAATAATCACAAAAGTCCATTTCAGCTCTAGTAAGTCTATGACGACTGTCCCTGTTTCTCTCTGGCCTCTGTCTTCTATATCTTCTTGGCTTATTGCTAGGCATGATATGATAGGTGGCAGCAGTGGAGACAGGGAGAACAGAGGGATGACAGATATCTTGGAGGAAGCACTTGATACAAAGGCATTTCTTATTTCATAAGGGAGTCTTCTGCATCCGTATGTTTCCTCCCTAAATTCCTTGTTTCTCACTGCACATAGTTTATTTCTCTACCAAATTATAGGCCCCTTGATACAGTAAGGCAATAGTTTCATATAATAATTATTAGTGGCCAGGCACTGTTCCAAGGCATTTAGGGGACAGATTCCTCAAATCTCTTACAATAATCCAAGAAGAAAAGTATATTATCTCCTATGAGGAATATGAGGCTCAGCAAACTTAACTAATGTGCAGAAGGTTTGAAATACTCATATACATTAGAATTAAATTGGATGTGATCCATGAGGTAAGACCCAAGGCTTTTCAATATATTCTCTAACATCACTTAGCATATAAATGCTATCTAAATATTTAAGGACAGACAGAATACTGTTGGCTTAGCTATGCCTAGGGAACCAAAAAAATTATTATACATTAACTATCTTTTTGTTGTTATTTGTTCTTGTTTTTCGTTGGTCAGCCCAGGATGGCCAAAGTAATGTTTTTGCTAACCATATCCTGTTGGTTGTAATTTTTCACTCCAATGCATAGTGTGATGACTACAGGGAAAACCAAAAAAACAAAAACAAACATCTTTCACCTCTAAGAACATGTGGCCTTGGGGATTATCAGGAGGCTGTGGAAGCCTAAAATTTAGATATAATGCCCTGAATCATGAAAATAAGAAACAAAATCCCAAGATGCTTCCTTTGGATATACCTCATACCTAATCCATTTGCCACCTTTGCAATAGCTGATATTCTTCCTGCTGTACTTCTTTTTGTTAGGTGAATTATCCATGGAAAACTAAAAATCCCTCCAAATACATTCTAGGTCGTTTAATCCTAAGTAGTGATTTCAGGGCCATGGCTATGTATTTTAAAAGAAATGAAAACACCTTATGACACCACAGCGATTAAAAAATCCTATCTGGTTGTTTCATTGATAGAGTAATTACTTTGTTTAACTAGACTGGAACCAATGACAGCAGGGCTGCTGGCAATGCCTGGTAATGTGCTGTCATGTCAATTGATGTTGAGGGGGGGGGTCCAATTACTTTAAAAAGCATCTCTATTATGGCCAATTCTTTATTCAGCAGACAATTCATGAGTGGCTTTGCACTTTTGTAAAGAAATGATTCCAAGAGATAACTGCCACCACTAGGGATTAAAATCCTACGCTGCTTTAGACTTAAAAGTTTAAGCACCTTTTAGTCCAAGGCAGTTAACCAAGAATTCTTCCAAGTGCCCTACCTTTTTTTTTTTTTTTTTTGAGACGGAGTCTCGCTCTGTCGCCCAGGCTGGAGTGCAGTGGCCGGATCTCAGCTCACTGCAAGCTCCGCCTCCTGGGTTTACGCCATTCTCCTGCCTCAGCCTCCCGAGTAGCTGGGACTACAGGCGCCCGCCACCTCGCCCGGCTAGTTTTTTTGTATTTTTTTAGTAGAGGCGGGGTTTCACTGTGTTAGCCAGGATGGTCTCCATCTCCTGACCTCGTGATCCGCCCTTCTCGGCCTCCCAAAGTGCTGGGATTACAGGCTTGAGCCACCGCGCCCGGCCCCAAGTGCCCTACCTTTTAATAAGACAGACGCTCAAAAGTACTTGTTGAATGACCATCCCTCTTTCCAAAATGGAAAAAAGAAGGTTAAAACGTAAACATCAAGCATAAAAAGGCACTCAAGTCTATTTTATTTAAGTAAAACCATGTCCAGTAAGAACCAGCATCAAAAGCTTGGGAATCTATTTGTCAAAAATACCCAGCTATGAATGGGATGGCTATATCCAGAACTTAATTATTTCTGGTGTCACTTGTTTTATTTTTCCTTCTTTAAGGGAGTGGTTCTCAAAGTAGGTTTCCAATGTTGGCTGGTTTTACTTTAAATTTACCACTCACTCCAAGTGGGCTTCTGATGTCATTCCATGATCATCCTATATTTCTAGTCCTGCATGCTTTTATTCTCTAGGTGATGATTTCATCCACTGGCCTCTCTCCTCAAAAGCTCAACATCTCCTTCCCTGGCCTTCATTTACTCCATTTATATTTCACAAAACAGAAGTTTCTCCATCAGCTTCTAACCCCACATTCACCCACCTACGCATACCTGTGCCTGCTCTGTTTTTCCTCCTGCTAATGCGGAGTAAAGGCTCATCTTCTGTTCCATGAGCCCTTCAAGTTTCACTTGTGGTCTAGAGCTCCTTTACTCTGCCCTGTTCAAGAATATCGTTCCAGCAATCTCCAAACCCACCCTGCGGCAACATTTATCCCTCTCTACTGGATATCCTTATTTAAATACTAATGTGCTGTTATTTCTCCCAGCATTAAATTTCATTTTTGGACCCCACTTTCCTCATGATCTAAAATGTGACTTGCCTGCTTCCCTATAGTGTTGGATGTCTACATCATTTCTAAGAACAGTGAATTACTGACTTAAGTTCTTTTTGTTCCTCATTTAGAGGCTCTATCTTTGGTCCCTGTAAATGAATGTGTTCTTTCTTGCCACTTTGAGGAGTTTTATGAGGAATGCATACAGCAGTAGAAAGTTAAGTGTATAAAATGCTACAGTAACTAAAATAGCATGATCCTGGTACAAAAATAGGCACATAGACCAATGAAACAGAACAGAGAGCCCAGAAATAAGGCTGTACATGTACGACCATCTAATCTTTGGCAAAGCTGACAGAAACAAGGAATGAGGAAAAGACACCCTATTTAATAGATGGTGCTGGGATAACTGGCTAGCATGTGCAGAAAATTGAAGCTGGACCCCTTCCTTACATCATACACAAAAATCAACTCAAGATAGATTAATGACTTACATGTAAAACTCCAAACTATAAAAACCCTGGAAGACAACCTAGGCATTACCATCCTGGACATAGGAACTGGCAAAGATTTCATGACAAAGACTCCAAAAGCAATCACAACAAAAGCAAAAACTGACAATTGGGGTCTAATTAAACTGAAAAGCTTCTGCACAGCAAAAGAAACTATCAACAGAGTAAACAGAAAACCTACAAAATGGAAGAAAATATTTGCAAACTATGAATGTGACAAAGGTCTAATATCCAGCTCCTACAAGGAACTTAGATTTACAAGAAAAAACCCCATTATAAAGTGGACAAAGGACATGAACAGACACTTCTCAAAAGAATACCTAAGTACAGCCAACAACTACATGGAAAAAATCTCAATATCACTGATCATTAGAGAAATGCAAATCAAAACCACAATGAGATACCATCTCACACCAGTCAGAATGGCTATTATTAAAAAGTCAACAAATAACAGATTATGGCAAGATTGCAGAACAAAGAGAATGCTTATACACTGTTGGTGGGAGTGTAAATTAGCTCAACCTTAGTGGAAAGCGATTCCTCAAAAAGCTAAAAGTGGAATTACTATTTGACCCAGTAATTCCATTACTGGGTTTATACATGGAGGAATAGAAATCATTTTACCATAAAGACATATGTACATGAATATTCATTGCAGCATTATTCACAGTAACAACAACATGGAACCAACCTAAATGCCCATCAATGACAGAGTGGATAAAGAAAACATGGTACATACACACCATGGAATACTATGCAGTCATAAAAAAGCATGAGATCATGTCTTTCGCAGGAACATAGATGGAGCTGGAGGCTGTTATCCTTAGCAAACTAATGCTGAAACAGAAAACAAAATGTGGTGTGTTCTCACTTATAAGTGGAAGCTAAATAATAAGAACTTATGAACACAAAAAAGGAAACAATAGACACTGGGGTCTACTTGAGGGAGGGTGAGAGGAGCAGGAAAGGTAACTATTAGTTACTGGGCTTAATACCTGGGTGATGAAATAATACATACAGCAAACCCCTGTGACACTTGTTAATGTATGTACAAAAGCTTCACATATACCACAAACCTGAAAAAAAAGCTAAGTGTGCTTACGAGCTCTGTGAATCTACTGAAATGATGGCACATGACAGGCTGTCCTCAATCATTCACCATCACTCCCCACCCTGGGCCAAATTTCTCTGTGCAAG
Source organism: Colobus angolensis palliatus (assembly GCF_000951035.1). NCBI lineage: Eukaryota > Metazoa > Chordata > Mammalia > Primates > Cercopithecidae > Colobus > Colobus angolensis. Next base: position 415,205 of record NW_012118977.1, on the reverse strand, counting down.
AGTGGCTATTTACTTTGGTTACAAGATAAAAATTTATGTAAGTGGTTGAGCCTAGATTTAGGAGCACTAGTTTCAGAAAAAATGAAACTATATGTATTTCTGTGTTTTTTCCAAGGCCAAGAGTAGTTTTGTCCTAAGACAACAGTAATCAGTATTTTTTGCTTCTGTTTTGTTTTGGTCTTCTTTACACTCTTTAACTACTTTATAACTTTCACATCCCTTATACTCTTAAAACTTATTGAAGACTCCAAAGAGGTTTTACTTCTAGGTTGTAAATATCAGTAGTCACTGTTGGAAACTGAAACAGAACCACTACTATGATGCTTATATAATGATGCAAAGGAAGATAGCAAAGATAAAAGCATTGCATATTAATAACATCTCGGTAATAGGACAAAGTTAGTTCTGGCCTCATGGACCCCCCCAGATCTGTCCTAAAATCAAGTGTCGGTTTGTTACAGAATGTGAAAGAGCAGAACTAAAGACACAACTTGGAAAATAAAACTTACTTGCCTTGGTTTTTATAATACCTGAATCTGGAAACCTATAAAACCTGTTAAGATACTAGCAAAGCTTTCTCAATTTTGATGAGCTTATTTTCTTTGTTTACTAATATCTTCATCTGCAATATAAAGTGTTACCATTTTTGTTGTGTGTAATCTGTCTAGATAATAAAGATTTTGTTCTCACCAGAGTGACTTCTACGCTTTACATTGACATCATGATGTCCTTGATTATTAAGAAAACTTTGCCCGGTGCAGAGGCTCACACCTGTAATCACAGCACTTTGGGAAGTCAAGGCTGGCGAATCACCTGAGGTCAGGAGTTCGAGACCAGCCTGACCAACATGGCAAAACCCTGTCTCTACTAAAAATACAAAAATTAACCAGGTGTGGTGGTACATGCCTATGATCCCAGCTACTCAGGAGGCTGAGGCAGGAGAATCACTTGAACCCAGGAGGCAGAGGTTGCAGTGAGCCGAGATTGGACCACTGCACACTCCAGCCTGGGTGACAAAGAGAGACCTTGTCCCCGGAAAAAGAAAAAGAAAACAAGCAAAGTTTCCTCACTTATAAAACAGATAAGGTTTTCCACAATTGTATAATTTTCTACGCTTATTTGTGTGTTTTATTGTCATATCTTAGTCCAAATCACCCACCTCTGAGTTTTGTTTTTTTTTTTAAATTTTGCTTTCACCTAATCAGATTTTTAATGCACAAAAAAACCATAAAGCTTTCAGGACATCTGTTACACCTAAAACTATCTTTGAAATTTCATAGAGGGTTCCTGGAAATTCACAAGGATTTGTTCTTTAGTCTTATAAAAAAAGAGGAGCTAGAAGTCATCTGGTTCATTTGCTCTGTTACTACTATGAGTTGAAGAGTTGCTCAGCCTTCCCTAGATAAAATTCGCACTGAAGAATATTATTAATGTAAATATTCAGAAATTATAATCCTTAGGGGAAGTTCCAAGAGATCTGTCACTGGCTTCACTGCACATGACGTGTTTCCATTTGTCAAAGTCTTGGTTATGCTTTGATGATGTAGGCAACAGCGGTATACCTCAGACATCGGTCAACATGGCCCATCAGCCAAATAAGGCCCATTACCTGTTTTTATAAAGTGTTATTGAAACATGGACAAGCCCATAGATTTATCTATGGCTGCATTTGCACTACAATAGCAAAGTTCAGTAGTTGTGATGGAGATGTTATGCCTCACAAGCCTAAATTATTTACTAATTGGCCTTTTACAGAAACATTTTGCTGATGTCCCATATAGTGTTATCATACATAATTTTAGTTATTATTAAAATGCTTACCTGGCTACAACCTCACTTTTTAAATTTAAATCTAGCAATTTTTAGCTCAGTAGATTTCAACTGGGGATGCACATCAACGTTACCCATGGAGTTTTATAAAACTGCAATTATCTAGACTCTACTGCAGTCTTATGTAATCTCTTTACTTGATATTCTTGCTATATTCTTAGTATGCTAGGTATATTATGCCTCAGGATTATTACATGCTATGTATCAATATTTTTTTCTGCTGTGAAAATCATGTTCATTATTTGTATAAATCATATATAGCATTCCCTCTCTTCTTTCAAAATAGCCTTAATCATTATTCTTAGAGACATTTTATCAAAAACATTTTTGATTGTCTTTATTATCTTGTTTTGCATGCCACAGAAACAACCAGATTCCTTGTCAGCTGGATTATTCTTGACATGAACTCTCATTAGGTCTTTCACATTTGCAAATTGCCAATAATAAAATAACCACAGCCTTTTGAGTCTCTGTCATCTACTGATAGCTTTTGTTTTTCTGTGACTCTTCTCTGAAAGCCCTGCAATCAGGTATAAACCCCTCTTATGGCCCTGAGGAAAAGGATTGAATCAGAAGGCATCATCTGGGCAATTTTTCAGATGATAGAAAAATTTTCAGATTTCTTTTTAATCAAAAACTCTGCTCCATGATATTGCTACCCAAAACTCCAGTGGAGCAAGAATTAATGACCTAGGACTGAATTAACTAATCAAAGACATTATATTGCAGTATTTGTTTGCAATATTATTTGTTGATATTAGCCTAATATCCTATATTTTGATTAGATAAGGAAGCACTTTTCTATCTTCTTAAGCTTTTGATAATTCATAACAATTTGGTAGGCTCTGTTTTTGTAAACTGAAATGAGACATTTGCAAAGGACATCTGATTTCTTTTTCATGGACTCTCCTACCTTCAATTCAGAAACTCTTATTGAATCCCCTTATTTTACATGACAGTATATGTATTTGCATGGTTTCAATGTATCTGTCTTCCTTTTCTACCAGAACATAACAGGAAATATGGGTATGCTTCCCAAGCCTTGCCTGGTATATTTTAGGATGATGCTCTCGGTTAATCAGGTACACTAAGCCACATGTAAGAAAGTAAGATGGCCTTTTAGGAAGCCTTTGCAAGAAAACTGACCAGGTACCTGGCTTTACAGGATCTCATCACTGTGGGCATGGAATGTCATTTTCTAGCAGGTCAAGAGTGTTGAGGTAATTTGGGAACCTTGAGAAGGGAAAAATTTGCCCCAATTCATAGATAATGCAGGAGAAACCTGGTAAAATTTCTTGGGCTTGGCCTCCTGGCCTTTGAATAGCAAATGACAGAGCCCTTAAAAATCTAATCTGAGAATCCTCATGAAAACTTCCAGCAAAACAAACTTAAGCTATCCTTTATAGTAAATGAATGCTTGTTTCACCTACTTAAATGATCAGGCTAGGCCTAAGACCAGTCTTATGATCACAAATAACCTTTCTTGAGATTATTTTTGGTCAAAAGGAGGAAGACTGTAATAAGCAAACTAACGATTAGTATCTCCAATGGAAAGTTATGCTTTTTTTTTTTTTTTTTTAGAACAAAACCTTTTAAGTTATCTGTTCTCTTTCATTACCTTTGAACAGTTTTATGACTCTGTAACTTATAACTAATTTACAGTAATGAAAAATAAGTCTTGTCTATAGACAAACAGATAAATTCTGCCTAGTATATTTAGAAAGTCCAATTGACTTCTCCGTCCCCTATCCCAAGGCAAAAGCCAATTTTGTGTCTATTTACACATTTGTTTCAGCATTCTTTATTCCACGTAAATGTGTGCTGCTCTTATTTCTCCTTTGAATTTGCTGTAACATCTTCCTTGTGTTCTCATTAAAAATTAGTTATATAATAAAATCTTAAACATGTATTAACATTTTAAAAAGTTACCTCCAAAGTTTCCTTTCAAATTGTCAAATTAACTTGAATCCCACCTCCCCATATGATTGAAACCTATGACAAATACAACAGTAGGAGGAAAACAAACAAAAATCCTAACATTCCAGATGTTAGGAGAAAAATGGTGGAACAAATAAGCATATAAGTCGTACAGTGTATTCAAAGGTGATATCTCTTATATTTATAGAGATAAATATAAGTCACCAACTCTGTGAGCTGCTGTTCTGGAAATTTAACTCGCTTGTACAATTTTCCTGTGGGATGTAACAAAACCTAGAACAATAACCCTTGGAAATCCTCAGTGCTATTTATGGCCTATCAAGGGTCCTGATCTCTGTGACTTATGTCATAAAACAGTAGAAATTTGAGGTCTGGGGGTACTAAGACAACAGCAACAACAACTTTCAATAAGTGACATACTGTACCAACTAGTGATAACCTTCCTCCCCTTCCTCCCCTTAGGTTACAAAAGACAGCCTCAGGCATGTGGACTTGAGTGTTTATTTGACGGACTGATTTTTTTTTCTTCATTAAATGAGTAAAGGTTTATACTTCACCATGTGTGCCTAGCTCTTTGGGAAAGAAATCTAAGTTCACTGACTGTATCAACTGAAAATAGGCAAGTTTGATCAAAGGGCATGTATCTGGGCATTAGTGCAACATTCAATGGTGGTGGCTCTAACTGGAAAGAATTTAGTTTTTAAGTACAGTCTACATTACATATTTGTAGGAAATCAGAAGCCTGTGACTTTCTTTGCCATTTCTCCTAATAAAATGAGTTTATAAAATATCACTCATTCTGTCAGTAGATGCTTTGCCAACCAGAATAACCCACAACTTTTAAAAGCTTAACTTACCAAACTCATACCCCACATGCCAGAAAGTCTTTGGAAATAGTACAAATGGCAAAAATAATTACGAATCGGTGTCGGTGGTAGTGATGGCAGAATCTCCTGCTTTTATACAAGACACATCAAAGCACAAAACTTGCAAGCTTCAAAGAATTCCTCATTGACTATCAGCCTACCTTAGAGAATTCTAACTTCTAAAAAAGTAATTTCTTCTGAAATAACTTTCTTTATTATGAAACAGTAACAGGCAAATTACCTACAATCACATCTTCATAAAGATTTCTATTCTGAGAACTACATTTTCTGGAATCAATGGAAGGCTAATTATGCCCGAGTAGTCCCTGATGCTGAAAGCCTGGGCGCAAGGGAGAGCAGAGAGGAGATGTGGATTGTTTCCTCGTGAGATGGTATCTCTCCTTTTGGTGGTAGGCATATGCATCTGTAAGTAATTACAGAGAGAAGCATTCTGACTTTCAGTTCTTTCATCTCTGTAGATGATAATTGGAGAGATGGATACTAAATTAATATGAAGAATAAAACACGAGAAAACAGAAAAGAGCTGTGTTAAATTTTGGCGCTCATTCTACATCCTTTATTTCACAGGGTGTAAAACCTGATTCACAAAGTGTCACCTGATTAGGGGAGGGAGGGGGAAGCTTTCTTCAGAAGAATGGGATGCCTGTACTTTCCCTGCCTCTTCCGTGTACAATTCCATTCCAAGGGCATCAAAGCCAGGGCTGCTCATAGGCATTATCCCTTTATTTACATGCTCTCCCCTTATCCTGTTTTCCAAAGATAAGTGTTTGTTTAACAAACAGAATGACTTTTTTTTTTTTTTCCCTGCTAATATGTGTTCCCTGATGAATTTTCCTGACAAGTTGTGTGCCATTCACTCTGCTGGTTTTCTTTGCAACATTTCTCCCTTCCTTCTTTTCAGCATGGCTTATTGTTCGTTATTCTTCCTCCCTTTGGCTGCAGAGATGGACACTGATTAGTCCTATCCAGTGAACACATGGCATCACCCTGGCAACTACTATTGGTCAAGGAGACACTTCTTCCAATTCGTCTCAAGGAAACTGACAGGAAAAATTTATTTCCTCATGCTTGAGAGTTAGGGTCTCTCTTTCCTGTGAGACAGAAACAAAGAGGTACATGGCCCCAGTTGCTCCAGTAGCATATTTTGAGCATGAATTCTTGAAGACTCCTGGAGACACTGACCACAAAGAACCTGAATCCTGACTTCCTATACACGAGAACACACACATCTCCTTGCTATTCAAGCCGCCTAGAGCCAGGTTTTTGATCTTTGCAGCCCAAAACATTTTAAATAGATACAAGATTTGGTGCATCTTTTCTTCTAAGCATTGAGCCTCAGATGGTTATGTCGAGTAACTAGACCCCTGATTTAAGGGTTATATATTCCAATCTTGTGGAGGTTTTTTTCATTTATTCATTCAACATGCATTTATTTACTACCTGAAGTTTACCAAGAACCTTGATTAACACAGCCAGATAGAACCCCTGTCTCTCTCACTTATGGTCGAATGTAGAGGTTCTTAAGGTTTGTGGTGCCAAAGACCTCTTTGGAAATGTGGTGAAACCTGTGCACCCCTTCTTAGAATGCCTTTAGATGCATAAGACAAAATGAAGAGCATTACAAAGGAAGTCAGAAGTCAGACATGTTGAATGACAGTAATCAAAATGCTTTTAAGAATTTTGACACTGTTATGTGTACATGCTTCTCTATTAATGCCTTAAGTAACAAGATCAAAGCAGCTGGTTTAATAACCAGCATTTATAATGCAATTATAATGATGAACATAAATGATATTTTGAGATAGCCGCAACAAGAGTAATGTGATGGGAATCTGTGAGTTTTAACATGTGCAAAGACTCCATGGCAGGGCAAATCACGGCAAGTGTTAGGGATTGAAGCCTGTGTGGCTGTATCACAGAGAGTGGCAATGAGGAATATGAATAAAGTTGCATTGGTAGACATTGGCTATCTGTTTTATTTCCATCTGTCTTTCTCTCTCTCACACCTCCCACCCCTAAAATAACTTTAGCAAGAGAACTGCATACAAAATAGCAATAAAATAACTGTACAAAAGAAATCATAGATGTGGCTTTTGAAATGAATGTGCCTATCCATAGATTCAGTTAAACATAAACTTCCCCAGAGATGCTATACTCTCAATTATAATAAACTTTGGTTAAGATGATATGGGCAAATTATAAGGCATTTTAATAGGTAACTTAAAATCATACATTAAGGAAGAACTGTTAAAAATCCATTTTATGATGGGGAAACTGATGCCCAGAGAGGAGAAGAACACCAGAGGGCGCACAGGTAGACAGGCAGAACTTACTGCAGCCCTGGCTCTTTAACTCTATTTCACTATACTCTGTTGCTTCTAAATACCCCGTTCAACAGGACAGGCATAACTAGGTCATTTGTGTTGCTTACCAAGAGTTTTTATTGACAACTAAGAGCTCTACGGAGAAATCCAAATAGAATTATCAAATTCTAAACTTGTCCCTCTGCCAGCCGCATCTCACCACCTCAACCCCTGGGATCTAGAATGAGAATTTTATTTGGTGTGTCTCTCATTTATTCCACATTTCTCTGTGATAAAGAAAATCCATTTCCCACTAAATTAAAATTGCTTTTTCATCCTAACAAACACTATACCCCTGGTACACACCAGAATAAAAATAAATTGATTTTTAAGTATCCACTGAAAACAACAATAACAAAAGAAAAACAATAAGAAGCATAAAAATCATAGTGCCTCTGTGTGCCTTCTGAACAATTTAGCTATGAAAATGGATTCCTATTCTGCAGATAGCAATTGTGTCTATGATGGCAACATCTTTGGGCAGTTTAGTAGCTTCAGTAAAAACTTCAGTCTCTCAGATATTTTGCAGAATGACGCTAAATGACCTGTTTGGTTGAATTGTTCCTAAGGCAATAAGATAGCTAATGAAATAAACCACTGTATCACTCAAAAAAGAGGAACTTTCAAAAGGCCTCAATAGCCTATGTCCTCACTAGTGACCCCACCCTCCCACAACCGTGTACATCTGAGTCCGAAAACCAAGCATTCCATTTTGTGCTCCTGAATCAACAGCAGGTAATTGACAGCCTTACTTAGGGCTTCATGATTTCAGGTTGTCATTAAGCCACCTGATTTTCAAGAGTATAAGATTCTTTGTCAGTTAATCTTATCTGTCCTTCTGACAATCCCCCCTCCATAATAAAGCTGTAAAATACTTTATCAGTCATATAAACATTGCCTCTTTCTTCAATGTTTTACTAGCTATAGAGTAGACATCTTTCTTTGGATGCTAAAGTAGGCACAGATGTCCCTATGTCAAGCTCTGGATATAAGACCAGAGACAAACACCTACTTCTGAAACCCACACCCCAGGTGTTAATGTGAAAACTGGATACAAATGTTTTGAGGACTACGATTTCTCGTCACTCAGGATACAGGGACTAAAGCTTAAAAATATTTCCACAATATATCATCAAGTGATCTGAACCTCTTTGGGGACCTACAATAGCCAGGGTGAAGTAAATGTATTTCAGTTTTATGAAAAGAAACAGACTAATAAAAAGATATTAAAATTCACAGTGTTGAATTTTGTATGGCAAACATTAATTTTACAATAAAAAATCTAGAACTAAAAATAATGGAAACGTCATTATGTAAAGACATCAAGGTACTCTCAGTGCATTATGGGAAACATAATTTGCATATAGCCCATTAAATGAAATCAGTTGCTGCCACTGATGATAGGCTCCTAGGAAGGTCACTGAGATAGGAGTCTCTGTTCTCAGATCTGTATAATAAAAGGGCTTAACTACATCGTTTCTACAGTCCCTCCCAGTTGAAACATCTGAGTAGAAATTATCTTTCAAGAGGAATTTATGGAGATTTAAGAAAAGGATTTAAGTCCCTGCATCCTTGCCCTTTGGTCTCATTGACTATAGATATCAAGATATCTTTATATCATTATATTCAAGCTTGTAGTCCTTCTGGAAAGAAATTCATGTCTCAAGTCATCAATTATCCATTTTTAATCCACCAAAGTCAATTACTGATTATTTCACTATTGATGCAAACACTTATTTTTTCATCATGGAGAAGCCCTTCTGTGCTGTCAAGAATTATCTGTACCCAGCCCACTTTGAAGTGTACCTCATTAAACACAGGATTGCCAATAGGATTTTCAAAAGCTTAAGCAAAGATGGAAATTTTTTAAAAAATAATTTTATAATTGTTCCAAGGATTATGAAGTCCTACTTTATTTTCTTATAAAGGACAACTTCAAGATCCTTGCAATCAACCCTCACAAGCAAGATATTCCTTTCATGATAACTGATAAAAATATTTTAAAGAAAGTTTCTTTGCTCTATTATAGGGTTCAGAGTCATTGTATCTTTGCTGGGGAGAATGCTGGATAAATGGGTTAGATATGAAAGCTGAGTCTGCCTGTGTTATCAAAGGACAGGTTTTTGGTGTCAGCGTTCACTGTGGCAAAGATAGTGCTCATCAGATATCCATGTGCTCCTCAACCTCGCCCAGGTATTCTCCCACTGTTCCCCTACTCCTGCAACCTCAAAGGACATGTGTCCAAATAGCACAGCTAGAGGATAGAGAAGAGCTGCCCAACTTTCATGAAACTTTACTTTGTTACCCGCCACTGGGATGTGGGGATTTATCTCTTACTGCATCACACCTGTGCAGCTCTACGTAGGTTCCTTATCTGCAATATGTCAGATTATGATGACTGAAGAAGAGAGTCCTAAGATCCAGAGATGGTTCTAATTTGCATGCAAATTTTGCTGATTGCCGGGAAACAAACACCTGTATCCTAGGGTCAAGGAATTTGTTCCTTTAGTCTTCCAGAGAACGAAGCTTTCCCTCGTTCTCTGCTTAGGGAAGTAGAAAATGGGGTGAGGAGAGAAAACTGCCTCAAATGTAATAAGAGATCTGTTGTCCATCACCAACTTCCCATATTCTTCATTTATGATGTGTCTTGGTCAACCCAGGTCTATGCTATTTCCTAGATGAGCCTTCTTGCATTCTTGGTATCTGCCAGCACTATAGGATCTACTTGTTGAAACTTGTAATTCTAACTTCTAATGTCATCCACGGTCCTAGCAAAAAACATACTTTAAGATCTCATCCTCATGGAAACAAACCAAAAATGAGCCACACCAAGAAACAAAGGTACCCTGGATCAGAAGCCTTTTTATGTGCACTGTCTAATAGATAGAAACCTCATATCCTTCATGTGCACAATGACCCCAGGATTGATATGCTAAATCCAGTATATTCGAGTGTGCACAATGACCCCAGGATTGATATGCTAAATCCAGTATATTCGAGTCTGGTAATGGAAGATCATGGAACAGTCTGCTGGACTGCAGGGGTCAGCAAACTATGGTCCATGGGCAATTTATAGCCTGCTTTTGTGTGGTCTACAAGCTAAGAATGGCTTTCACATTTTTAAAAGGGGATATAGTTTGGATATTTGTCTCCTCCCAAATCTCATGTTGAAGTATAATCCCCAGTGTGGGAGATGGAGCCTGGTGAGAGGTGTTTGGGTCACTGAGGCAGATCCCTCATGGCTGGGTGCTGTCTTTGCAATAGTGAGTGGGTTCTCATAAGATCTGGTCATTTAAAAGTGCATGGCACCTCCTCAAACTCTCTTTTTTGTTCCTCCTCCTGCCATGTGAGATGCATACATCCCCTTTGTCTTCCACCATGATTGAAAACTTCCTGAGACCTCCCCAGAAGCAGATGTTGCCATGCTTCCTGGAAAGCCTGCAGAACCATGAGCCAATTAAACCTCTTTTCTTTATAAATTACCCAGTCTCAGGCATTTCCTTACAGCAGCGCAAGAATGGCCTAATACAGAAAATGTCACAAAACCAACCAAGCAAACAAACAACAAGCACATCACTGTAATAATGATCTCCTCACTCTTCTGAACTTTAAAGTTTCCTTTTCTTGCAAGATTACTGTCTTCACCAGACAAACACTTAAAGACACCCTCTCTTGATCCTATAACCCTCTCCACCTACTACCCGGGTCCTCACAGCTGTGCATGTGCTTTACGAAATCATGACAGTGAAACCCCTTGAAAGCCTTTATTATGCTCACAGAAGCTCTCTCTCCTCCCATTCTCCCTAGCATCAATCTAGCCAGGCTTTCACCAATACCAGTCCATCAAATCACTCTTGAATTTTGCAGTAATAAGCTCAGTGTGATGCTCTAGTACTTCTAAGCAGCATTTGAAAAACAATGGTTCATTCCCTCTTTCTCCTCACCCTTTCCTCAATCACTTTTTGGGTAACTGTTCCCTCTCATTTGCCCTCCTCTCTATTGCGATGTTCTTTTTCAGTTCCTTTGCTACTTCCTCTTCTTCCCTAGTTTAAATATTGGAGTATCTTGGGCATCATTCTTACTTTTCTATCTACAATTATGCCCACATGATCTCATCTAGTCTCCAGGTTTCCTGTATCATTTGCAGTCTGATAATTCCCAGCATCTCTCCTGTATTCTAGAATTGTGTATTCAACTCCTAGCTGACATCTTTACCACCATTCATAAGCATCTCTTTGTTACCACGTCCAAAGTTGCCTTTTTTCCTGCCAAACCTGCCCTCTCCTCTAGTCTTGCCTTTTCAGAAATAACTCTACTGTTGACACAGCTGTACACACAACACCTATGGAGTCATTTGGATTTGTCCCTTTTGTTTATAACTCATATAGCATCAATCACCAGATTAAGTCTAGCTCATCTTCACATCTCCCCAATCAAACTGTTTTTGAACACCTCTAACTCATTCCTCCAGCCCAGGCTACCATGGTCTTTTGCCTTGATTACTGTAACAGTGAACAGTGCCCTGGCTTACCTTCCTGCTTCCACTTTCACCCCTAGAGTCTGTTCTTCTCCAAGACAGAGTGGTCCCTTTAAAATGTTTAGTCAGATCATGCTCAAAATCATCCAATGACTTCCCACACAATGCAAAATAAAGCTGAAATTTCCCCTCATGGCCTATACAATGTCAAGGGATCAGGATCCTGCCCCCTCCTGGACTCTTTCCTGCCTGTTCACTGCAGACACAGGAGCTTCCTTACTGCTCCTCTTGGCAGTCTTACCCCTGCCTTGGTGCCTACCTGCCCTTGCATTTGCTCATCTCTGGCCTGGGCACTCTTCTCTACTCCCACCTCCAGTTATATTTATGACTCCCTCTCTTGCTTTGTTCTCTATTCCAGAATACTCCCACCTCCAAGATGGTGTCCCTGACCACCCTCTTACTCTCCCTCCCACCACATCACAGCATTTAAGCAATTGATATATTATATACTCATATTTGATTAATTTAACCACTCTCTCACTCTCCCTCCTAGCATATCACAGCATTCAAGCAACTGATATATTACATACTCATATTTGAATTGTCTACTTTATCCCATAATGTACACGTTCAACAAGGATTTGACGAAAAGAAGAAAGAGGAAAGTATCTAGCAGACCCATGTAAAGGAGTTTAACCAATTATGTTTGCTTCTAGGTTCTTCTCATTACTACTTCAGCTCATGTCTTACCTCCTCACGGAAGCATTTCATGACTACCAATCAGAAGTAGCCCTGCTCTCTGCAGTCATTCTCTATTCCCATGCACCTGTCTTTGTCTCTTCAGAGCACATATCATTATCCAGAATTACGTGTAGCTTTATCCAATTACTATGTAGATTTCATGAAGCACTAACTTTGTCAATGTTGTTCACTGTCCCCAAGTTGATATTTGTAAGTACATATTGAATGAATACATCAATCAACAACAGACTGAATAGAACATTTCTTTGCAATAGAAGGCACAAGAGGACACAGGATAAGAAAATGAGGATTGTATCAGAAATACACATGTACACACACACATACACACACACACACACACACACACACACAGAGAAAGGAAGACTGGGGAATAGAAGGCACTTTTACCCACCCTTCCACAATGATGGGTTGACACTTTTAACCTCATAAGAAGTTGGGTAACTCACCATCTGCTGGTTTCTCCTAGACCATATATCTCTTCTTGCACTCTGTGTGGGGGCCCTGAGCTTTGAGAAGAGCCTGCAGATGCTTTTGCAGAGGCCCAGATGGTGGTCAGGATGTGTCTGGAATTTCAAATCATCCCTGGCTGCGGCTCACCTCTGTAACCTGCTTTGATCTGAAATGCTTCTGATGGGTTTCCAGAATGAATACTGCTGAGGCCTGTCGGGAAGACAGGTTTGGAAGTTTTGCATTTTTGGAAATGCACCCCCGCTGTCAGTAACCCCATGTTTGTATTTACATAGAGGATGGGGAAAAACAAATGAACTCATTAGGATGCCAAGTAAAAGGGCAATCACTCTAACCTGGGAACATAGTGAACCAAAAATATTATGTCTCGCTTGTTCCTATCCCCAGTGCCTAGCACACTGGCAGGGCTACAGGGTGCAGTTATGCAGGCAACACATCGCACAACTCCATGGGGTGGCATTCTCATCATAACCTATGTGAATAGCAGTCCCTGGCATTACACAGGATGCAAAATACAACCTGCATGGACCTACATTGTGGTTATGATTCATGGCACCTGGACACAACAAGGTGCTGAATAAAATTTGCTGAGTCAATGAGGGATTTTTTTTAAACAAAGCCTAGGGGGCTAATTTGCTCTCTGGGAACTATCTCAGATGGCCACTGGACAGGCGAATGAGACTTGGAATAGTCACATCACTTCAGAAGAAAGGAAGAAAGAATTGGGGTCAGTAGCCTTGGGACATTGCCTGTAAGATTTGCTCACTTCCTGGAAGTTGTAGAACTTGCCTACATAATTGAGTTGATAAAATGAGTTCCCCAAAGCTAGGAAAGTATGATGCTTATATTGTGAGTAAATCACTTTCAGTGGTTTGCTTCCCCTTCTGTGGATTGTGTCAAGGGTGTAATTTTGGAAGCTCTATCAAATGTGCAGGTGTTTGGGAAACTTCTATCTGGCCTCCCTGACCCTACTCTTGCTCCTCCACAGTTTTCTTCTTACCAACAGTCCAAGTGGTCATTCTAAAACATAAATCAGTTTCTAAAGCTTCCCATTTTTTTCCCGTCTTGCTCAGAATAAATTCCTAAGCCCTACATAAATAGCCACTGGCTACCCCCACCTCATTCCATTTTCTACTTCCATCCTTAACACTCCAGCTTCTGTTTCTCAAGCCACTCACACTCTCCTCTGAGCACCTTTTCCCTTGCTTTTCCTTTTGCTATTTCATTTCATGCAGGTTTATGCTTGAAGAGCACCTCCTCCAAGAAGCCCTCCTGACCATTCACATCTCATATAGGAGTCTCAGTAAGATCTATCTCCCATCTTCCTCTACTTTTCCTGTCTATCATTTTCTGTTTGTTTGCACATTGTCTCACTTTTCCATAGAATATGATTTTCATGAGGGCAATGAATTTGTCTTGTTCCCCTTTCCATCCCTGGCACCTAAACACATACGTGGCACATGGTGGCTTTTTGTAGACATTAGTGGGATGCATGAATAAATGTTTGAAATTGGAAAGTGCCAAAACTCAGCAAACTGGATATAACCACAAAATCACTGGAATATAAGGCTATGAATATGGGGCCATTCTTTCACCATCTGCTACCTGATAAAATCGTAATTTAATGATACCAAAAGGAGAAATTTGGTGAGGCAATTGCCAGAAGCAATGATCTCATCAAAATAGTATTTTAAATGCAAAAGTGTTATTGTCGAGTCAGAGCTGCATAGAAGGATACATTTGAAAAGATACTTTATCTAGCAAGAACACTTCCATGCATGGAAGTGCTCTTACTGAATATTGTTACATTATTGTGTAATTATGTGTGGAAGCCCCATTCTCTTATCCGTGGAAGAAGTTACCAGTCCACTCAGGTCTTCTCAGGTTTAAACTGTTCCTAGGCTGAGTGCAAGGGTAGGATTGGTGCTAGAATTCAGTTTCCCCATGTTTTCCAACACAAACTAGCTTCTCTCCAGCAGTGGACAAATGGCATATACACAAGTCGCCCTGCCACCTTGTCCTCCAGGTTCATCTCCTACTATGCCTATCCTAGCTCACACTACTCTTCCAGTCATTTCTCAAATAGCCTGGACATGCTTCTGCCTCAGCACTTGCTGGTCTTTCTACCTGGAATGCTCTTCTCTTAGATCTCCTCAGTGTTTGCTTCTTTACGTCTTTGTGCAAAGGTCGTCTTCTCAGTGAGCCCTGCTCTGAGTCCCTATTCCTAATAGCAGACTGTGTGCCCCATCCTTGTATTTCTTCTCCTATCTACTGTTTTTTTAAATATTTTCCACAGTCTGATTTTCTCTTTATATTTCATTTATTCATTTAAAGTCTGTCTCTATCCACTAGAATGCAGACTTGGGAATTTATCTCTTTTACTTGCTCATGCCTCCTCTGCATGCACAACAGTGACTAGATATAGCTATCCTCACATATGTATATGCATATTTTAATATAGATACATACGGAATGAATTAACTCATTCAATCCTCATGAAAACCTTGTGAGACAAATACTGTTGTTATTCTCGTTTTACAAACAAGGAAACTGAAACCCAGAAAGATCAAGTAATTTGTCCAGGGTAAAATAATTGATCATTTTTATGTCCGTATCCCAGAGCATTATGTGAGTCAGGTCCTGATAAGCAACTTTCTTTGTCCCTTTCTGGCTCTGGGACCTTAGAAAAAAGACCTTCGAGGCTTTTGTAAGCCTCTATTTTCTACTCTATAAATGGGGATGATATCAGTCCCTATTTAGATTTTGGAGTTTCAAAGAGGTAATCTATATGAAATGTTCAGACTAGTGATTGATACACAGAGAATGTTCAACAATTGGTGTTCTGGACTCTGATTTGCACCATCATTTTTAACAATTCTAAATAGTATATTTTGTAGAAGTTCTATAATGCACTGTCACTTTCCTTTTGTTAGCCACTTACATTCTGGTGAACATTCTGGTACTTCTATCTTTGAGGAAGTTTCTAATTTCTCCCCTTTCCAAAAATCCTAGAAATGGAACTACTGGGTCAAAAGTTATTCATACTCTAAAAGCTTTTGATATATAGCATAAAACTACCCTCCTTAAAAGATGTGATCAGTTTGGACATTGATTTGTAATAGATAAGAATATTCATTTTTCCCACATCCTCACCATCACTGTATATTACTGTATGTTTTCATCTTTACTGTTCTGAAGACTAAAAATTATATATGAGATTGGACATTTTAATATATTCATTGGTAATCAATTTCAATAAATAACTTCAAAATCAATTCCTTCATTTTAGAAAGTCTTTTTTATGTTTAACAGTGCTTGGTCATCCTTGACCATTAGCTTTGTCTACACAATCTTCATGACACACTCCCTTAGCAAGATTGATCTCACACAGGCTGTTCTTGCTATAAACCTACTTTCTTATTTTCTCAGACATTAATGTACATGGCTCTCTCTAAACAGTTTATTGAGGGTAGAAACTGTATCATACTCCACAACAGATTCATTCATTCATTCTTCCATCCAATCCACAGGGATTTATTGAGCACTTACTATGTACCAGTCACTGCTCAGCACTCTAGGGATACAAAGTAGAACTGGAGACAGACCAAGGCCTTGCATTTAAGGTACTTTCATTTTAATGAGATACAGGTACACATGAACAAACCAATAAGTGACATAAGTTACTGATGAATAGGAAGAAACAGAATGTGACTGGGGTGGAGCTCACTTTAGCTGGGGTGGAGGAGAGTTAAGGAAGCCATGATATGTGTCTGTAGGCTGAGCTTTAGGTTCTTTGAGAAGAACACAGCATGAGAAGGTCTGTGTGACAGCCTCCTATAAAGAAGGCACATCCTGAACCAAGGTCCTGGAAAGGAAACGGCCCTGGGGGTTTTCAAGAGCAGAAATACTACCAGCAAGACTGAAGAGAAGTCAGCAAGGATGAGAAGAAATTGGAAATGAAGGTCAGAAAGCTAAGAAGGCAATAGATTATCTAAGGCAGGTCCGGTAAGCTTTTCTGGTAAAATTCTGGTTTATAAATATTTTTAGCTTTGCAGGTCATATAATCTCCGTCACAGCTATTCAACTCTGTCTCTGTAGCAATAAAAGCAACCATAGGCAGTACGTAGATGAATGGATGCGGCTGTATTCCAATAAACCTTATTTATTCATAAACCTTATTTATAAAAACAAGTTGCTCATTGGACAGGCCCATGAGCTGTATTTTGTGATCTTGAGCTAAACCTCCTGGGCTCCAAGAAAGAGTCTGAATACTGTCCTAATTGTAATGGTGGCAGGGAGGCAATGATAATAATAGTAACAATAAGAAACCGCTGGAAGGTTTTCTAAAAAGCAAGTGATGTGATCCTCACTGGTTAGGGTTGCAGGTCATGTTACAGGTGCTTTAAAATTGATTGTTAAATAACAGGCGGACATTCTGAATGAAAAGGAAATTATTTTAAAACTCAATCTCCTAGAATATCTAGCTCAGGGGTGGTAGGCACTGAAGGAATAAAGATAGTATCACTACAGGGAACAAAAACCTTTCTTAGTTGCTGTTTCAGAACATCTACTAGTCAGGGTTTTTTTTTAGACCTGTATGAAGGGAGGCCTTGGATCAAAAAACCTCCGTTGGTTATAAGTTAAGCAATCAATTGAAACATAAAGCTGAATGGGAGCGCACAGGCACATCAGAGAGACAATTTTCAATTTTAGGCATCAGAGGACCTGTTATAGACACTAGTGCTTCTGCATCAGCTAGACTGATTGTCAGTGTCACCATTAAGAAATCATTTCCTTACATTTTCTTTTCCTAACAACTGCAGTGGGAAGCTGGATTTCTATGAGAAAATCAAATGATGATTCCTTTCATTTCCCAAACCCCTTTATTAGGATCTAAAATTCAATAAGCTTGCTTACCAATCATCCACACAGCTCTCAACCCTGGAATAATATGGGACGTCTCCTCTTACCTGGCCATTTCTAGAGATTTCAGTCCAAGGACTGTGCCATTAACTTGCCTCTACTGTTTATTTACTGTTGCCATATTGTCAACAATGAAGCATCTTAAGATTCTGACCCATTCTTAGTACACTTAACTGGGTAATGTCCCAATTTAGAAACTAATACAAAGGCTCCAAGGCCTTATAAAACACTTATCCCAGCCGGGTGCGGTGGCTCAAGCCTGTAATCCCAGCACTTTGGAAGGCTGAGACGGGCGGATCATGAGGTCAGGAGATTGAGACCATCCTGGTGAAACCCTGTCTCTACTAAAAAATACAAAAAACTAGCTAGGCGAGGTGGCGGGTGCCTGTAGTCCCAGCTACTCAGGAGGCTGAGGCAGGAGAATGGCATGAACCCGGGAGGCAGAGCTTGCAGTGAGCTGAGATCTGGCCACTGCACTCCAGCCTGGGGGACAGAGGGAGACTCTGTCTCAAAAAAAAACAACAACAACAAAAAACACTTATCCCTATGCTGTCCACTCACTAAAGATTTGGGAAAAAAAGATCAGCATTTAAGTTGAACCTCAGTATATGGCAGTAGAAACATCTATGTGGTTCTTTACTCCTCAGTTAATTTCTTTAAAAAAAAATAATGCACAAGGTACTTCCATACCTCAAGATCTAGAACATGAAAATAAAAGAGAATGATCTGATTGCTGGGTTAAAACCAAGGGCTGCATTCATCCGGCATTTGGTGTCACACCAGGCAGCAGCCTTCACCTCATCAACAATTTAATTTGGCCATGATGCCTCAACCCAGTAACTTTGACAGGGAACTGGGAAGGTTACCAGAGAAACACAACGGAATTGACAGAATTGGAAGGCAGATTTCGCCAACTTAAATATCTGACCTTGATGCTAAAACCCAATCATTACAATCTGATCTAGGGCTTTGGGTCTGTTAGCCAGAATCTCCCAAGTGTGAACAACTGACTCCTTATCTATAAATCAAGCCTTTTTTGGAAACAATCTAAGTCTTTTGCAAGCAATAAATCACTAACATGAGATCACATCTAAGTTGAAAGTGAGGATGAAGAGCCTGCAATATGAGAAGGAAAATGACATGTTTTGTTTCAGTCATTCATTTGTCCACCAATAGATTTCTACCGATTACTTACTGAGTGTGAGTTTCCTCCTGCAGGTATATAGAAACATCGAGAGCTTCAAGGAAGTGCTAGTTTAGTGGCATTAACTTATCTTTTACATTCCTTGCCACAGTATACCTTGCTCTGTGATCTCTCTATTGACTATTTGTAACCTGTTATCTTCCCCAACACTATCACGTACATGAGACTTAGATGGGAAAATGTGGCTTTTGTTGAGTTGGGATATTCCACAGGGGTCCTCTTTGAAGCCTGCAATTGGATACCTATTTATTTGAGGTTGTTCACTTCTCAATGCTTTATGACTCAAAAACTTTATGGCCAAACCCAGTCAGACCAATAGAGCCAAATGTGGTCCTGAGCTGGGTGGGTAGAGAGCAACCAAATGTATTATAATAGGTAACAAGCTGAGCCATCTGAAGGTGCATAACTTGACAGCAGGTGGCATGTGCCCTGAACTCTTATGCCCCAAGTGCCAGTCATCGGAGGATAGCTTTATTCATTAGGAACTGCTTACAGTTCAACAGCCAGAGATCCATTATACTCAGAAGAAACTAGTGTTGTAGTAACGTACTGAGAATATACCAAAACAAGGAAGGCTGTATATGGGCAGTATTTCTAGTATACGGATATTTTTCAACAACAATTCTTATGATTACCCATAATATACATCCATTATTATGGTGTTGCAGTCTCATTCCAATGTCTCATGCTTTACTTGGGGAGGGAGGGTATAGATTGAAGTCAATGTTCAAGTTTCCTCTCCACCAAACATCCTATGAAGCAGAGATGGGAGAAGAATCATATGCTGAGTTCTCATCTAACATTCTTTGGTATGAGGGGTTCACTGGCCTCTTTCTAAAGGGGGACGTAAAGGTAGTATAGGTGACTGCCAGTTCTGATCCAATTTTTGCTCAAAGGGATTCTTCTCATTCTTCCGCACCCTACAGGTTGTGTGCTAACCTGGGTCTAAAAATATGAGCATTAGGAAAGTCCATTTAAATCATGATTGGTAGCCAGTGCCTGTCTTTCCAGGGTAAAATTTCACATCTTAACTGTCATGCAATCCATTACTTAGAAGCAATGAGTAATTTTCTAAAGCGTAAGCCCAGGCAAGTCACACTACTATCCTATAAATCATTGAAATACTTCTCCCCTTGTTTAAAGAACAAAGTCCAAGCTCCTTAATAGAGCACACAGGATCTTCTAGGGCTTTACCTCTACCTGTCTCTCCAGTGTCAGCTCTTACAGTCCTGCTAATTTATACTACAGCCTCTCCTGACAGTTCCCCCAGATATGTGACTATTTTACCTTCTGGGGACCCTCCTGCCAATGCCTAGATAGACATATTTTACTAAAGGGAACCTAGGGCAGAAGAATAAAGTTATCCTTTACTGAGCATTTACCATGTGGTAGAGAGTGTTTAAAGAGCTTTACATACTCTAATTTGCACAATTCTAATATCATTACAATTGTGTACATTGTAGGTTCAGTACTGTGCAAATAGGCCAGTTGGCATAAGGCCACTTAATGATTACATTTCAAGAAAAAAAGAGGAAGAGGAGAGAAAGAGAAGGGTTTCTGTACAAAGCAATTTGTCATGGGTTTATGTAGGTATGATTAATATATAATAAACTATTCATGTTGAAGTATGCAAATTGATCAATTTTGACTTATATATCTGTGAATCCACCTCCACAATCAGGAGAGTGAACATATATTACCCCCAAAATTTTCTTATGCCCCTTTGTAATTCTTCAGCCCTTCCCTGCTTATTCACAGACAACATCTGATTTCTGTCACTACAGATTAATTTGGATATTTAAAAATTGATATAAATTGAATCATACAGTATATATTCTTTTATGTCTGGGGTCTTTTAATCAGCATTATTTGAAGATTTATCCATGCTGCTCAATGCATCAATTGTCCATTTGAGACAGAGTCTGGCTCCGTTGCCCAGGCTGGAGTGCAGTGGTATGATCTTGGCTCACTACAACCTCTGCCTCCTGGGTTCAAGCAATTCTCATGCCTCCACCTCCCAAGTAGCTCCCATGGTGGTTTACAGATGCACACCACCATGCTTGGCTAATTTTTGTATTTTAGCTAGAGACAGGGTTTCACCATGTTGACCAGTCTGCTCTTGAACTCCTGACCACATGTGATCCACCCACCCCAGCCTCCTAAAGTGCTGGAATTACAGGCGTGAGCCACTGCATCCAGCCTGGTCCATTGCTTTTTACTGCAGAGTAGTATTCCATTTTGTAGATAAATCCATCCCAATTGGTTTATCCATTTACCTTTTCAGGAACACTTGGGTTGTTTTCAGGGTGGGGCTATTAGAAATAAAGCTACAAAAAAAAAAATCCTCATGTACAAGTCTTTACATGAATACACTATTTCCTTTCTCTTGAGTAAAATACATAAGAGGAATGGCTGGAGCAGTATGGTAGGTATAAGTTTAATTTTTAAAAATACCTGCCGGATATGCGGAGCAAGATGGCCGAATAGGAACAGCTCCAGTCTCCAACTCCCAGCGCGAGC
>NW_012118977.1:339407-388208 GCF_000951035.1 Colobus angolensis palliatus | reverse complement strand
GAACATTCTAGTTGTTCTTTATCCTCATTAGCATCTTGCATCATCAGTCTTTTAAGTTTGTATGCTAAGCAATTTAAATATTTTATTTTACTTAAACCTAGATGTAGGAATAATTAGACCTATGGTAAAGAGGAAAGAAGTGAAGACCAAATAAGTTAAGTGATATATCCAGAATGTACAATGATTAGGCTCAAAGCAGTATAGGATGGTAGAGTAGAAGAAACTGCCCAAATAAACCAGCTTCTAGGACCAGAAGAAAAGAGGGTAAATGAGACTGGAAAGAATTCACAGTTGGGCCGGTATTGTGACCTATAGTCTATGGAGCCGAGGATTTGGCAGTCCCCTGAGTGCCCATCAGCACACCATGCTCTGTTACGGTTTCCTGTGCTTTGAGAAAGATTCTTTCTGAAAATGAAAGATGGTCTGTAATGCTTTGAGAAAAGCTAGGGAACGGAAATGTGTCATTTTATCCCAGTTCTGCTTATAAAGGTGAGGCCTGGGTTCCTATGGCTGTGTCTCTTAGTGGCTGAGGTCTCAAAGTGCAAGAAACCTAGGGGGAGAAGTGAGCTCCAGGGAGTTCTCTATGGGAGGTGGCAGGAAGATTCAAGGTCTGTTGTTGAGTCTTCCCTTTTAGAAGGAATTTCTCTTTCTGAGTATCTCTCTGTTCAAACTTTCAGTGATTAAAGCCTTTCTTTTAATGTTGTAAGCTATTCCCTTATTTGTTTTAGCTCAGTTCAGTTTTATACAAGCCCTTGATATTTACCTGCTGAAGTAGCTATTCTAGCTAAAGCAAGGGTCTAAGATGGTTGGGACTCCATTTATCCTAGGTGACTGCATCTGAAATTAGTTGATTCATTATGGCAGGAAGAAAAAGGACTGCACCATCCCAAGCCACTACTAACACTAACCTTGCAAACAGCTGGTTTCTGACAGCTGTTTAGAGAGAAACTCAGTTGTCACCAAGGTCACAGCTGGCAACAGAAAGAAAATAGTTTCATAGGCTTCTGATAGAAACACGAACAGACAAAACCAAACAGCAGAAGCAAGACCTCAGCAACCAGTATGAGTTCCTATCACAGCATGAGTGCACCAGTGGCATCAGCAAAAACTATGTACTGGGACACCTCTCTCTCCTGTGTTCCAAAGCAAGGCGAAGACTCTTACTAAGCATGTTAGAAGAGAAAATATGGATTTTTGTTTTAAAATAAGTTTGGGTATGTGTGTAAATATGTTTATGTTTATATGGCTGGAAGTTACAACCAGATGATTGGACAATGATTGTCTCTAGGATGTGGGATAATGAGAGTTCTCTTTCTTTGGCTAGTTGTTGTTGATAATAGAGATTACTTTGGGAGGCTGAGGTGGGCATATTACAAGGTCAGGAGATCGAGACCATCCTGGCTAACACAATGAAACCCCGTCTCCACTAAAAATACAAAAAATTAGTCAGGCGTGGTGACGGGCGCCTGTAGTTCCAACTACTCTGGAGGCTGAGGCAGGAGAATGGCACGGACCTGGGAGGCAGAGCTTGCAGTGAGCCGAGATCATGCCACTCCACTCCAGCCTAGGCAACAGAGTAAGATTCTGTCTCAAAAAAAAAAAAAAAAAAAAAAAAAAAATTAAATAGCGGGCAATGTTATTTTCTAAATTAAACAAATTTTGAAAACTGTATTCCTATTGAAATAACAAAACAACATAACACAAAAGATAAGACTTACTCTACTCACATATCTTCTTAATGCTTAAAAAGTCCAAAATAGCTTTCAAATGTGTTCCATCTTTTCCAGTCCCTTAAGGTTTCTTCAAACCAGTGCCATCTTTTGTCAAATTATTTTAATAGATACTCAACTAGTTTTCTTTTCTTTTTTTGAGACGGAGTCTCGCTCTGTCGCCCAGGCTGGAGTGCAGTGGCCGGATCTCAGCTCACTGCAAGCTCCGCCTCCCGGGTCTAGGCCATTCTCCTGCCTCAGCCTCCCGAGTAGCTGGGACTACAGGCACCCGCCACCTCACCCAGCTAGTTTTTTGTGTTTTTTTAGTAGAGACGGGGTTTCACCATGTTAGCCAGGATGGTCTTGATCTCCTGACCTCGTGATCCGCCCGTCTCGGCCTCCCAAAGTGCTGGGATTACAGGCTTGAGCCACCGCGCCCAGCTCAACTAGTTTTCTTACCTCTAGCTGCTTTTCACCCTCAAGCACTATTTCTAAAATTCTCATTTCAAATTACCCTATGCTCACATTTCTCCCACATTTAGAAATTTCTGCTGACTCTTCATAGCTTCAAGGAGAAAATTCAAACAGAACCCTTCACAATTTGGCTTTGCTGCTTTTTACCATATCTTTGCCTCTGCTATAGAGTCCAGCCCTACAAAACGAGAGGGTGGTGGAATTGCATCAGAGGAAAGATCATGCAGAATTCAAAAGGCACATAAGTCAATAATTCCTCTTAAGGTAGAATAGGTATTTCAGCTTACAAGCTACAATATTTTACATTAACTTGACCCACTATATGGAAAAGATGTGACTCTTGCCAAAAGTTAATTTGGAATTCACATTATTCCAAAATTTGCACCTAAAATGATGTTTCATTAATTCTGATTATACTCTCACATTTTATAAGAGTCAAAGTCCGTGTAAGTGCAGTCTGTCTCTTCTCTATGTGCTATGTGTTGAAAACACTGTCCCTCACTTTTTAACATGTAATCTCATTTGTTACTACCTTGTTATGCCACGTTTTCTGCCTCTAAATTTTAGTCCACTTGTCATATTTTCTGTGAAGCTCCTTCTCCATGTGCCTGTCCTTCATTCTTTGTGCTACAACTGTCCTATTTCTCGCACTTACTCAGTGTTTGTTTGAAGACCTACGTTGACCATTAGTGTATGAGTTCCTAATGGAAAAGAACGCTGTTTTATCTCTGCATCACAGTCCTTAACAGAGTACCAGGGGCACAGTACATGCATTGTAAGTTTAATTACTGAAATACCACGAGAAAAATTTAAGCAAATCAAATAGTACAGAAGCATAAACTAATATATAGCTTCCTAAGAGAACCAGGGCTGCTCCTTGCTGTATGACATTTGGCAATCTAACAAAAAAGGTTTGTAATCAAGAGACAAAACCAACAAGAATTAAAGCACACCCCAATTCCCTGACTATTCTTTAAGTAGATTAATCTTTATGAAAACTATCATTGGTTTTCACACAATGACAGCAAACAGCTGAATGGGAAGAAGTATCAAGAATCCGAAACTAAATCAGAAATAGCAATGGATTTCCAATTCCAGTTCTGATTTGTTAATAGTCCTTGTCTTAAAACTGTATAGAAAAAGATTTCAAGACCATACTAGAGTACACGGGAAGTGTGTCATAATTGATTAGTGATGTCTGCCTCGGGTATGGATGGAGAAACATTTATCTACCTGCCAAATATTTCTGATCCTTGTATTAGTTCTGGGCAGTTTTTACTTTGTGTTCAGATTCTGAGGGGCTATCTGTTACATGCAGAAGATCAAGAGTTCTTGGTCTATATTCTCAGCCTCACAAGAAATACTGTTGGGGAACACCACTGTCTACCTATTCTATTGGTATCTCTGGTCCCAAGACCAGGGACTTGGTTCTGACTTTTTAATGGTCTCTGGCCCAAGCCTTGGGACTGATGCTTCATTTAGACATTCTAATCTTTGACTTTGTCCTTGACTGTGGATTAGTGTCTTTCTGATCTCCTGGTTCCTTGATTTCTGGACCTTCGCTTTGCTTGAAATGGGAGTTAATTGATTCCCAAAGGTTCTGAAGTTAAGAATCAAGTAAATATTTACAGGATGTCTTCTGTAAATGGGAAGAAAGTAGTAAGGCTTTTAAAAAGTATGGTTGGTGTCCACTGGTATTTTTCCAGCAAACTTGAAAAGTGAATAGTTCTATGCCCCATTCTAGACCTGTCGAATCAGTAGGGGATTACAGGGTTGGGGAGACATGTGATAATTTGTTAAATTCCTCAGGGGATGATCATGAACATGAACACAATTTGAAGAACCACTGAGGTAAGAACCCTGAACTGGCTCAAAGTTTGCCTACAGTTGCCCCAATTCGGTCACTTAGTGACCAAAGGCTCCAGTGGAAATCAAGTTACTTAAGTTTTGTAATGTACTCTGGTTCTGTTATAATATGCACAGAAAAGTGGCCTATGGGTGCCATTTTAGAGGACACAATTCTTTCTTCAAACCACTTTCCTTTTTAGCAATTTTCTCTGCCCTTCAATTGCCTCAATCTTTTTTCTTTTTCCTCTTCTTACCATCCTCCTATCTAAACAAATGCACTTGTACACAAAGGAAGACCTTTGAGAACCTATGATCCCATTCCTTGTGTATCAAGATCATTTTCCCTTTGTAGAGTGACACTGCACAAAGCATCTCTCCCTGCCTGTGTATAAGGATATGTTGACTTACCTAGAAAGCTCTTCAGGCAATAACTGGCTACAAAGCTCCAGACGAACATATCATCTATAGAATTTTTCAGATTTTGACGGGGTAGGCTGCATGTTCCCTACCTGAAGCATACTTCTTTTCCTAGATGTGCAACTCTCTGTGTAATACAAACACAAGGCAAGCTTTTGCTTTTTATAGAAAATATTCTAGTCCTCAACAGATAGTGCCAGAACAAAATAATGGGATGTTATCACATCACATTGGGCCAGCCAGCTTCCACTGTGCTATTGATGTGCCAGTTTTAGTGTGTTCTTGCATCATTACATCACCTAAATATAATTCCTGAAGCTGGAATCATTCCTTTGTGGTTAAAGTTCACCACTTCCATCCCTGGCCACATGGTAAGATGCTCATTCTGGAAGTCATGGGGTTAACAATGATAAAACAAGATAGTAGTGGTCTCCCATATCCTCCTTAACAAAAGCGAAAATAAACTTCATGGGGGTTAATATTTTGCAAAAATAAAAAATAAAAAAAATAAGGAAAAGAACACTGCTTGCTCTTTATGTTGTGCTAATAAATTTGACAGAAGTTTTTACAGATATTCCTAGCATAATCAATATAAATTCAATCTCTTGAAACAGTAAATTGTTATTACTGAACTCACTGCCTAATCTTATTTTTCCTGTTATAACTCTTTGATTTAAAACACTTAAACTGTTAGATCTAAAGAAAAATGAAAAAGCTGTGGTTGCTGGCTTGGCAAAAATCCCTTCTGATGTGATCTCTTTGATAATGTGCCACTTTCCACATTTTAAATGCCATAGTTTCATGTATACATACTGGTATTTTCTCATTGGTTGTGCATGCTTCTCTAGCCATATGCCTATAAGTGGATGTGCATTTTCATATAATAACTTACTGTTCCCATTTGGCAATTCTGTGCCTTTAATTGTGCCAATCAACCACGTAAAATTTCATAACCTATTGAGAATACCCAAAGAAAAATATGTGCCTTCTAAAACTCTGGTATAAAAAGCACACTGCTTGAAGACAGCTTAAATTTCCCCACACTCCAATTCTACCAACCCATTGTTCTCTAGAACAACTAGAATTCAATTCCTGAAACCCTGTTTCAATTTCAGGTTTTTAAACGAATGTATAAATTATAACTGTGGCCTTACTGAAAAGATCCATAATCATGACTAGAAATGAAAAATGAAATGGTAGAGACATATATTGTCAAACAGGCATTATAATCAGACTCATCTATAAAACCACTATAATTATTTTTCCTTTTTATATTCCTCAAGAATAAACTTATCGGAAAGGTTTTATGTCTTTAACCTGTTGCATGAGGTATTGAGTTGTTTTAATAACAAAATAATTACTATCTCCATAGGTTTTTATGATACTCATCATTCCCTATAAAAAGTTCAATAGTTATCAACTTACCAGCATATATTTGGTGATTTTTTTTTTCTTCTCTCTATTGTATTTTACCACTCTAACTCATATTTTACTATTCCCTTGGCCCAGGAATACACAGAAGAAATAAAATCATATTCAAGTTGGTTTCACAGACAGTAAACATACATTATGAAATTGAAACATGCTACACTTATTGAGCATATATTTTAGAAGAACTTTCTCTAAAATACTTTATGACTAAAACCATAATCTGGAACTATTCACTCTCCTTGATTTTAGATTCGGTGTGGCTTCATGAAATATTTACTTTTTAAAAAACACAGTTCCAAATTATAGCCCCTCTGAATTACACAATTTAGGTAAAACACATCTTTTCAGCTGGAAAACTAGATGCCATTAATCCTTTGTATGATTATATGGAGAATAGAGGTAACAAAGAAAAACTAGAGTAATCTAATTCTGGGATACACAGGTTGTTGTAAATTTTTAGACATTCTAAGTCAATCCTTGTTTTTCCCACTTAAGTCCCTGAATGTTTCTGAGATTTGTCCAAAGTAACATGGAAGCAGACTAGACCCCCCGATGTCCTAACATCTAATCAAGCTATCCCTAGGCCCTCTTGTGCTAAGTATGTCAGTTGGAACTTTAGGTCACAGTTGTACTAACGTGCCAGAGCTGCCTACATCCAGTGAAAGACACCATATCTTATCAGTATCAATATATTAGGGTTGATATTACATGAAACTATAGCCACGTGGGTGAGTATAGAAGTCAGATGTGTAAGAATCATGTCGGAATCTGCCATAGAATTGTCTAAATCAAAGATTCACAAGATTTATAACTACCTGGAAGGTGCATGTGAACTAGCAAATATGTTGGCCTCAAAGTTTCACAGCTTGATGACACTAGCTCTGCATCAAATATTGACTCTTTCTCTTTTAGAAAGTCACGTCTCTGATCTCACTATGAATTGCTGGATGTGATTAATGTCCATCTAGTTGTAGGAAGACTACGGTGAAATGCTAACCAAATCTTTCCTATAGTCACCCACCTGGGTATATATTGTGCATATACAACTGGACAACTCTACTCTGTTGTAAAGCTTGAGTACTAGATGCAATGGACAGCAATAGCCTAGGTAGCCACTAGGAAGAGAGAGAGAGCATTTACACTGGTGATGATAATGACCATCACACACTCCCACCTGGAGGAGAAGGTACTATGCTCCTCTTTTCCTATCCCCGACAAATATGTGAGTAAGTGGAGAAGGTGGGGAATAAATGAGTATGAAGGGTTATTTTAGATAGATTAGATAATTTTATACTGGATAATCTCTCATTACATTTAAGTAATTCTATAATTTAATTAATTTGAAAAGGCTACATCTGGTTGGTTTCCAGTGGAATGAATGTGGCTCAGTTTTAGATTCTTAGAGCATTGAAGCCTACTAGACCTTGAATTGGTTCTCTACTCTTGGGAATACCATTCTGCATATAGAGAACTTCTTACTTTATACAATCAATTTGGTTTCAGTACTTACAAAAATCAACACATTTTCAAAAAACACGTTATGATGTGCATTTTCACTTACCTTTTCCGCTGATTGAGCGGTGCCAAAAAAAATTGGAATGAAGGCAAGCCATACTATACATGTCGTGTACATAGTGAATCCAATGGGCTTGGCTTCATTAAAATTCTCTGGTACACCCCGAGTCTTGATGGCATACACAGTACATGTGACCATGAGAAGAATGCTATATCCCAAGGAGCAAATGATTTGGAGATCTGTAATGTCACACTTGAGAACTCCTCTGGCTTGCTCAGGGTTCATTGTCTTATGTTCATCATAGTCTATGATGATGTTGGGTGGATCAACACCAAACCAAATGAAAACCCCTAGAAGCTGAACTGATATTAAACTGGAAGTGATTGCCAGTTGTGATGTTGGGCTTATGAGTCTGGGAGCTGTTACTGATTTCTTGCCCTGCTCAAATATACGATAAATCCGATTTGTTTTCGTCAAGAGGGCTGCATAACTGATGCACATACCCAAGCCCAAGAAAACGCGCCGGAAAGAACACACTGCCACATCAGGTTTGGCAATCATCAGGAAAGTGATGATGTAGCAAAGAAAGATGCCCGTCAAAAGAACATAGCTGAGTTCCCGCCCAGATGCCCGGACAATGGGCGTGTCATTGTAGCGGATGAAAGTGGCCATAACAAAGATGGTGGCAATGATCCCCAACATTGCCAGGAAGACAGGAATCACAGCCCAGGGGGAGTGCCACTCCAGTTTGATGATGGGAATATCTTGGCATCCGGTTCGATTTTCATTGGGCCTCTGGTCATAGGGGCAATGCTGGCATGTCATTTCATCAAACTGGTACTGGTAACCATCGCAAGGCTCACAGGTCCAACAGCAAGGAGTTCCTTTCTGTGTCTTCTTTCTCTGTCCAGGCTTACATGGTAGTGTGCACACTGAGGGAGGTATCTCTCGGACTCCTTTACCCCACTGCATGTCTTCTATCTGTAACATAAGAAATAAGAAGGTGAATCAGGCAGATTCTTCCAGAGAGTAGAAAAAGAACACCAGTAACAAACAGTACTCATGGCAAGTGACATTTGAGCTGTGATGAGGTTGTATTAGCTTTTCCTCAGCTTGCAAGAGTTACAAGTGTGATTTGAGCCCATACCATAGGACTCCAGCATCCTCACTCTTCACCATTAGTGTGTTCTCAACATGCCAGATCTTAAGAATTCCCTAAGGCGATACAAATTCCCTCTTTCCCATTCCTGACTTTCCAAATGTGAACATCCTGAAAAAGAACCTTAGGGGCTGTATTTATAACAAGTGCCCAGAGGATTCTTGTGAGCAGACAAATTGAGAAAAACTGGCATGCAGTCTACTGTCTTCCCCTGGGTAATAAGTGTAAATGTCCCCAATCAAGTAAAAAACAAAAACAAGAAACTATGGCAGTACGAAAAGCTACACTCACCTCCTTTGTTAGGTGTTTTATTTAAAAAAAAAAGTTCTAAAATTATTTTGGATAATACTGCAGTGCTGGCTATCTTCCCTAAAATTCTGTAAGCATTACCGTCATTTTCACTGAGAACTTTTGCAGCAATGTGAATCTATTATCACAGGGGAGAAGTGGGGCTTACTATTGAAGGCTTTCATTGTATTAGACTATTTCCTATTAATTCAGGAATTATCTGATAAGAAAATAATATGGTCTGGAAACCTTTCAAGGTTGGCCATCCCCCATTTGCAATGACATTTAGACTATCCTAGAGGAGAATGTATTTGCTTAATTGAAACATTGGTTTTTTTGGAGGGCAACATAACCGGCAGCGTTCTGAGAAATAATGGCATTAGAAACAACAGGAAACTTTACTATTGGGTGGAAATCTCATTAGAGTAGGCATCTCTCCTCTTTGCCAGCACAGCATCTGCTCTTTCTCTTCCCTGGTATCAGTTCCTCAGATTCCTTTTCCATGTGCTTTCTGTGCGGTTGAACTTACACTGAAGCTCTTGGGTTGTGCACATGACCCAGGCCTAACCAATTAGTATATTGTAGTGGTTCTCAAAATTGAGAATGCATCACAATCATATGGACTTGTTACAATAGAGTCTGCAAGATTTTCTGATTCATTGGATCTGGGATGTGGCCTGAGGAATATGCACTTTTTTTTTTTTTTTTTTTTTTGAGACAGAGTCTCGCTCTGTTGCCCAGGCTAGAGGGCAGTGGCGTGATCTGGGCTCGCTGCAAGCTCCAACTCCCAGGTTCACGCCATTCTGCTGCCTCAGCCTCCCGAGTAGCTGGGACTACAGGCACCCGCCACCATGCCCAGCTAAGTTTTTGTATTTTTAGTAGAGACGGGGTTTCACCGTGTTAGCCAGGATGGTCTTGATCTCCTGACCTCGTGATCCACCCGCCTTGGCCTCCCAAAGTGCTCAGATTACAGGCGTGAGCCACTGCGCCCGGCCAGGAATATGCATTTTTAACAAGGTCCCAGGTGATGCTGCTGAGGATTGTTCAGGAACCATGTTAGTCAACTACTGATACATGCCAACCTCCTAGCCACAGAGATTGGGTCAGAGATGGCATAATTATGTCCCAGGTCATAGAATTTAATTTCATGACTTTTTCTGAAGTCACATAGGATAAAAATACTTGTTTTCACTGGACTCAGAGTTTCTAGGATATAAGGTGGCTAGTACTGATGGCTAAAAGAAGGAGTTTATTAGAGACAGAAGCCAACATAGAGGGAAGTTAAGTGGAAAGACAAAGATCACTGGTGAGCTTGTTTGAGCTCCTGGATATAGTTATCCCTGAAGCAAGAATTTTCCTAGACTATGACATTATGTAAGCCAATAAATGTATCTATTTTAAAATACTTTGAACTTTATTATTATTACTTGCAACCAAGAGTCCTGAGCAATATATGCATGAAATAGTTTTAGTATTCACAAGTCACAAAAGATGTACTACCTCTGCAAGTTATTATACAGAATAATTCCAATTAACAATTAAGGCTGATTCTCCCCATAAGTAGTTAATTGAATTTTTAATACAATTGAACTAAACAATAGACTAGAAAGATACTGGAAAGTCTGAGACATGTTTTCAAGTGCATAATTTTAAGTGATAAAGGCAAAAGATAAATAATATATTGCATATTGGAATTTCAGTGTTGTGTTAATATACTGAATGAAATGCATAGCGGAGAGTGATTCTTCCATCAATGCTTGAATGTGAACTACATTCAAATTCTGAATTGGATGTAGCTAACCCAGAAAAATAAAGGGCTCAGGAGTTAAACTTAGTAAAACAGCATAACCTTTTAAGGGTTGAATTTAAACTTTAACCAGAGACCCAAGCATCTTCAGATGACTCTAGTGTGAACTTATTTTACCAAGCACAAAACCCAAGTCAGCACTAATAAATCGCTAACTATAAAGCACAATCTTCTCTTTCTCAATATGATAATTTTTGAGACAATAAGTCACTGGAAGCCATCTCAAAGTCATAAAATTAGGGAAATAACTTATGACAGGAGAGAAAGATATGCATTAACTTTACGAATGTCAAATTTCAAGAGTTGGAAACTAAAAAAAATTGCTGGTATTAATACAACAAAGATAAATACATTTGCCTGATTTCAACATTAGTGGTTACTAATGTGCCACATAATTAAACTTTATAGGAATACATGTAGGGCTCCTACAAATATATAAACAAATTATCATCATATGTAATACTTTACTGCCAGTTTCAAATGCTGCCAACTCATTATTTTTCCCTTGGAATAAAATAAAATACCTGGCAATGCTGCACAGCTTTTTATTTTCTCAACTTATCCAAATATATACAAGAGCTGTAACCATGGACATCACACTGACTGATCACTTCATTTGTTTGCAATTTTCATATAAAGCAGGTTTCAACTCAATTTAATCGTATATGTTAAACCAACAAAGATTCCTTCCGCTCCAGATGGACAAAAGTCTCATTTACTCCCTTGGCTAACAAAAATCATTATTGAAAATATAATCTGTGTCCCATGAAAGTACTGATTAACCTTTAAAAGCTATAGTAAATGAGAATTTTGTTAATATGATGTATACCATTTGTATATATCTACACCCATCCACACAGATACGCTGCCTTGTTTCATAAGAAACAATCAGCTGCAAATGCCCATGGCTATCTATTTTAAAGGAAGGTAATTATTTAATGCTATGAAAATCAAGTCTAATGTCAGTTTACTTTTCAAGAAGGCTAACAGGAATGTAAATTTCAAGTTTCTCCTAAACTCTGCAACAAAACTGTGTTTCAGTTAGCTGGAAAGCCAGATGTAAGGTGCAGAAAGATTAAGAAAAAGACTGACGTGTTTATCATCTTCTTCATTAGAAGATGCAAGTTTACATTTCTCCATAAAGATGCATTTTCCCCCTGGACATCCAAGGTTAATGGCTTTAGGGTACCTGGTCTGCTTAGTAGGTGGCTCCTGGGGAAGGGCTCTTGAGATCCTAGCTTTTGGCAAGAGAACAGAACTTTACATCTCCATCTCATAGCAAAAATTGACACTATACATGTCAAATAGATTGCATAGATAAATGGATCAATAGTTTAGGCAAAGAGCAAATTATGCAGTTCTGGTCAAAGAAAGCAAAAATAAGCTGCTTGTAGAGTCCTAGGAAAGTGTTTTTCATTCTTATACAAGAGGAACAAAGAACGAATATGCTATTATTAACTTAAAAAAAGAAACTCAGACAGACACGCTGTCTGGAACAAAAGATTTCATTTGGGAAGAGCAAAGGGTTGTAACCCGGGGTGTGCAGCACACCCAAGGAAAATTAAGACAAAGGAAAGACACCCACACAAATCACTTTGAAAGAAAGGTCACTGGTCTCAGAAACTCACGACAGGACTTGTCATTAGTTCACTGGGAGAGGTAGTCATTGGTAGGCAACTGTCCTGATCTGAGGTTCTTATCTGAAATACTGCAGGCCAGAGAAAATTCCTTTGAGAAGCTCTTCTTGCTGTTTGCAAGCTATGAGCAAGACATTCAGGGATGCAAGTATGTCAGCTTCTTTGTTATGGCCCTCACTAACTCTATTTTGGTTAGGGTTTTGACATGTGACTCTATTTTTTACTTCTCACTTTCACACTGCCTTCAGCCTTTGAACTTCGATTTGTGCATACATGATGGTTGGAGCTATAGTAGGCATTTTTCAACAAGAAAAAGACAAGCTGGCTGGGCACAGTGGCTCAAGCCTGTAATCCCAGCACTTTGGGAGGCTGGGGCAGGTGGACCACGAGGTCAGGAATTTAAGACCAGCCTGGCCAACATGGTGAAACCCTGTCTCTACTAAAACTACAAAAATTAGCCTGGCATGGTGGCAGGCGCCTGTAATCCCAGCCGGTCAGGAGGCTGAGGCAGGAGAATTGCTTGAACTTTGGAGGCAGAGGTTGCAGTAAGCCGATATTGCACTTCTGCACTCCAGCCTGGGCAACATAGCAAGACTCTGTCTCAAAAAAAAAAAAAAAAAAAAAAAAAGCCTAAGACACAAAGCTCATATGCTGAGGATGGCAAAAAATAAAGAAGACAGAAAGACAGACTAAAAATAATTTACACCTCTGAGGGCAAAATTACATCACCAACTGTCTTTAATGGCTAACCAGTTCTCCATGGGCCATCTACTAATTGTTGTCAAGCATTCTATCTAATACATTTTCTCTTATTTATGCATTTGGTACATGCAAACCTTCTGAGTGTATCAGAAAAATTCACCAATAATTCAAGTTCTTACATGGATAGTAGGCAACTCTAGAAAGAAATGGAAGTTTTTGTCTTTGTCTCCTGAGAATGCTCAGAAAAAGGTGTGGTAAAGTCCTGAATTCAGAAAATAAGTTTTGACTCCATTGCTTCTGACTCAGACAGAATACAGAAAAAGCACCACCAGCTAAAGTTTTCTAGCACACATGTTGGGGGAAAAAATGGTGTCTGGCTGTAGTAGAGAGACAAAGCTACTCCACAAGGAATGTGCAGACCTTATAATCACTGGAATTTTAAAATAAAACTAAATTGGTTGCTGTCTTACTGCCAAACACAAAAACCAAAGAGATAGTTATAAACACCATTCAGGGCATCCATTTTTATGGAGAGGAGATCTGTTCCTTTCCCCACGCAGACACACTCTATCTAAAAGAAAATTTTATCACTTCAGGGATATATTTCTTGGTGAAATTCCATTTGCATATTTCCAAAGCTTACTCCATAGACCAAGCTGGCTGGTGCTTTTTATTGCATAATTCTCTGCAATATTATTTTTACTTGTTAGAACCTTAATAGAATGAGCTAATTTAAAAAAAGAACTTTCTTATTAAAATGCCATTTGTTCATTAAAATACATTTTGTCCTGTCTAATTTACAGAAAAAAAGCTTTTTAGGAAAAATTCATAGGAATGTTGAATTTTCAATACTAGGAAAGAGCCAGGTTTTGGTTCTGATGAAGAGGAGTGAGGTAGAGGAGTTAGCAAGTGCTTGGCAAGGAATTCTGCAGCACCTCAAGACATTTTTAACCTCAGCCCATATTTTGAACATTAAGTAGCATGACTAAATATTGAACAGAATTTAGGGACTCTACATTACAATTAAAAACATTGCCAATTCACATTCTACTTATTCAAAATTTATAATTATAAAAATCATCATTTTTAAATGTACTCCAGGTAGAAAGAATTGTACACAGCATTATTATAATTTTTTTTTTTTTTTTTTGAGATGGAGTCTCACTCTGTCACCCAGGCTGGAGTGCAGTGGCACGATCTCAGCTCACTGCAAGCTCCGCCTCCCAGGTTCACACCATTCTCCTGCCTCAGCCTCCCGAGTAGCTGGGACTACAGGCACCTGCCACCATGCCCAGCTAATTTTTTTGCATTTTTTTAGTAGAGACGGGGTTTCAGTGTGTTAGCCAGGATGGTCTCAATCTCCTGACCTCATGATTTGCCCGCCTTGGCCTCCCAAAGTGCTGGGATTACAGGCATGAGACACTGCTCCCAGCCAGCATTATTAGAATTTTTTTAACTGCAGCAGACCCTGGGCTTCCATGGAAGGATCCAGAACTGTATTTCACTGCAAAGCCCCAGGGGATCCTAGATGGGAGACTTCCCTAAGGTTTCTGAGGCTCAACTTTGAATTGAAGCAGTAATTCCTAATTTGATTGTACATTTGAATTATTTGGGGATCTTCTAAAAATTTCAGAACCTGTACCATACCCCGGATAAGTTAAATTACAATCTATGAGGGGCAAGAAATAGGCATTAGTGTATTTCAAAGTTTCTCAGGTGATTTCAGTATGTGGACAAATTTGGGAACCACTGAACTAAAATCTCCAAAAGGCTGGGATGCAGAAGAAAATCTTTGTGCTGTTAAGCGAAATAGTGACTACAAAACCCCTTCTCTGGTGATATGATTTGGCTGTGCCCCCACCCAGATCTCATTGTGAATTGTAACTCCCACAGTTCCCATGAGTCACAGGAGGAACTTGGTGGGAGGTGATTGAATTATTGGGGGGAGTCTTTCCTGCGCTGTCTCATGATAGTGAATGAGTCTCATGAGATCTGATGGTTTTAAAAATGGGAGTTTCCCTGCACAAGCTCTCTCTTTGCCTACTACCTTCCATGTAAGACATGACTTGCTCCTCCTTGCATTTCACAGTCAGCCATGATTGCGAGGCCTCCTCACCCATGTGAAACTGTAAGTTCAATAAACCTCTTTCTTTTGTAAATTGCCCAGTCTCGGGTATGTCTCTATCAGTAACATGAAAACAAACTAATACAGTAAACTGGTACCAGTAGCGTGGGGCGCTGCTGAAAAGATATCCAAAAATGTGGAAGTGACTTCAGAACTGGGTAATAGGCAGAGGTTGGAACAGTTTGGAGGGCTCAGAAGAAGACAGGAAAATGTGGGACAGTTTGGAACTCCCTAGAGACTTGTTGAATGACTTTGATCAAGATGATGATAATGATATGGGCAATGAAATCCAGGCTGAGGAGGTCTCAGATGGAGATGAGGAACTTGTTGGGAACTGGAGCAAGGGTGATTCTTATGGTTTACCAAATAGAATGGTGGCATTTTTCCACTGCCCTAGAGATTTGTGGAACTTTGAACTTGAGAGAGATGATTTAGGTATCTGGCAGAAGAAATTTCTAAGCCACAAAGCATTCAAGAAGTGACTTGTGTGCTCTTAAAGGCATTCAGTTTTATAGGGGAAGCAGAGCACAGAAGTGTGGAAAATTTGCAGCCTGGCAATGCAGTAAAAAGGAAAATCGCATTTTCTGAGGAAAAATCCAAGCCAGCTGAAGAAATTTTCATAAGTAACAAGGAGCTGAACATTAATCCCCAAGACAATGGGGAAAATGTCTCCAGGGCATGTCAGAGGTCTTCATAGCAGACCTTCCCATTACAGGACTGGAGGCCTAGGAGGAAGAAGTGGTTTCGTGGGCCAGGTCCAAGGTCCCCATGCTGTGTGAAGCCTAAGGAATTGGAGTGCTGCAGTCCCAGCTTTTCCAGCCATGACTAAAAGGTACCAAGGTACGGTTCAGGCCATGGCTTCAAAGGGTGCAAGCCCCAAGCCTTGGTAGCTTCCATGGGGTATTGAGCCTGTGGGTGCACAGAAGTCAAGAACTGAGGTTTGGGAACCTCTGCCTAGATTTCAGAGGATGTATGGAAACTCCTGGATATCCAGACAGAAGTTTGCTGCAGAGGCAGGGCTCTCACGGAGAACATCTGCTAGAGCAGTGCGGAAGGGAAATGTGAGGTGAGAGCCCCCAAATAGATTCCCTATTGAGGCACCACCTAGTGGGGCTGTGAGAAAAGGGTCACCAGCATCCTTCAGACCCCGGAATGGTAGATCCACTGACAACTTGTACCATGTGCCTGCAAAAGCCACAGACCCTCAATGCCAGCCCACGAAAGCAGCTGGGAGGAAGGCTGTACCTTGCAAAGCCACAGGGGTGGAGCTGCCTAAGGCCATGGGAACTGATCTTTTGCATCAGTGTGACCTGGATGTGAGACATGTAGTAAAAGGAGCTCATTTTGGATCTTTAAGATTTGACTGCCCTGCTGGATTTTGGACTTGCATGGGGCCCTTGTTTCAGCCAATTTCTCCCATGTGGAATGGCTGTCTTTACCCAATGGCTGTACCATCATTGTATCTAAGAAGTAACTAACTTTTTAAAATTTTATTTTACAGGCTCATAAACAGAAGGGACTTGTCTTGTCTCAGATGAAATGTTGGACTGTGGACTTTTGAGTGAATGCTGAAATGATTTAAGACCTTGGGGGACTGTTGGGAAGGCATGGTTGGTTTTGGAATGTGAGGACATGAGATTTGGTAGGGACCAGGGGTGGAATGATATGGTTTGGCTGTATCCCACCCGAATCTCATTTTGAATTGTAACCCCCACAATTTCCATGTGTTGTGGGACAAACTTGGTGGGAGGTGATTGAATTTTGGTTGGGGTTCTTTCCTGTGCTGTTCTTGTGACAGTGAATTAATCTCATGAGATCTGATGGTTTTAAAAATGGAACTTCCCCTGCACAAGCTCTCTCTTTGCCTGCCGCCACCTTTGTAAGATGTGACTTACTCTTCTTCGCCTTTCACCTTCTGCCATGATCGTGAGGCCTCCTCAGCCACATGGAAGTGTAAATCCAATAAAGCTCTTTCTTTTGTAAATTGCCCAGTCTTAGGTATGTCTTTGTCAGCAGTGTGAAAACAGACTAATATATCTGGTCTTTAATTCTTTATCTTGTGATGCACTATTGAGATGACACAAGGCCCCCAGTTTCCCAGCATAGAAATAAAGAAAAATTCGAGCCCCCATCAAGGGAAATTCCAGGTACCTAGCTAGCCCTGCCACCAGCAATTAGGGAAGTGAATGAATAACTTACTAAGCAAGAAGATAACAATAACCACCCAAGTAAGTCAGGGTCATGAGATGTTTGGTTCCCGATATAAACTAAAGATAACATCTTGACATATGTTCCTGATTTGTTTTCATAAACTGGGACCCCCTGCTAGATGAAAAATGCTGATTGTTGTCATGCAGACCTCACACAAACTGGAACTGGAAAATGAACACGAAAGTTCCCAGAATGCCCCCGCCCTCAACTCATTTTGAAAACCCTCTCACCTCTTCCCTTAAAAACCCTTGCATATAAGTCATCCTGGAGTTGGGTCTTTTTTTTTTTTTTTTTTTTTTTGAGATGGAGTCTCACTCTGCCACCCAGGCTGGAGTGCTGTGGCATGATCTGGGCTCACTGCAACCTCTGCCTCCCAGGTTCAAGCAATTCTTGTGCCTCAGCCCTCCCCAGTAGCTGGGAGTACAGGCATGCTCCACCATGCCCAGCTAATTTTTGTATTTGTAGGAGAGATGGGTTTTCACCATGTTGGCAAGGCTGGTTTGGAACTCCTGGCCTCAAGCAATCCACCCACCTTGGCCTCCCAAAGTGCTGGGATTACAGGCATGAGCTCCCGCCCCTGGCCAAGT
Source organism: Colobus angolensis palliatus (assembly GCF_000951035.1). Classification (NCBI taxonomy): domain Eukaryota; kingdom Metazoa; phylum Chordata; class Mammalia; order Primates; family Cercopithecidae; genus Colobus; species Colobus angolensis. The sequence continues at coordinate 370,297 of NW_012118977.1, read as the reverse complement.
TTGGGTCTCAAAACATTTGCTGAAACTTCTCCTCACTTGGTGCCTGGCAATACACACCTTACTTTCTATGCAAATCACAATGTCATTGTTTGGCTTTGCTGCACTGGGTGGGAAGCCCCAAGTTTGGTTCAGCAACACTGCCTCTTTTTAAAAGTCTGAATGAGGCACCTAAAATGCTTAGTTATACTCTATTATGATATTATAATGGAAACATACAATGTTGTAGTGGAATCACAAATTTTCACAGTCAGGAAGGTCTCTAGGCTTAAGTTTCATAATGTCATTGGTTAAACAACTTAAAATGCCTGCAGAAGCTGGACATATAAACAAATGAAGTTAGTGGGTGTAAGAAACATTTTTTTCCCCACCCCAAACAACCAAGTCTAATGGAACACAAGTTTGTTAAATTATACATCAAGAATGGATTTCATTGTATTTCTCCCTAAATGACCTGTATTTACTATTTTAATGCTTGCATTATCCTCAAAAACAAAAAAATTATGAGGGAGGTTCTTATCTTAAATTTGCAGATTTCAAAACTCCCAAACTGAATAGTTGGCCACAAAAGTACATCTAGGTCTCTCTTTGTGAAATCTTTCTATACCCTTAAGTAAAATAGACCCATTTTACTTGATTTCAGAACTTTTCTTTTTCTTTTTTTTTTCTGGAAGAATCAGGACAGCCTTATGGGAAATCTTCAGAATTTTTTTTAACAACTTCTATGCCTTTTTAAAAAATACCATATTCTCAGATTGCCAAACAATATGCATCTGCTGATACCAGTTAGCTATCTTTTTTTTTAATTCGGTGTCACAAGTTATCCCTTTCTGAAATAGTTCTGCCAGTAGAGAAGCCATCTCCTTGTAAGCAATTTATTTGCTAACTGCAAATGACCTCCTATTTCTTCTTGCTCTGATAGTTTCCTAAAAGATGTTTAACAATCAAGGATAGACATGTTTTATTCTAATTATTAAATACATTTGAAAATACTTTTTTAAAAGCCTGAATTTAAGCATAATTATTATAATGTAAACATAATTCACATGCATCTCTCAATGAAAAAGAATGAGTTGGGTTCTTATTTTAAATTTATTTCAAATTAAATGTGTTCACAACTGGACACAGAATGTGTACCAGGGGCTGCCAAGCTGGCCTATGGGTCAGAACCCGTCCATGGCCTATTCTGAAAATAGTTTTATGGAAACACATCCACATTCATTGATGTACATATTATTTTTGGCTGCTTTCATGCTGAAACAATGGTAGAATTGAATAATTGGGAATCCATAGCCAGAAAAGCCTAAAGTATTTACTATCTGGTCTTTTACAGAAAAAAAGCAGCTGCTTCAGATCCAAAGAAAGCAGAAATACAAATCCTTAGTGTATAGTAGCTTTATCTATTCATAAGCCAGAAGTTAGGGTCATCTTTGATATTTCCCTTTCCCTTAACCACACATATTTAAATTACCAAAAAAACTTATGTCAGTTTTATGTCATGCAATAAATTATTTATATCATCCAAAAAACTACATACGGAGTGCTGACTGAGTTTTGGACCTTGTTGAGTTACCAGGAACAAAACAGATAAAGGTTACTTCCTTAGAGAGTTGAATCATCCTTTCTGATCTTTGCTACCATACCTTCTTCAACGAAAGCTTTCTGTCCAGTTTCCTCACCTCCCTTTCCTGCTGGTCTTCTCCTAAGAAAATTATTGCACAATATCCAGCACTATCCTTTTAATGTGCAGGTCTAATCATGTCATCCTTTTGGTTAATATCATCAATGACTTTTCATGCAGGTCTAATCATGTCATCTTTTTGGTTAATATCATCAATGACTTTTCATTGCTCTCATACCTCCCATATAACTGTGCACAGTCTTGCAGAGACATCCATCAACTGGCTTCACTGTCCTAGCTTTATCTGAATTCTGTGAAGTTTCCTGGCCCACAGTGGCTTTCATGTCACAATATACTGCTCAATAACCCTTAGGCTTACCTAAGTTTTGTTCAGGAAGTGCCTATACCTATTGGAATGAACATTGTTTCATTAATTCATAAAGATACCTCTTCACAGCACTTTGTCATTAGAATTGGTAATTATGCAAAGATGATACTCGATTCAAGTCTATTTTCCCAACTAATGTGTGTATGCTGCATGAGAGCACAGCCTCCAATCTCTTTATCCACTATTGCAATTCAGTATCTGGGAAGAAATGCAATAGCATTGTGGGATTAAATGGATAAATGATGGTGTGAAGGAAAGAACAGACTGACCGCTCTTTTAGAAGTGATTTTTCTATACTCAAAATTTGAGTTGAAGTGTAATTAGAAGTGATGAAAAGATCCATAATTACTTTTGTGAGTCTCATCAGTTTTCTGGTCATTTAATGCATATCTATGTATAAAATGAATGTTTGCAGTTGAAATGTCCTTGGCATTTTCTTAAACGAAGAAAGAGAATTAAATATGGAGCACTCAATTGCTAGGCAGAGGACAAATGAACACAATTAGCACATTATGAGACAAGAGAAAAACAAGTCATGTGCAACCTGCAGCCAAGGACAGAATATGATTTCAATAGTCCCTGACTTCTCTGAACACTCCTTCAGTAGGCTTAGGTACAGCTCAAAATAGAAAGAGTATGAGTTAGGAAGTCAGGCTGTCCTGGGTTCAAAGCCTAGTTCCATCACCTCCAGAAAGTATGGCCATAAGCAAGTAGAAGATATGGAATCTCAGTTCCTTTAGTTTATTAGGTAGGAAGACTAAATAAGATGACATGTATAAGGAATAGCATGATGCCTGAGACATGGCAGTTACCTAAATGATTAATTTTTAAAAAAATATATTATGGCTCCAATGATCAATATATTTCATGCAAAGAACTTTAAGATGAATATTCCCATCCCTCCTCTCTCTTTTGAGCTTCAATTCTTCCAGCTGAATATTGCCAGTATTTAATGTCATAGTGGCTTTTCAGACCCTGGAGATGTAAAACTGAACACATCCACTTCCTTCCCTTTTTCTAGATCTCTGCATACACACTTCAGCCTGTCTTGATGGAGTAGAGTAGATAATAACATGAGCATTGGAATCAGATGACCATGGGTTCAAATCCCAGCAGGGTGATCTTGGCCAAGTTATTTAAGCTCTTGAAACCTCACTTTTTTCATCCGTGAAATGGAGACAGTAATAGTTACCTCCTACACTTACTGAAAAAGGACATGTATGGAAGCATGTTGTCTGACACATGGTAAAAGCTTGATGAGTTCTCTCTATTAAAATTATTACTAATGACAATACAGTCATCTTTAACTCTATACCTTGCTCCCTTCGGAGAATAACAATTGTGAAAGTTAGTTCCCGTTTTCTCCCACAAACCCTTTTCTTCTTTGTCCCCAATGATGACCATCTATTAAAGTCATCCTTATTGGGTCCATTTAATTGCTCTCTCTGATTTGGGGTCTTCCCTTCCTTGTTTCTTATTCCTTTACTCTGCTTTATTTCTCTTCATAATAATGGCTGGCTTAAATCAAACATATGGGTGTTGACTTCTGTGTCCATCTCCCTCCACCTGAATGTAAGCCCAGGAGGTCAGAGACCACATCAGTGGTATTTCCTAATGTTCATCTGTACCTAAAAACAGCAGCTCACAAGGACTGTTTGTCTGAAGTTGCCAGAGTGCCTTCTTGGAAGGCAAGTGTGAGTTTACTACATCCTGGATTAAAACCTTAAATGTCTCCATTGCCCACCTGAGACAGTGCAGACTTTTCCTTTGATTGTTCACATTACTCCAAAGCAGACCCCTGAACCTCCACTCCAGTTTCACTGGCCTCTTCTAACAAAGGGCAGTGATCGGGCTTCCCTTTAAAACCGGAGTCCCTATTTATATTATTTTATTTACACGTAACCTTTTGTCTGTCATTTTTCCCCTTAATTCTTCTGCCATTATCTTAAATGTCCCAAATCATTCCTGATGCCTTCAAGTTAGAAATGGCCTTTCCCTTGTTGAACTCTCTTAGCATTTCATTTGTGCTATCTTTCTCTTCCCTGTACTTACACTTTGAAAAGTGGGGCCATTATCTATTTTGTATAATCCCCTACAGAGCTGAAAAGTAATATGGAACCTGGGGCATATTCTATCCTAAGAAAGAACTTTTAGGATTAGGATATAAAAGGATAAATCCTTAGAGGAAAAAAAATGTCCTCCTTTATGCCTTTGAATACTTGTTATTCTTTATGCTTGAGCCTTCTGTATCTGACTAGCTTTAAATATGACAAACTATACAAGAAAGAACAATAGAAATCCTTAAATCACTGAAACTAAATCTTCTTTTCTAACCAGCTCAGCCATTCATCTTAGATTCTCACACTCAAGACAACTTGCAAATTGCTTTTCACCCACTCACCTGGGGTGAGTCATGCTCTCTGCCAGGTAAGTGGAGAAGAATGGCTTGCTAGGGTAAGAAAGGCTTTTGATTATTTTTTCTGTTATTCCCCTACTTTCTATTTTTATAAGTCTTGAATCTCTTGTTTCCCTTTTCTAAACTAAAGGATAGAAACTGTTTTTATACAGGTTATTTAGGATAGTTATCTCACATTTCATTATAATGAAAACTAGCCCTGCAACATAATCTTTTGAGACAAAGAAACCACTCTGTCCAATACAGAGACATCACGGGAGGCAGGATGCATATTAGTGTATTGAAGACTTTGAGATGTTTTGCTCTTAAGGAAAAACGAGGCCTCCTTGATTTAATCTAGTGCTTTCTAATCCATTTGAGTATAGAACAAACCATTCTTTTTCTTCCTGTAATATCTATCTCTCAACATTCTCTGGAATCTGTATTCCTTCAATAACACTGTAGAAAACAGTGATGTTGCCTAACTAATACTTTGGTTGGGATTCTAGCATCAACTTTCAGTCTTTCTTTGTTCTTGGGCTAGAAGAACTTGTTGGATCATTGCAAAACTTACAGAACATGAACTGGGTTGCAAACGCTCTCAATTCTAGCTAGATCATCTTGATCGACTCACTTAACTTCTGTGTGGTCAATTTCCTCACCAGTAAAATGGAGTTACAGAAAAACCAAATATGACTCTATATACAAGAGTATTTTAAAGGGGTAATAGTCAATTACAGCTAGTATTTTTATTTTTTCTTTTTTAAAAAAATATAAGCGGGAAAATAAACTATTATTTCACATGGGTTTTAGCTTTTTTTCTGGCTCATTGTGTCCATGCCTTTGTTCATGCACCTCCCGCTGACTGGCATACTCTCTCTCCAGCTAAAGTTAGCAAGACTGAGCCAAATACTTCCTCCTGGTGAACACTTGGTAGGAAAAACTAAAAAGTCAACCTCTATCTTATAGGGCAATGGGTTAATGCTTCCTACAAAAAGCATAAATCAAAAACGTTGTTTTCAAGCATGTGCTATCCAGTGATGAATTGGACAATCAGTTCTTTAACAGATAACCCGAGAAAACAACTCAAGCAGTTGGAATTTCAAACTCAGTTGCCCGTTCAGGGGATGTGGCGTGACATATTTGCGTAAGAGGCTTTCTGGGTATCTTTCATGTCACTTCGATGTAAGTCACCACCCACTGCCACTGAATTCTGTCCCATGCCCTGTGGAGTTTGGCAGAAGCCTGCTGAAATGTATGTTCATTGATACTGATGTCTATTTTACATGAATATATTTAAAAATTCAATTAGACTATTTAACAAACAGAATCTACTATCTCAAAAACTTTTAAGTCCACAAAGCTAAGAGAGAAGTGGCTTCTAAACCAAACATGCATATCTGCTTATTTTTTTGCATTGAGAAGTTAGTTCAGCTTCAGAGAATGAGACAAAGTGTTTATCTGATTCACATTATCTTCCAAGACTGCTGGAGGACTAACGGGATATAAAAAGTTGCTTTTTCTTCAAACAAAACTATGCTTACTAAGGGTACTACAATGTCCTGGAAGGACCTTCCATGCCAACATTCTGTAGCGGGAACAAGTGGTCTTTATCCCATCCTTCTAACATCATCTTGTAATTCTCCTACCCCATAATCAAAGGCCATTCACTGAGCAGCTTCTGTGTTCCATGCACTGTATTAAACAATAAAAATACAGATATCAGAAACACCTATTTTCTTTTCCTCCATAGGATCTCAGTGTCACAGTATAAATTTGCATATAAATCACACTAAATTCAATGTAATTTAAGATAGAAGTGGGACCCAGTTGGTCCTTAAGCATCCTTTTCTAGAATATTGGAGCAGAGACTCTGAGGATGAATGTGAGTGCTTTAGTGAAACAAGACGGCAAAAAGACATTTAGAAACAGTGAGTAGCTTGAGAAAATGCAAGAAAGCATGAATGCACTAGAGTCACAGATGGTGATGGGGATGAAGGTCTGTAAGTAGTTTCAGTTGAACTGCAATACAAAGTGCAAGCAAGGGAGGAAGAAAGAAAATGTTGGAGACTAAGACACAGACAGGCAACAGATTATGCAAAAACAATTTGCTAATTATTCATTCAAGGACTCTCCGCCCTCTATGCAGTATTTGCCACATTATATCCATTAGGATACAATTGTTGAACAAACTGGATATGACCTCCTGAGCTTAGAGTAGAAGAGATGGCCAAGGCAAAAATAATATAACAATAAAATGTATTATAATAAGTGTTAAACAGGAAATAAATAATGTGCTGATAGAATTACATGAAGGCAACCTTTCCAATAGAAGATGAGAGAAGTAGCAAAGGTGATTTTTAAGCTGTGATCTGAAAGGTGAAAACACAAGCATGGGAAGTAACAGGGCATGTATGCAAAGATCCTGAAAGCAGGAAAAGCTCCAGATATTAGAACAGGGCTTCTCAAACTTGAATGTACCAACAAATCTACTGTGAACCTTGTTAAAATGCAGATTTGGATTCAGTTGGCCTGCAGTGGGCTTGAGACTCTGAATTTTTAGCAAGCACTCAGGTAATGTTGTTGGTCCGGGGAGCAACAACATTAATTAATATAATAGCACTGTGTTAGAGAAACAAAAACCAGAGAACGCGTCCAGAACTCAGTGGTAAAGATAAAACACTCTACATGAGAGTGGGGAGAAAGAAAGGTGAGCTGAGAACTATCACATATGCCATTGGGAAATATATGATTAGCAATAGGCTTGCAATTCATTCCCCTTCTCCACAGGGGCTGGGAGTGAGGATGATATGGGAGCATCCTCCAGAAAAACAGAAGAAAGGTAGCTTGATTGCATTTCCTTTTTTGTATTAGATACATTATGTACAGATCTAATTTATTATCCCAGAGTAGACCGAAAAGGAAGTAAAGACCTAGGTGTGGTATGGTACTTCTATGCCTCTCCCTACTTTGCCTGTGTCTCACAAGTATTTGAAACTCTGTAATTAAGGGTAAAACCTGATAGTGGGGATTATGGATTCAGTTGTGTCCTCCTACTGCAAAGTCATAGGTTAAATCCCTAACCCCCAATATGACTATATTTGGAAATGTCGCTTTTAAGGAGCTGAGTAAGGTTAAATGAGGTTCATACAGGTGGGGCCCTAATCCAACAGAACTGGTGTCCACAAAAGAAGGTGAGGAGACAGGGAAGGCCATGTGGGGACAACATGAGAAGGAGGCCATCTGCAAGCCCAGAGGAGAGCCCTCACCAAATACCAATGCTGATGGCACTTTGATGTTGGACATAAAACCTTCAGAAATGAGAGAAAATAAATTTCTGGGGTTAAGTCACCCAGTCTGAGGTACTCTGTTATGGCAGCCCTAGCCTATCCATGTACTAGGTAAGACCACTGATTTGTACAGATCAGATTTAACAATCAAACTCTTTGTGTTCATTCGCCTTTGCAGAGTTGAGAAATAATACTGTAGAGTGATTGATGGCTTAAAGCAATGCTCCTTTGGCCAGGATATATAGTAGAAACATGGTGGAAGACTCTGAAACACATCCATACCAGGATTCTCTCAGAAGGGTTATCATTTTATTGATCCATTCAGTGATGGAGCCCGGGCATTGGTATGTTTCCAGCCTTCCTATGTGGTTTGTATATGCACCCAGAGCTGAGAAACAGTGGAGGAAATTATGCTTTGAAAGATACTTCTGGCCACCCTAGAGGCAGCAATAGTAGATAATGTGCTTGTAAATAAATATAGGGTACACACCTTGGTATCTATGCTTCTTCGGACCTGATAGGTGATAAATAAGAAGCAAAGTTCCCCTCCCTTCAGTCCTCAACATGCACATGTTTCTAGACTTTATCTAGAAACGCATTTGACTTTATCTTGGATGGGAAGCCAAGTAGTTGTCTTGGGCCACATATCCTGTTGATGCCCTCAATACCAGGCTCCTTGGTAATTGCTCATTTTAATGAAAAAAAAGCTACTGTTAATATACGTGCATTATTGAAATGCACTCTCCAATCTTTCTTGCCCACCTGCATATTTCTATAATAAGTCATTTGTTCAGAGCTCAATTATTTTCTGATGTTTGATTAAACACAATCAACACCAAAACAATTCTGTTAGGGTTAATTGACATCTTCTCACAGGAAAATTAACCAGTTTGCTGGTCATGCTTTTAATAACAAGCTTCCCAGATCTCAATGGCCATATTTGAACACAATTCTTGAGGACTGCTTGAAGATTGAATATAACCTTACGGTTACCACGTCAACAGTTCAAACAATTAACAAAACAGTTACCATGTCAACAGTTCAAACAATTATTCAGCCTTATGGATAGCACTGCAATATTCATAAGACTTGGCAGCTAGAATTTAACTATTAAAGCCTTATAATTAGTTTCTTAATCTAGAGCTTGAAAATGATAAGAGTTTAATGCCTAGACTATGTCAATAACTTTTAGGCATAATAATATTTACTAAAATATGTGGACCTCTAATTGTCTTATCAAATATATTGGGATAAAATGAAATTAGCATGGGCGTAGGTCAAATAAACTTTCTGAGCATAGTAATGGACCATTATTATTTATTATTTTGTTCCCTTCTCTCCTACTGGGATAAATTTGCTATACTTGCAGAACTCTTCTAAAGCCTAGAAGTGCTACATCAAATCTACAGGCCCTTCTTTTCTTTTCCTTTTTGAATACTAGGTTAGTGTTTTACTTGGAAAACTTCTTCAGAATGAAAACTTAGCCATAGCAGTTTATTTCACCATAGTATATCGAAAAAGGATTTGCTTTTCAATAATAATTATTGAACTTTCACTCTATGTCAGGTAGTAAATATATACTATCTCTAATCCTCATTAAAAACTATATATGGTAAGCATTATTCCCCTGAACTTGGAATGAGCAAACCCAGGCTCAAGTATTAAATGTAAATTTAAAAGATGTATCCAAGTCATACATCTTATAAGATTTCAAGAGATACATAGTCATATATCACGGAAAGTTAGCCTCCTTTCCATCCTTGGAAACAAGCTGTCCAAAAGCAAATGCTTTTACCAGTTTTCTATGCATGTTTTAATGCATTTGTGACAACATCCTCACTAATTGCATTGCTTATGTTAATTTTAATGTCACTCTCTCCACTGTCTCTTGAGGAGAGACAGGAGGAAATAAAAGAGCTCCAAGGGCATTTGAAACATCAATGATTTAATACTGTTCCTGCTTATTTCTGAGGGTCACTCCCCACGTTGCTCAACTCTAAAGTTCTCTAGGGTGGTCCTGCCTTATTTGGAAGAGGCTGGCTTAAGAGAACAAGGAGGGGATTTACATTTTCATGCCTCCATTTGGAATTATTTTTAATAATTTTAGTTATAAATTATTTGAAGATTGTTAATGAGCTTAAGTTTTTTACAATTGCCAAGTAGATTTTTGTTTTATACAAGCCTGTAATGAAATACATATCTTCCTTATGTATGTTCATAGGCCAGTCACTAAATCTTTATAATCATTTTTTGATGTGATCCATGAGGACAGTGTCTGACTTGGAAGTCGATCAGAAGGATAAACTCTGAAAAACTAAAAGCACTCAAAACATGGAGGATGATAAATACATGGCAATTTATTTTTCTATTCTTCCTTGCTCAATACATGTTTTTGACTTGACAAATATTGATATTCTAATTTGAAATTAACATTAATTTCAAAATATATTCAAACTGTAAAACTACATCATGATGTTTCTTCCTAGATCGGTCAATATCTTCATGTGCCATTTAGAAAATCAGAATTTTAGAGAGTCTCATTTAACATTTCCTCTTCTCATCTTCCATGTCCAACGCAAGACCAAATCTTACTGATTTTATCCTCTAAGCACTTAGCATAGCCACCTATATTTCTCATTTTGCACCATTACCTCCCACAGACTGAGCCCAGTGGATTCCTTATGTAGGCCCAGAGTCTTAGAAGACCCTCCATTCTGGTTCACACACATCCACTAGATTTCATCCTCCAGACACAGCGGTCTCTTCAGAAGGCAGATCTAATCATCCAATCTAGTCATAGTAACCCTACCCTTCTCTGTTTAAAATTCATTAAATGTGTTTTCATTGCTCATAAGTTAAAAACCCTAATTCTTGGCATGGCCTATAAGACCTGCTTTTTATGCCTCATCTCATATGCTGCAATCCTAGGAGTATTCTCCAAAGTTCACCCATAGCTGAGCTCTACAACCATATTCTGCTCTCTCTCTCATGGATGGCTTTTCTTTCTTTTGCCCAAGTTAGCTCCTCCTCCATCCTCCAACCCTCAGTGCCTCAGTCACTTCTGCAAGAATACCATTCCTAATCTCTCATTTAGGTGAAATTCCCTTAAATGGAGTCTCATACTATCATTGTCAATGATGCAGTTTCATACTGTACATGAGAGAAATCAGATTATCATCTAGTCTCCTTGCCGAGTGCCAATTTCAGTGAGGGCAGGGACAATGCTTTGGTTCACCAGTTGAGTCCTCATCAGCTAGTACAATGCCTGGCATCAAACAGACAACTAATAAGTATCAGTCAAATAAATATCAAAATAATGGTTATTTACAACAGAGGATAGCAATGACCTCTAATAGCAGGTAGCATAGTTTACCATGTGCCATGCAATTTTTTGGGCACTTGAAACATGCAGTCTCACAATCAATCTTTGCACTAAATATTGTATCTTTTAAGCCCCACTTTACAGAGATGAAAATTATGAAAACATAGAGGTTGCTATGGTCTGAATGTTTATATCCCCTAAAATTCACATGTTGAAACCCAATCACCAATATGATGTTATTAGGAGGTAGAACCTTTGGGGGTGATTAAATAATGAGGACAAAGCCTTCATGAGTGAAATTACTGCCCTGATAAAAAAAAGGTCCCAGAGAGGTTCCTTGTCCTTTCCACCATGTGAGCATGCAAGGATAAAGCATCATGTATGAACCAGGAAGCCAGTCTTCACCAGACTCCAAATCTGCCAACACCTTGATATTGGACTTCTGTGAGAAATAAATTTCTGTTGTTTATAAGCCACTCAGTTTATAATGTTTTGTTACAGCTCCCCAAATCAGATAAGACAGGTTAATTCAGAGGGTAATCTATGCTAATCATCTAAAATGCTGGTTCCCGGCCGGGCGCGGTGGCTCAAGCCTGTAATCCAGCACTTTGGGAGGCCGAGACGGGCGGATCACGAGGTCAGGAGATCGAGACCATCCTGGCTAACATGGTGAAACCCCGTCTCTACTAAAAAATACAAAAAACTAGCCGGGCGTGATGGCGGGCGCCTGTAGTCCCAGCTACTCGGGAGGCTGAGGCAGGAGAATGGTGTGAACCCGGGAGGCGGAGCTTGCAGTGAGCTGAGGTCCGGCCACTGCACTCTAGCCTGGGTGACAGAGCAAGACTCTGTCTCAAAAAAATAAATAAATAAATAAATAAATAAATAAATAAAATGCTGGTTCCCCTTTAAACTTTTAAGTTAAAAAATAAGTTTTACGAAGATTAGCCATGCTTTTGGCCCTTCCTATAGAGTGTCTTTTAAGTATGTAGATATGGTGGCTTCTCACTGCATAGTGAGACATCTACACAGATGGCAGGAGTATGAGCTGGGACTACTGCACATGCAAGAAAAAAGTTAGCAGAGTAATGACTTGAGGTGCTGCTGAGTGTTCTACTGTTATGAGTAATGTTTTATGAGTTACTCCTTAACTGTAAGCATCTGCCTTAAGTATAAGTGTCAGTGGGTAAAAATATTTGCCAATTCAAGATTCCTACTGCCAAACCCACATCCTAAAATTCAAGCAGTCGTAACAATGTTTTAATTTGCCATTGAAAGGTACACGGATTGTTAGGACTAAAATGAGTCTTGAAGAATAGCTTGTAGTTGAACACATCATTTGACAAGAGAGAAAAACAACAACAGCTATTGCAAAATGTAAGTTAAAATGAAAATCATGTATCTACTTCATTGGATTCCTTGTTTGTAGGCTGTCATGGGGGCCCTAAAACAGAAAGGTAGGGGAAGAGATTCTATAGTGCCAGTTAACAAAGGATCAGGTGAAATTTTACATTGAGATGGTTTGTGGGGAATAGTAACAGAACTTAGACAACAGTGTTTCAAAATTTTAAAATTCTAATTTCTTCAGATCTCACCTTATTATTACTAGTGACAGCCACAATTATAGTTTAACAGTAATGGCACACTTAGAATGAACCAAACAGATCTATGCTAAATGTTGCTTAAGGATTGTACCAGTTATTTCATTTGATTTCTCACAAGTGTCATCCACATTTTACAACTGAGAAGAGTGAGACATGGAGAGACCAGGCAACTTAACCCGAAGTCCCCAGCTGGTAAGGAACAGAATCAGGAGGAGACTCTGGCTGTCTGACTTCAGTATCTGTGCTACTAATCTAAGTTGATTCCTGGGTGGTGCCTTTTCTGACCACCCTAAGTGATCACTCTCCCTATCCACTACTACTCTCCCTTGGGGCAGGAGGCAACTTGGGAGTCTTTTAGACATCCAGCTGAACTGCATTTCCAAGCCCATCATGGATTTATGTTGTAAGCAGTACTGACATGGGTCACTGGCAGGCCATCTGTAGGACTTTCTCCATCAATACCCTGCCTTATGGCTATCACCTGCTGATTACAGAGAAGGGAGGAGGCCCTCAAAATGGCAGCACCAACTAATGGAGAGAGTATAGATCCTTGAAAGACTGAATGGAGCCCGGGTCCTACCATCCCCACACCAACTCCAATCCCCACTGTCTGTCCACACTAGACTGTGACATGAGTATGAGTGATAAATCAACTTTTATTAGGCTAAGCAGCTGATATTTGGGGGTGGATTACTTACCTTAGCTAATTTCTCACTGTTGGTTTCCTCCATAGCATTGAATACAATTACATTTGTACTTTATTGTATATTACTCATTCAATGTTGTCACATTTGCTCAACTGTAAGCTTCTGAGGGGAGTGACTGAGTCTGTTTCATCTACCACCATAGCTAGCGACTAGCAAGAGTTCAGCCTGAAGCACACATGTAGTGATATTTGTTACATGATTGTTGGGAAGATGGAAGCCAATGCAACAAAATGAATGGGCATACACAAAGAGTTTCCTCCCCAGTGTGATGTGGCTACTTTAAACAGGGTTTAGGTTCAAGAATGAGGAGTGCCAGCATCTACAAGCATATTCTTAAATAAAAGCTTTAGGTTCAAGGACTAAAGATATTCTTCTCCAAGTATTTCTATGGAATTAGAATGCAGGACCAAAGTATGTTGATGTATCTAGCAACATTCTACTTTGCATGGCTTCATCATAGCTTTTCATCATAGCTTTGCATCATAGCTTTGCGCAGAGGGTGGGGCACTAGAACACTGCACTGAGACATGAGACCTTTTACCCCTGCCCTATGGGGCTACCCTGCATTAGTTGAGTTCTTGAAAACAAATTGGGAACTTAATCTACATTTACAACATGTCCATGGTCCCTTCCTGCTATCACAGCTTCTTCAAGAAGATACAATAAATGAAAAGACAGATCTCCTAGGTAAGAGCTGATATGGGTTAGGCTTTGTGTCCCCATTCAAATCTCACCTTAAATTGTAATCCCAATAATCCCCATAATCCTCACGTGTCAAGGGAGAGACCAGGTGGAGGTAAATGAATCAGAGGGTGATTTCCCCCATGCTGTTCTCAGGAGAGTGAGTAAGTTCTCATGAGATCTGATGGTTTTATATGGGGCTCTTCCCCACTTCACTCAGCACTTCTCTTTCCTGCCACCTTGTGAAGAAGGTTCCTTGCTTCCTCTTTACCATCTGACATTATTGTAAGTCTCCTGCAGTCTCCCCAGCCATGCTGAGTGGTGAGTCAATTAAACTTCTTTCCTTAATAAATTACCCATTCTCAGGGAGTTCTTTATAGCAGTAAGAAAATGGACTAATACACGAGCCTACCATGTACCAGGCACTATGATAGTATCATTCACATTTATACTTTTATTGACTGCCTGGGCAGTCCTCTGACCCAGGAAATAAATAAGAAAAATTTATATTTATAGTTCTCATTTATTATGCAACTATTATGAACTAGGCATAAGCATTGTCATATGTGCTTTATATATATAATTTTACATGTTAATATGTTATATTTAATTATGACAACAAATATATGAAATAAATGTCAAGAATTGTAAAGGATGTGAGATTTTACCCTACTTTCACACTAACAAGTTAGCTTGCACAGTCTCATGAATGTTGGAAGAAGACACAAGACTCCTAGGTCAGAGACAAAGGACAGTTTACTACTCACAGGAATAGTAATAGCCAGTCATATCATTTGTCTTGGTTTCCAAAGTCTCAATACCCACAGGGTGTGAAAAAGGTCCAGATGAATGCTGTACAAGCTGTAGGTTGTTTTACACGTGAAAAACCCTGCGTTTAGGAAACCTCATTATTTTATAAGGGACCTGTATGCAAAAGTCTTCAATCTTTAATGTGAGCATTATTTTTATTATCTTGAGCACAAAACAAATTTTCCTCTGCTCCCTAAGGAGAAACTTATCTCTATTTTCCAGTGTGTACTATATAAATATTCTTGGAAAGATGGGGTTTTGAAACAAAAACTGAATTTCTTTATTCATAAGACATGCAGAAATGTGAAAAATTGATGAATAATTTTTCATATTTTATAAATGTGATAGCGAAGCTAAGAATCACTAAGTAATTTACCTAGTTAACTAACCCATAGGAAGATGAATGGGGATTCTAACCCTGATGTATCTAACTCCAAAACTCACACTAATATCCACTGTGAAATACTGCTTCCATATTTTATTGAGCAGGAGAATGGGGCTTAGAGAAATTAAAGATTAAGTCAATTGAGACTGAAGGAGCTTGTAAGCAAGGGAACTGGGATTTGAGTACACACCATCCAACTACAGATCTGGTAGTCTTGCCACCACACCACAGCTATTGATCAAACATCAGTGTACCTGAGTTTGGTGGGTGATCCAGGGCATTTCAAGAAAAGCATACAGAGCAAAGAAAGGTCTAGAGAAAGCAGGAAGCCCAGTTGGCTTAAGTGAGGTGAGGAGGCCTCAATGTGGTTGAAGTAGAAAATGCACACACACACACACACACACACACACACACACACACAGAGAGAGAGAGAGAAGAAAAGGGAGAAGAGAAAAAAGGAAGAAAAAGAATAAGGAGGAGGAAGAGAGGTAGAGAAAGGAAAGAAAGAGAGGAAGAAAGGAAGAGAGAGAGAGAAAGAAAGAGAGAGAAAAAGAGAAAGAAAGAAAGGAAGGAGGGAGGGAGGGAGAGAGAGGAAAAAGAGGAGGGGAGGGAGGAGGGAGACGAAGAAGAGGAAGGGGATGAGGAGAGGAGGAGGAGGAGCAAGAGGAGGAGGAGGAGAGAAAGTAGCTAGAAATGAGTTTGGAGGTTGCTTTCTACCTTGCAGGTTTTGGCCTCTGGGCAGTTACCCAGTTCTTAAAAAATGAAAAAGCTCTCTATGCACTTACATGGACAGCACTTAAATCTATTACTAAGCGGGGGCTAGGGGAACCAAGGTAAAGGACAATAACACTTTATGTAAAAAGGGGGAGGAGGATGGTAAAAATCCATATTTATATTTACTTGGATATGCAAAAAGAAACTGGAAGGATATATAAAAAGAGCAGCAGTGATAGTGGTGGTGTGTGTATCAGAAAGCAGACGGATATGTTCATTTCATAGCTTTCTATAACTTCTGGTTTTCTGGATCATTTGAATACATTTCCTTTAGAAATTAAATTTATAAAACACAAGCACTGCAGATGCATGTCTTTCTACAAGGTCAATTTTCAGGATTGGGAAAGTTTTTCTTCTCATATTTTCATAGGCGATTTCAAAATCTTCTGGCATAACTGTCACTTGTGAAAACAGAACTGATTTTGTCTTTAGAAAGTAGAGCATGTGTAAACCCAGCACTTTGGGGGGCCGAGGTGGGCAGATCACGAGGTCAGGAGATCGAGACCATCCTGGCTAACACGGTGAAACCCCGTCTCTACTAAAAATACGAAAAAAAAAACTAGCCGGGCATGGTGGCGGGCGCCTGTAGTCCCAGCTACTCGAGAGACTGAGGCAGGAGAATGGTGTGAACCCGGGAGGCGGAGCTTGCAGTGAGCTGAGATCGCACCACTGCACTCCAGCCTGCGCAACAGAGCGAGACTCCATCTCAAAAAAAAATAAAAAATAAAAAATAAAAATAAAAAAAAAAGAAAGTAGAGCACGGACTCCGGCTAGTTGCTGGATTTTCTTTCTCAGCATCTTGCCTATTTTGAAAAAGATATGGGGAGAAGTTTTTCTTCCCATGTGCTTTTCTAGGTAACTTTTGGGAAAATCTTCCAAGTCATAACTTATTGATATCTTTCCTGATAATAGTTAAGGTGCTTCAATTACACTCATCCCTTCTCCCTCTCCCCACACACTGGCTCAGAGATATTGTGGTAAATGTTTACAACCAGTTCTCTGAGAGAAAACACAAAAATAAAAACACCTTGATTTGTAGCATTTCTTGATTTCCATGCTATAAACACTATGATTGATTTAAAGGCATCCATGTGATATCATGAGGCAATGTAGCATACAATTATACAGTATTTCTACCATGCAGACTCAACGGATACTAATAAACTCAGGTGAAGAGAAAATAAAATGTAGTGAAATAATTAGGAAGTGATGAGTTTTAGATATTTATTGCTTTTGCTTTTAATTTAATGTATTGAATGTAAGTTGATATTATTTAATTTTAATGATGGTTGTTTTTATCAACGGACTCACAAAATTTCTAAAATTCTAATAGTAGTTAGCTCTCTGTTAGGCTGGTATGTGATGGCAAGAGCTGGGTCCAGCCTGCTACTGCAGATCTTAATCTCTCCTCAAGGATACATACTCTCTCTCTCTCTACTCTGCTTACCAAGAAAACTTTGGGAAAATTGAATAAGACACCGCATACAGGTACAGTGAGTAATAACAACCAGCATGTATTAAGTCCTGCAGAGTTCTAGGCACTGTGAAAAGTGTCCTGATTTTATTTAATCTTTGCATTCACTTTGAAAAGCTTCAAATATTGGTGCCCATCACAAAATGCAGAGAGTGAGGCTCGAAGTTCTTAGAAAAGGGGCACACCCAGAATTGCAACCAAAGCCATACACTTGCCTTTTGCTGAATGCTCACAGACTATTGCTTCAAAATGGCTTTAAGAGATGATTTACATTAAATTAGATAAATGAGAGGTAGTCCTAGGGGATCACAATTGGAAGAAGAACCAAAAACGTCTTTAGATTGTATAACAGATGGCTCTGCTTCCCACCCTCCTCAGTAAACACATTTTTCCTATTTCTAGAAGAGGCATTTTGCCTGAGATTTTCCATCAAAATATAGTCTGGATTTTCGCTCAGAAATATTTCTTTCAGACATTGTCTTAGTCTGTT
Organism: Colobus angolensis palliatus; assembly: GCF_000951035.1. Taxonomy (NCBI): domain Eukaryota; kingdom Metazoa; phylum Chordata; class Mammalia; order Primates; family Cercopithecidae; genus Colobus; species Colobus angolensis. The sequence continues at coordinate 352,362 of NW_012118977.1, read as the reverse complement.
TGTGTTGCTATAGAGAAATACCTGAGGCTGGGCAATTTATAAAGAGTTTTATTTAGCCTGTGATTCTGTAGGCTATATAAGAAGCAGGGCGCTGGCACTTGGTTGGCTTCTGGTGAAGGCCTCAGGCTGCTTCCACTCAGGGTGGAAGGCAAAGGGGAGCTGGAGTGTGTAGAGGTCCCATGGTGACAGACGGAGCAAGAGAGAGACTTAGGAGGTGCCAGGTTTTTCTTAACAACCAGCTCTCATGGGATCTAATAGAGCTGACATTCACTCATTACCTGGAGGATGGCACCAAGACATTCATGAGGAACCTTCCCCTATGACCCAAATGCTTCCCATTAGGCCTCACTTCCAGTGTTTGGGATCAAATTTCAACATCAGATTTGGAGGAGACAAACATCCAAACTACAGCAGTTATACTCTTGTGTGCCAGCTGTGCTGGCCAATTGTTCAAGATCCAAAACTTGTCCTTGCCTGCCTTGTCTTCTTTCCCCATTCATGGCCACCACTCTGCCTTTTTTGGGCTTCATTTCAGAATCCATAGTCAGTCCTCTCTCTTTTCCAAACAAGTTCTTCTGGAAAGGATCTCCAGTTAGTGAAATGATTCACTTGCTATTAAGTCCACTGTATTTTAAATATCCAAAGGAATGACACTTCTTACGATGATAGATTAAGGGAGAATTTATTCTTTTACCTGTTTATTTGCTTTTGTTATTTTGCTTGGTTATTTTTTCCTTTTGTACCTGGGAGAGTCAGATAGGTAAAAGCATAATTTTATAGGTGACCATTATCCAAATTTTGCAACATACTGGAATTATCTGAGGATCTTTAAAAACTACCGATATCTGGCACACACCCTGACTCAGACTTTCTGATTTAATTGATGAGGCATTGGACCTGGGCATTAGGATTTTTTTTGGAAGCACCATGGCATTTCTTATGTGCCCCGAAATTTAGCAAACATTCTTCTAGCTATTAAGAATTCACTCTCTGAGGGCTGTGCTGAGAAAGGCCACTGTGCCAGGGGCTTTCTCATGGATCTGGCATAGGATGGGTTCATTAATTAACACTTCAATTAATTGAATTTTCATTGAGCCCTCCCTTCCTAGTTTAGGCCTCCAGGGTTCTGTAGGATTCAGATTGCATTCTCATTTAGTTTCTCAAGGTCTCCTTGCTTCAAAACAGAAGAAAACAAGCATCCCACCTCCCAAAAAAGAGCTGTTTACTAAATAGAGTGTAACTCAACTGGCAAACAAGAATGTTTTTTCAATGGCTTATTAAGTTACTCTAACATCGGCATTTACACGCAAATAATTAATGGACCAATTACAAATTATTTGGTTGTATTCATTAAAGCAGAACCACGATTTATTAAAGCGAGAACCAAAACAAATGATCTTATTGTGCAAATGCTACGTAGTTGTTACAGAAAAACTGGAATATGGAAACTCAGCTTGTCTGCAAGAAAAGAAAAGAAAAAACTCTAGGCTTTTCTGTATCCATTCAGTGGAATATATGACTAATTCAAGGTCAGCATCAATTTATGAATTTAAAAACTCTTGGGAGGAATTTACATCTGCTGCCTATACTCTTGGGCAAGCCAAGGTCAGGAGAAGGCTTTATTTTTCACTTGCTTCTCTGCAGTGCATAGCAGCCTTGATGCTGTATTACCCCCTTCTCCCACAGCAAGTTATCTTGTTTCTGGACTGCTGAGAATTATGAATATGAAGACCTGAATTATTCAACAGAAGGTGACTCCACTGGGTAAGTTCAGCCAGACACTTCCCGAAACCAGCACAATTGTTTTCCTTACTGTTTCCTTAGTAGTCCCCATCCTAGGGCCATGGTCAGCTGTCTGTAACAAAAGTCCCTGAGGGATGGATAGATGGATGGCTATACAATGAAGAAAATCTAGCAAAATGTTAGGCACAGAATGCAGATGGTGAGTCTAGGAGCACTGACTCTACCATTCGTTCAACTTTTCTGTGTATCTGAAAATTTTATGATGAAATATGAGAGGATAGGGGAGTGTCCTCATCTTACCCTGTTTTCTGAATTTATACTCCTTGAATATGAATTAAAAGTAATGGACACTTTTAGTATGGTTTTAATAAATTTGGGCTGAGTTAATATGATAATAACTAATTCGTAATAACTGATAAATAATGAACCAGGTACTACACTAAGTGATTTATTTACTGTATTTAATCCTCACATCAAACCTGAGAAGTAAGTGCTATTATTAGGAAGAAACTGAGGCTCAGAGGAGAAAACTGACTTGCCTGAGTGTTTGATTTTCAAAAGGTTAAGTTCGTTGACCTCATTATTCTTTCTTTTAATTGTGCCTCTAGAAAAATACACAAATTTTAATTGTATAGCTTGTGAATTATTACAAACTGAGCACACCCATATAATCAGCATCCAGATAAGGAAATAGAATCTTTCCAGACCCTGAAAATTCCCTTCTTTTTCTCAATCACTACCCTCCTTGCCCCAAGTCATCTCCTTGGCTGACTTCTACCTCCATACATTCAATTTGCTAGACCTCATTCTTCTTGTGTTCACATTCCTGAGGCAAAGCTCTCTTTCTGCAAAGTAATAGCATTCTTATTCCAAAGACTTTCTGGTTAAAGAACAAGTTGAATAAGCCACTACTATATTGTGCAAGGTTGCTTTCTCCTTTGCCTACAGAGGGCTTTCAGGTAGCAGAAAAAAATCACTGTAATGAGACAGAAGTGGTGCCTGTGAGCAAAGGTATCATGTCTCCTTTACTAGTGGGGCAAGCACCAGACTCTTGGAATTGTTCCGATCAAGGATGAGTTAAACCCTACATTTTAATTCTTCCTTTCGTTTATTCATTCATTAAATACTTAACCCTACATTTTAATTCTTCCTTTTGTTTATTCATTCATTAAATACTTAACATAGTACAGAGTACACAGAGCATCAGGCAATTGGCATGTACACTCAATATGTCAACAGTCAGGTTAGAGATAAAAAGAGGAAAATAAAGATCTGAAATCATTTTGATCAATGCTACTGGAATGTTTTGACAAGTTTCAGAAGTGGAAGCAAATATATATTTTCTACTTGCTCTGTAGCAGGAATAAGACTAAAGCAATTTTTTTACATGACTCTGTTAATCCTCAGTCCATCAATTGACTCACTCACTCACCCATCCAATAAATATCACTGCATTTCTTATGTGCCGTGTGCTAAGGATACTGTTCAAACAAGACACATATTTCCTGTTGACATATAACTTGCAGTATTAAGCATGCATTTTTTAACAAGGAGTGATAATGCCCCCAAGGGGGCAAAAATTGATTTTACAGGGGCAAAAATTTTTAGAATTTACAATGCTTTATGCCCTTCCAAGGAATCACATTGCAGAAATTGATATACAAATTGATATCTGTGGTATTTAAATCATAATGGGAGGGGAGAACAATTAGAGAAAAAAGTGTCAAAAATAATCCTTAGGGGGCAGTATTGAAAAAAGAAATACTTGTCTAAGGAGGAAAGAAACAACATAAAAATATCATGATTATTAGACTCAAAGAGGTACAGTAACCAATGAAAACAGGTAACTGTGAATCCTGTGTAAGTTGAGACTTGGGAGTGATCTTAGCTTGCCACCTGAAGGGATTCTTGGAGTAACAGCAACTTTGATTTACAGATGGGACATAGGGCTTAGCCAGGTTGGGAACTACCCAGGATCTTCCACCCAGTAAGTCAGAGGCAAATCTGACTTCAAATCCAGGGCCCGGGAGGTTGGGTGCTACTCCTCCTAATTTATAATCCCAGTGCTTCACGAGGCTGAGGAGGGAGGATCACTTGAAGCCAGGAGTTTGAGACCAGATAACATAGTGACACCTCATCTCTCAAGAAATTTAAAAATTAGCCAGGCATGGTGGTGCACACTGTAGTTCCAGTTACTCAAGAGGCTAAGGCAGGAGGTTCGCTTGAGCCCTGGAGTTCGAGTTTGCAGTGAGCTACCTGCCACAGCATTCCACTTGGGTGACAGAGTGAGACCCTGTCTCTTAAAAAAAAAAAAAAAAAAGTAAAAATAAAATAAACCCAGGGCTTTTATCACATGATTTATGCCTAAGTGTGAGTGTGCTCTTTCTTCTTAGAAGCAATAGTACTGGGATCCTATCTCGTTTGTCCTCTCTGGGCACCAAACAACGAACTAAGTCCCTCCTGGCTTGAAATCAATCAAGAGCTTTATGTCTAGATTTCCTGACATAATTGTGGAATTTATACAACTGCTTTGTAATAGTGAAAAGCTCTGATTAAGGAAAATCTATTTTTCTTGCCCAGGGAGTATGCTCAGACTCAGCTTTTACTGCGTCAGTATAAGCCCCGGGATGAAACTGTGCCTCTCATTTAAAGGTAACTCAAGTGCAGCACCAGACTTGTACTTTGTCTTCTGTCCCTTGAGGCAAGCGCTCACCATGGCTACAGGTTTTCATGTTGATTTATTGCTTTGGAAAGGTGTATCTATAGAATTCTCTCCTCCTATTAAATTCTGGCAAAATCTTCCTTCACAATCTCTTGCTAAGTTTTACTCCATAAAATCAGAAGTGTGGATCTTTCGCAGTTCATGGACTGCTGTCTTTTCACTTCAAGGATGTGAACTATTATCTGAAAGGGGTGGGTTTCCAGGCCCGCAGCCTGGTGGCAGAATCGCTGCCAAAGCAATTAGCTGAATGCGCGGCTGGAAAGTGAAAACGTGGCCTCAGGATGATGCTGTCCTCCATGTTTTCAGAGCAGGTATGGAAGCTGCATAAGACAGGATTGGTCCTTTGGGAACTTCCTGGCCAGCCCATCTTACATCTTTGCTTTTGGATACATTCCCAAATTTTCCTCTCATTGTCACCTCCACCACCACTCATGCCCCGGCTACTTCACCTTCTCCTAATTTACTGAGCCAAATTGGTACTGTGATGAACCCTGTTTTATAGACAATGTAATCAAGACTTAGAAGAGTCAAGAACCTTGCAGTAGGCACACAGTAAGTGGTGGAATTTAAAGTTCTGTCTCCTACTAACGTCTCTGCTCTGAACCATTTATGTAAAACTGACTCCCTAACAGGGATGTAGATTTCAGATAGGACACACTATAATGGCTTCTGGCTGATTCATTTATTCATTTGTTCATTCATTCGTCCATTCAAATAAAAGCTTATTGTGACAAGCACTGTGTGACAAGTACTGTGCTGCAATTGTGAACCAAAGAATCAGGATACCAGCGCTTCATAGAGTTTATGTTTGGGGGTATGGCCACGGTGGGAGGATGGGGAGTAGAAAACAGACAAGTGAATAATGAAATATTTACAAACAAATTTATAATTTATTTACAAATAAAAATTACTATGCATGGACTGGGCGCAGTGGCTCATGCCTGTAATCCCAGCATTTTGGGAGGCTGAGGTAGGCAGATCACGAGGTCAGGAGATAGAGACCATCCTGGCCAACATGGTGAAACCCCGTCTCTACTAAAAATATAAAAATTAGCCTGGCATGGTGGCACACGCCTGTAGTCCCAGCTACTTGGGAGGCTGAGGCAGGAGAATCACTTGAACCTGGGAGGTGGAGGTTGCAATGAGCCAAGATTGCATGACTTCACTCCAGCCTGGTGATAGAGTGAGACTCTGTCTAAAAATACATACATACATACATACATACATAAATGAAAAAAAATTTTTTTAAATGCTAGGCATGAAACTCAGGGAATTAAAAAGAAAAAGAATGAAAAAGTAGAATAAAAGCATGCTTAAGAGAGGGTGGAATAGAAAACACATCTAAGAGGAGGTGCTATCTTAAATTAAGACCTAAAGACAGAGAAGGAGCAGGCTGTAGGAAGGCCTTGGGAGTGCATTATTCCAGGCTGAGAGTGGCAGGTTCAAAGACCATGTGGTAGAAACTAACAAGGCTGCTCCAGAAACTGAAAGAAGATCAGTATAATGGTGTAACGGGGGAGAAAAGCACTGGATCACAGACAGCTGAGAAGGTCTTGAGAGGTATTTGTTATGGGTTGAATTGTGTCCTCTGAAAAGACATGTTGAAGTACTAACTCCCAGTACTTCAGAATGTGACTTTATTTGGAAATAGGGTATTTGCAGGAGTAATGCAGTTACAATGAGGTCATACTTGATTAGGGTAGGTTCTAATGCAATGTGACTGGTGTCCTCAAAAAAGAGAAAATAGAGACAAAGAGATGGATACACAGGGAGAACGCCATAAGATGCTGGAGACAGAGGGTGCCAGGATGCAGCTGTGAGCCAAAGAATGCCAAGAATTTTCAGCCACCCCAAAAGCTAGGAAGAGGCAAGGAAGGTTTCTATCCCTGAGTTTCAGATAGAGTACGGCAATGCTCTTGATTTGGGACTTCTAGCCTTAACTTCACTTCTAACTGTGAAATAATACATGTATATGCTTTAAGCCCTTCCAATTTGGGCTTAAAGCTCTTGAACTCCTGACCTCGTGATCCAGTCGTCTTGGTCTCCCAAAGTCCTGGGATTACAGGCATGAGCCACCACACCCGGCCAAGAGACTGGTTTTAAAGAAAGCACAGAGAACTTCATCAAGACGTTTAGAAGAACTTCCTGATCGTAAGGTGAAAAGCACATCTTTTTCATGGAATTATGCACACTGTTCTAGTGACATTTTTTTCAGAAACTCACATAAAGCCTTGCCAGAGGCTGGGGAATAAATGCTAGGATGAGGGTTTAGTGGAGAGTGGTATAGTCTACCCAGCTATTGTAGTCTCACTGTTCTCTGCTGATCTGGGTACAATAAATCACCTCAACAGACATGGTCTATGGCCTTTGAGTATTTAGAATCCCAGATCTCATCTATAAGAATCAACCATCTGAAAGTTAATTTTAGAGGTCCATGAAGAGGAACCAAATTTTGCATCATTTGGCAAAGGGACAGTTAATTTTGGAGTGGGGGCAGCTGAGAGTTCCTCTCAGAAACATGAACACACAGTGCAGTAAGAATTTGGATTTTCTCTTACTAGTTGCAATCAAGCATAAAAATCACATCCTCTCTACCAAGTCCCTATTCTGATAACCTACTTAACAATGTAAGTTTATCTGGCATTTGTTCACTTGGTTTTGTTACAAAAAGAACAAAAACAGAAATAACAAGATCCATGATAGGTAGCATCTCCGAAACAGCCAGTATGCCTTCTGAATCTTCAAAAAATGATTACACTGTGTTTTGTTGTACATGCTTTTTATCTTTTTTTTTTTTTTTTTTTCTGTGGCACAGCATATTGCTATAGCACTCAGACAACCTGCAGGCACTCAATGATGTTTACTGATTTGAATACAATTTTACCAATATTTTAAAACTGCCAACATGTCTATAAGCTTTTTCCAAATAAGACTTCTGGTTAAATTAAACTTTGATGTTTTTTATCCTTGTGAAAATGGAGAGTTTTGCTGATGCAGATTCCCTAGCCTGGTATGGTTGCTTGTAGCCCAGGAGTAGGAACAGCTAAAGCAGGACATAGACAAAGTCCTGTGTATCAAAATACAGTATGGGCTGGACATGGTGACTCATGCCGGTAATCCAGCACTTTGGGAGGATGAAGCGCACAGATCACCTGAGGTCAGGAGTTTGAGACCAGCCTGGCCAACATGGTGAAACCCTGTTTCTATTAAAAAAATACAAAAATTAGCTGGGTGTGATTGCGCACCCTTGTAATCTCAGCTTCTCAGGAGGCTGAGGCAGGAGAATCACTTGAACCCTGGAGGCAGAGGTTGCAGTGAGCTGAGATCGTACCACTGCACCCCAGCCTGGGCAACAAGAGTGAAACTTCATTTCAAAAAATAAAAATAAAATAAAATAAAATGGAGTAATGACCTAGGCAGAAACTCCTGTTTAATCATGGAATCAGCATAAACAAGTAGATGATAAGCTCAAACCAGTTAAATTTTGGATACTGCTGCTGGGAGCATTCCTTCCAAATACTATTTTCATCTTGCCCAGACTATTCTGGTGGGGGGAGGGGGGAATAACCAAAACATAACTCGGCTGAAGCTCAAATTTTTGCCATGTTGATTCAAACTGCAGACCATATTGGCCTACATCAGTAGTTCTTGCAATGTGGGGGGCCTATTAGTCAAAAGCAATAGACTTTCTCTTCTAAAGATATACATCTGCATGCCTAGTTGAATAATCTACACTAAAACACTCAGTTCCTGGGCCACCTTCCCTGCCAACCTGAGTTCCAAAGGAGAGTAAGCTTGTGCATTCCATCTCTGTAGAACAGGACCTCCTACTGCACAAATTCTAAGTATTTTATGGAACTGACCTAAAGTCTAATCCATGCAGCAATTGTTTTGGTAAACACAACATGAAAAACAAGTGCTTGCGGACCTTTACATTGAGACTGGTTTAGTAGTTAAACCTAGTTTAGTAGTTAAAGCTAGTCATTTGCCTTATTGATTGACTAATGGATAGATTTATTTTTGGAAGAGTTTCTGCCAAGTTCCTTGAATCTGTTATGGTAGACACCCCCTTCTGTCTCAAGCTGCACAATCAGACACACTGAGGTTCTAAAGCAGCTTCTTAGTAGAACCAAAGATTCATTGTCACTTTGCTAAAGTAGCCCTTGTGGGTTAGCCTGAACTGAGAGTTTAGAACCCTAGTTTTAGTTAAGAAGGTAGCTGCCTTCAAAAGTCAATCCATCAATAAATAAATAAAAGGGAGGAAAGAAGAAGAGATTAAAATCATGAAGTGAAGAAGAGCGGGCCAAAAGAGGAGAGAACTCAAGTTGAGAGGTGTGAATAATCATGCTTAAGATTACACAGCTGGCCTGGTGCCCTGTCCTCACACACTCCTCCAGACATTACCTGCAGCTCTGAAGGGCCATTCTGGTGTGTGCTGTAAACTTCTTTCCTCAAGCATCTGTGCCCCTTTCCTGATGATTTTCTCTGGCCACAGGAGCTTGTCTTGCCCATAGAAGCAACATTTCAGAAATGTTGGAAAGTTAACACCATGTATGAGTTATCTATTATTCCATAAAAATTACCCCAAGCATAGTAACTTAACAAATATTTATTATCTCACACTATTTATGAGGGTAGGAAATCTGGGAGAAACATGGTCAAATGATTCTATCTCAAATTCTCTCAGGAGACTGCACCTTGAAGGGCTGGTCACAGCTACAGTCATCTGAATGTTGGACTGGGGCTGAAGGATCCACTTCCAAGATCACTGACTCAAGACTGTGGGCAGGAGGCCAATATGAGCCAAATGAGCCTCTGCATTTGGCTTCCTCAATGGTAGCTGGCTGCCCCCAAGCTAGTGATCCAAGAGAGAAAACAATGTAGAAGTCATGCTGTCTGTTATAACCTAGCCTCAGCAGTGATATCCTATCACCTCTGCCATATTCTGTTGGCTGCACAGACCAATCCTGATACATTAGGGGAACAGATTACACAAGGACATAAATACCAAATACTATGAGGCAGAGATTTTTAAGGGTTATCTTGTTGGCTGGCTTCCACGTGTCCCCAGAATTAGTCCTTGTGTAATAAGAAATAGGAGTCATTGGATAATATCCCAGTTTTTGTTCCTTGCTGAGACAATTCCAAGTTGTGTCCTACAAAGCCCTTCATGTAGATCCTGGTGAACTGAAGTCCCAGCTACCAATAGTGGTAATAGTTATTGGTTATCTTCTGTTCCCCATTATCTTACCATGCTTCCTGGGATTATCTAACAACTGATAAGTGATCTCAAACTTATTCAGAAACACAAAGTAAGATAGCTAAAAAGGAGCAGACTTCAGAAACCAAGTCCCACATTCTGATTCCAGAGCCCATTATCTGAGCCACCACACACTTTTGGTACTAGGATTGGGTTAAAAGGAGTTAGAAACATATGCCTACCATTCTTGTATGTTGTCTCCCAAGAAGTCCTGTTAGAGGAGCACCAGTTTCTCTCCTTAAACATCCTGAGGAGCAGGGCTCCTATGAACCCACATGTAGATGTTTAAAAGGCACTTCCCACCTTACGCAGTTGTAGACCCCTGGATTTGTGGCTTGCAGGTGGATAATGTCCTTGTGGGATGATGCTTTACTCAGGGTGGACACAAGTATCTGCCAAGGTGCATGGTTGGACAAGTAAAACATGGGCTGGATTGAAATCCCCATTGGACTCTGCAGTTGGGGTAACTTACACAGTATCTTTATTGAGTAAAATTCCCCAGGTATGTTTTCTGCACTATTGTATGGTTAGAGCAATATTAATTGTTAGTCCCCCTGTGCATGAAGAGTAAAGAGTCCAGTTCTTCAATGCCTGACAGAGACGCCTACTATGAAGGGAAGGAAATTAGAGCATATGGAAGTTAAGTGTTCTTCCCCTTACTGCAAAGGCAGTAATTGGAAGAGCTGTCAGTTGAATTATGGAGGAAGCCAGGTGAATGGAGGTGCCTCCTGTGTCTATGGTTCTGAGCTTCCCTTGGGCCTACCATGATTTCTAAGCCTTCTGCATGCCCAGTAGTGGTCACTTCAGCCAGTGCCTAGGACTACTTTATAACTATGTTACATTTTTTTTTTTTTTTACTAAAGCAATCAATCCTCTTGGTTATCTTCCTAATGTTCATTATTTCCCCTATCTGTTTCAAATGAAACCCTGTTTTTCTTTTTTCTTTTTTCCAGGTATCCCTCCTCCTCCAGTTGCATCAGCCCTGTCAGGAGGGTTCTCTAAGTCAGTTATGATTGTCTCATTTCCTGAGACACTATTAGTTTGGGGTATTGGTATATACAAGATTCTAACAAAAGACTCCCTTAAACATGCAGAGAATATTTGGGAAAGTTTTCTCACTTTAAAAAGACATATAGGTAGAAATGTCAATTGATCCATCAGTTCATGGTCATATCTGGATGTAACACCTGATACTCCCACAAATACCCAACAGTAAGAGAAGTTAGCTGAAGGACAAATAGCAGTGGAAGAGTGGAAAGAGGGCAGTCACCTGCATATGCATTCTCATGACATTGAAATGTGGAATCAACCACCCCCCAGAACAGCCTATGATGTTCCCATTATATAAATGCATTTCCTTAATAGCTGTGTTTTTCTATTGCCAAAGATTTCTCGACAGAGTCACCAGCTGTGACAACCCTGGATTTCCACATATTGTATTCTATTTTTACTTACTTGTCATATTGCCAACAACTAGAAATATACTCTGTAAAGATAAGGAGTGGGTCTTCAACTATATATTCCCTATAAAATTAAGGGCCCTGTTTATTAGAGCTCCTGAATAAGTGGAATAACCACAACCACTGAATTCTAACTCACACTTTAAAGGGACTTTTTAAGGTGAAATGAAATACTTGAATTCTGGGTGGAACCTTGGAAATGTTATTTCTGAGTCTCTGTTTCCTCATCTAAGAAATGGGAGATAGTAAACACAGTAGTTAAAAACACAAGATATGGAATTACCCAGACATGGGTTCAAATCTTGATTCTACAATACTGTAACAGGGCAAGTTTCTTCACTTCTCCATGCCACAGTTTTCTCATGTGTAGAATTACCCAATAGTATATATCTCAAAATGTGGTTGTAAGGCTTCAATGAGATTGTATATTTAAAGTATTCACACTTTTGGCTGGGCGCTGTGACTCACGTCTGTAATCCCACCATTTTGGGAGGCTGAAGAAGGCAGATTACTTGAAATCAGGAGTTCAAGACCAGCCTGGCCAACATGTTGAAACTCTGTCTCTACTAAAAATACAAAAATTAGCCAGGTGTGGTGGTGTGTGCCTGTGGTCCCAGCTACTCGGGGGGGCTGAGACAGGAGAATCACTTGACCTGGGAGGCAGAGGTTGTAGTAAGCCAACGTTGTACCACTGCACTTCAGCCTTGGTAAGAGAGTGAGACTCCATCTCAAAAAACAAACAACAACAACAACAACAACAAAAACCAAAAAAAGTATTTAGCCTTTTCTATGTCACATTTTAAATACTCAACTGATAAATCACTGGTTGGTTTGCTGTATGAGCATGGTAAAATGTACAACGTAACATCTACCATGTGGTAGGAATGTAGTAAATCAGTAAGGAAAAAATTGCAGATATGAGTCTTGTCTATGAGGCTGAGATGGCACAGCTCCTATTACCCTTTGGAATTAGGGAAAGTTGGCAGTTGAACGTAGGCCATGGCAGTGTCTCCTACCAGTGGGAATTAAATATTGATTTCATTTTCACTTCACTGAGTCTCCTATTGATTTCAACAAGGAAGATGACAGTCAATCACTAAACAGACACTCAGTAAATAACAGGAAAGTTTGCTTTTCTTTCAGGATTGGGGTTTCCTCTGGATTGCCAGAGCCCTTTTGTGAGGCTACACAGCATATTGGAGATCCTGGCTTGCTCCTTGGGGCCGCAGGCATAGAGATGAATTAGCCATCATAGTTGCCCTTAAGGACCTAACATTCTCTAAACACTGCTTTAGTTGTGTCCCAGAGATTCTAGTGCATTGTGGTCTTTGTTTGCATTGGTTTCAAAAAGCTTACTTATTTCTGCCTTAATTTTGTTATTTACCCAGTAGTCATTCAGGAGCAGGTTATTCAGTTTCCATGTATTTGTGAGGTTTTGAGTGAGTTTCTTAATTCCGAGTTCTAATTTGATTGCACTGTGGTCTAAGAGAATGTTTGTTATTTCTGTTCTCTTGCATTTTCTGAGGAATGTTTCACGTCTGATTATGTGGTCAATTTTAGAATAAGTGCGATGTAGTCCTGAGAAGAATGTATATTCTGCTGATGTTTGATGGAGAGTTCTACAGATGTCTATTAGGTCTGCTGGGACCAGAGCGGAGTTTGAGTCCTGAATACCCTTGTTAATTTTCTGTCCTGTTGATCTGTCTAATATTGACAGTGGGGTGTTAAAGTCTCCCATTATTATTGTGTGGGAATCTAAGTCTCTTTGTA
>NW_012118977.1:336823-338822 GCF_000951035.1 Colobus angolensis palliatus | reverse complement strand
CATACACCCTTCAAAACTAAACCAGGAAGAAGTTGAATCCCTGAATAGACCAATAACAAGTTCTAAAATTGAGGCAGTAATTAATAACCTATCAACCAAAAAAAGCCCACGACCAGAGAGATTCACAGCCAAATTAATTCCACCAGAGGTACAAAGAGGAGCTGGTACTATTTCTTCTGAAACTCTTCCAAACAATAGAAAAAGAAGGACTCCTCCCTAACTCATTTTATGAGGCCGGCATCATCCTGATACCAAAACCTGGAAGAGACACAACAAAAAAGGAAAAGTTCAGGCCAATATACCTGATGAACATCTATGCAAAAATCCTCAATAAAATACTGGCAAACCAAATCCAGCAGCACACTCAATAAACTAGGTATTGATGGAACATGTCTCAAAATAATAAGAGCTATTTATGACAAACCCACAGATAATAACATACTGAATGGGTAAAAGTTGGAAGCATTCCCTTTGAAAACTAGCACAAGACAAGGATGTCCTCTCTCCCCACTCCTATTCAAGGTAGTATTGGAGGTTCTACCCAGGGCAATCAGGCAAGAGAAAGAAACAAAGGGTATTCAGATAGGAAGAGAGGAAGTCAAATTGTCTCTGTTTGCAGATTACATGATCCTCTATTTAGAAAACCTCATCTTCTCAGCCTAAAATCTCCTTAAGCTGATAAGCAATTTCAGCAAAGTCTCAGGATACAAAATCAATATGCAAAAATCACAAGTATTCCTATATACCTATAATAGAGAGCCAAATCATGGTGAACTCCCATTGACAACTGCTATAAGAGAATTAAATACCTAGTAATACAACTTACAAGGGATGTGAAGGACCCCTTGAAGGAGAACTACAAACCGCTGCTCAAAAAAATAAGAAAGGACACAAACAAATGAAAAAACATTCCATGCTCATGGATAAGAAAAATCAATATTGTGAAAATGACCATAGTGCCCAAAGTAATCTATAGATTCATTGCTATCCCCATCAAGCTACCAATGACTTTCTTCACAGAATAAGAAAAAATTACTTTAAATTTCATATGGAACCAAAATAGAGCCCTCATAGTGAAGACAATCCTAACCAAAAAGAACAAAGCTGGAGGCATCACGCTACGTGACTTCAAACTATACTACAAGGCTACAGTAACCAAAACAGCATGGTACTGGTGCCAAAACAGAGATATAGACCAATGGAACAGAAAAAAAAAAGCCTCAAATATAATGTCACACATCTACAACCATCTGATATTTGACAAACCTGACAAAAACAAGCAATGGGGAAAAGATCCCCTATTTAATAAATGGTGTTGGGAAAACTGACTAGCTAGTTGCAGAAAACTGAAACTGGACCTCTTCCTTACACCTTATACAAAAATTAACTCAAGATGGATTAAAGACTTAAACATAAGACCTAAAGCATAAAAACCCTAGAAGAAAACCTAGTCAATACCATTTAGGACATAGGCATGGGCAAAGGCTTCATGACTAAAACAACAAAAGCAATTGCAACAAAAGCCAAAATGGACAAATGGGATCTAATTAAACTAAAGAGTTTCTGCACAGCAGAAGAAACTATCATCAGAGTGAACAGGCAACCTACAGAATGGGAGAAAATTTTTGTAACCTATCCATCTGACAAAGGGCTAATATCCAGAATCTACAAAGAAACAAATTTACAAGAAAAAAACAAATAGGCCTACAAAAAAGTGGGTGAAAGATAAGAACAGACACTTCTCAAAAGAAGACATTTATGTGGCCAACAAACATATGAAGAAAAAGCTCATTAACACTGGTCATAGAGAAATGCAAATCAAAACCACAATGAGCTACCATCTCACACTAGTTAGAATGGCGATCATTAAAAAGTCAGCAAACAACAGAAGCTGGAGAGAATGTGGAGAAATAGAAACACTTTTACACTGTTGGTAGGAGTATAAACTAGTTCAACCATTTTGGAAGACAGTGTGGCAATTCCTCAAGGATCTATAACC
>NW_012118977.1:312238-336203 GCF_000951035.1 Colobus angolensis palliatus | reverse complement strand
GCTTATTTGTTCACCAGGTTGAGTCTTTTGAGAATGGCCATAATTTTTCAGTCATGCCAGGAGTGGTCATTCTTAGGACAGGGCTGGTAAGGGTACCAGGATCAAGGGTTTGAGTAGAAATTGAGGATTGAGAGTAGAAACAATAAAAACAATATCTTAAGGCAGATTGATCAACCTTGAGCAAAATG
The DNA here is from genome assembly GCF_000951035.1 of Colobus angolensis palliatus. Classification (NCBI taxonomy): domain Eukaryota; kingdom Metazoa; phylum Chordata; class Mammalia; order Primates; family Cercopithecidae; genus Colobus; species Colobus angolensis. The sequence continues at coordinate 336,015 of NW_012118977.1, read as the reverse complement.
CAAAGGTGTTCATGCATTCAGGGAATCATACATGCAGTGGGCTAGGAACCAAGTTATGAGAACTAAGGAGAGTCTGTGAAAAAGCTATGGAGCAGGAATATTTGACAATAAGTGTCCATTAAGAGTCTCTATAATGTTAGTGACCTTGACCTAACAATTCTACTCTTGAGACTCTCTCCTAAACAAATAAAGAATTTCTGCCCATATAACAAACTTCCCTTGCTGTGTCTCCTTGCTATACCAAACCCCAAAACTTGAATGGATGTGCAAATAGACAGTTGGCTTAGTAGGTGAATAGATGGATTCTTTCATTCCAAAGTGCCTCTTACGAACCAGAAGCTATCATAAAGTTTCCTTCAACAAACATTAATTGAAGCCTATCATGTGTCAGTAATTAGGCTACATACTGGAGATGTATGAATTCACCGCAATAATCATTTGATGACTAATAGGAGCTTGGCACCATTCTAGACAATAAGACGCTGATAATACAGGGCTCTCAAACTTTACCACAAAATATTTTTGAAAGATTCTTGTCAAATATTCAGTTTCCAGACTTCAACACCCCACTGACAACATTAGACAGATAGAGACAGAAAACTAACAAAAAAGTTCTTAAGTTTGACACCTGACTAATTAGACCTAATAGATATCTACACAACATGCTACCCAACAATTACAGAATATGCATTCTTCCCACCCCAATACTCTAAGATTGACCACGTGCAATGTCATTAAGCAAGTCTCAATAAATTAAAAAAAAAAAAACTAAATCATACCAAGCATATTCTCAGATCACAGTGGAATAAAAATAGAAATCAATACTAGAGGAACTCTCAAAACCACACAATTACACGAATTGTCCTGAATAAATTTTGACTGAACAACAAAATTAAGGCAGAAATAAAAAAATTATTTGAAAAAAATGAAAATGCAGACACAACATACCAAAACCTCTGATACATGGCAAAAGCAGTGTTTAGAGGAAAGTTTATAGTGCTAAATGCCTACATCAAAAAGAAAGATCTCAAATTGACAATTTACCCTTGCATCTAAAGAGACTATAAAAACAAGAACAAACTAAACACAAAGCTAGCGGAAGAAAGAAAATAACTAAAAGCAGAGCATAAATAAATAAAACTGAGATCCCAAAAATCATACATAGGATCAATGAAGTTTTGAAAAGTTGATTCTTTGAAAATGTAAACAACAGACCACTAGTTGGATTAACAAGGTAAAAAGAAGACTCAAATGAGCAAAATCAGAAATAGTGAAAGGGACATTACAACCAATTCCACAGAAATACAAAAGATCCTCAGAGACTATTATGAACACCTTTATAAACGCAAACAAGAAAATCTAGAGAAAATTAATAAGTTCCTGAAAATACACAAATACACAATCTTCCAAGATTTAATCAGGAAGAAACTGAAATCCTGAACAGACCAATAATGAGTTCTATAATTGAATTAGTAATAAAAAATCTACCAACCAAAAAAAAGCCCTGGACCATATGGATTAACAGCTGAATTCCACCAGATGTACAAAGAAGAGCTGGTACCAATCCTGCTGAAACTATACCACAAAACTAAGGAGGAGGGATTTCTCTCTAACTTATTCTGTGAAACCAGTAGTATACTTATACTAAAATCTGGCAAAGATGCAACAAAAAAATAAAACAGTGGGTCAGTATCCCTGATTAACATAAATGTAGCAATTTTCAACAAAATAGCAGCAAACTAAAAACAGCAGCACATCAAAAAGTTAATTCAACACAATAAAGTGGGCTTTATTTCTGGCATGCAAGTTTAGTTCAACATATACAAGTCAATAAATGTGAGTTACCACATAAACAGAATAAAAAAAAAACATGCAATCATCTCAATAGACACAGAAAACACATTTGATAACATTTAACATCTTTTCATGATAAAAACCCTAAAAAACTAGGCATCAAAGGAACACTCCTCAAAATAATGAGTCTTTTATGACAAACCCATAGCCAATTCATACTAAAACAGCAACAGATTGAAGTATTCCCCCTAAAAACTGGAACAAGACAAGGATGGCTACTCTCTCACTCCCATTCAATGTAACACTGGAAGCTTCGCCAGAGCCATTAGGCAAGACAAAGAAATAAAAGGCATCCAAACAGGAAAAGAGGAAATCAAATCATTTCTCTTCACTGATGATATGATTCTACACGTTGGAAACTGTAAAGACTCCATAGAAAGACTCTTAGATCAAACAAACAACTTCAGTAAAGTTTTAGGATACAAAATCAATGTAAAAAATCAGTAGCATTTCTATACACCAATAACATTCAAGCTGAAAGCAAAATCAAAAATATAATCCCATTTACAATAGCCACGAAAGAATAAAATACCTACAAATACTTATAACCAAGGAGGTGAAAGATCTCTAGAAAGAGAATTATTAAAAATTGCTGAAATAAATCATAGAAAACAAAAACAAATGAAAAGATGTCCCATTTTTATGGATTGGAAGAATGGATATTGTAAAAATGTTCATACTGCTCAAAGTAATGTATGGATTCAATGTTATTCCTATCAAATTATCAACATCATTTTTCACAGAATTAGAAAAAACAATTCTAAAATTTTTATAGAACTAAAAAGAGTCACAATAGACAAAGAAATCTGAAGTAAAAAGAACAAAGCCAGATGCATCACATCACCTGACTTCAAACTATAAGGCCACAGTAACCAAAACAACATGGTACTGTTAAGAAAAAAAAAGGCACATAAACCAATAAAATATAGGAAACTCAGAGGAAAAGCCACACACTTACAATCAACTTATCTTTGACAATGTTGATAAAAATAAACAATAGGGAAAGGACTTCCTATTCCATAAATGGTGCTGAGAAAATTAGCTAACCATATGCAGAAGCGTAAAACTAGACCTCTACCTCTCACCACATACAAAAGTTAACTCAAGATGAATTAAAAACTTAAATGTTAAAACCTCCAACTATAAAAATCCCGGAAGAAAATCTAGGAAATACTCTCCTGGACATCAGCTTAGGCAATGAATTTATGACTAAGTCCTCAAAAGCAAACAAAAACAAAAATTGTCAGTTAAGAACTAATTAAACTAAAGAGCTTTTGCACAGTAAAAGAAACTACCAATGGAGTAAACAGACAACTTACAGAATTGGAGAAAGTATTTGTAAACTAAGCATTCAACAATGGACTAATATCCATAATCTATAAGAAACTTAAATCAACAAGAAAAAAAAACATTAAAAAGTGAGCAAAGAACATGAACAGACACTTCTTAAAATAAGGCATGTAAGCAGCCAATAAGTACAGGGAAAAAAGCTTTACATCACCAGTTAGTGGGGAGACACTAATCAAAACCACTATGTGATACCTTCTCACACCAGTCAGAATGGCTGTTATTAAAAGGTCAAAAAATAACAAATGTTGGCAAGATTGCAGAGAATAGGGAACACTTATACACTGTTGGCACGATTAGTTCAGACATTGTGAAAAGTAGTTTGGAGATTTCTCAAAGAACTAAAGATAGAAATACCATTCAACCCAGTAATCCCATTACTGGGTATCTACCCAAAGAAAAATAAATCATGCTATCAAAAAGACACATGTATGCATATATTTATCACAGTATTATTCACAGTAGCACAGACTTAAATCAATTCTGGTGCCCATCAGTGGTGGATTGGATTAAAAAATACAGTACATATATGCCATGGAATACTATGCAGCCATTAAAAAGAACAAAATCATTTCCTTTGTAGGAACATGGATGCAGCTGGAGGCTATTATCCTAAGTGAATTAATACAGAAATAAAAAACCAAATATCACATGTTCTCACTTATAAGTGGAAGCTAATCATGGATACACATGGACATAAAGATGAAAACAATAGTCACCGAGGAATCAAAAAGTGGGGAGGACGAGAGGAGGAAAAGGACTGAAAAACTTCCCACAGGGTACTGTGTTCCTTATTTGGGTGATGGAGTCAGTAGAAACCCCAACCTCAGCATCATTCAATATACTCCTGTAACAAACCTGCACATGTACCCACTAAATAATTCATTCATACATGCATACATATGAACATAAAAATGTAAAAATTCCATTCCCAGCTAGGCTTTGTGATGGATGCCTATAATCCCAGCTACTTGAGAACCTGAAGCAGGAGGATCACTTGAGTCTAGGAGTTTGAAACCAGCCTGGGTAATACAGGGAGACCCCATGCCCCGCAAAACAAATCAGTATCCTATACTCCATTCCTAAAGATTTGGATTCAGTTCACCTGGACTGGAACCCAATACACTGTATTTTTAACACCAGAGAATTCTGACACCTGTGTCCCATAGACTTTCTTTGAGGATCAGTGAACAGTGATTGAGATTATCATCTGAATTCACTTAGGGCTCATGATGACTTCTCAGACCCAGCACCCTCATAGTCTCCATGATCTCTCTAGGAGCAAGATAGAAGAAGAGGGGCTTTTTGTGACACCCACTGGAACTTATTACCTTGAAAAAGCATTAACAACAAAACCCAGAAACCTATGTTGAGAGATTAAACCACAGTTACCCTCAAAGTCTTGAAATTGTATAAAGTCCTCTATTTTTCTCAAAGTCCTATTTCGTGGAATCCTTCTTCTCCCCATCCCTGTATTTCCATATCTGTCCTTAATCCCTATTATATCCCGACCCACCTATATGCTAATACATCAGTGACCATGCCAGTCACAAAGGCAAAATTTGATGACTAGTTTTTCTAAAACAGTCTCTTGTTGAGATCTTGAAGATTTCTTCCCGTTTCTTAATGTCCTTTTTTGATGATATCATTGTCAGGAAAGTACATCCCTTATAGTCTTCCCAGGTTTGCTCACTTCCCTCAAATTTAAATGATGCATACTTTAAAAAAGCACATGTATTATTTAAGTGCTATTAGCCCTGGCCTTTGATCCACATGATGGAATACAGCAGGAGTGTACACTTCTACCAGCTCAGAGATGCCTGCTTACCAGTCTGCATTAAAGTCCAGCCTAGCAAATCAGAGTGCACATTGCTAGCAAAACTTACTTCCATATTTCTTGTAGGTTCCGTTTGTTACAAGCAACCAGGAAGCCTGGTTTCAAGGATTGATTAGGGACATGGGGAGAGAAAATAGGCAATTTTACTAAGGAAAAAATTTTTCTGTATATCAATGGACCCTTCTCCTTTTCTGATCTTTTTGTTGAAAGGCACAACAAAAAGACAACTGATGATAGTACCTTATCGTGGAGTCATGGGAGAATATAAGAAGGAAATGCAGTAAGTTGGAGAAAAAAGAAAAGAAACATGAATGTCTTCATTAGCTCAGCCTGCTATAATAAAATACCATAGACTAAATACAACAGGAATTGTTTGAACAACAGAAATTTCTTTTTCCTAGTTCTGAAGGCTGAGAAGTCTAAGATCAAGGTGCCGGCTGGCCTATCCATACAAGAGTCTTCTTCCTGTCAGGAGGACAGCTGCCTTCTTGCTGCATCCTTACATGCAGAGAGAAAGAAAAGGAGAGAGGAAAAGAGAGAGCATTAGCTCTCTATTGTTTCCCTTCTTTTAAGAATACTAATCCCATTATAAGGGGCACAGCTTTATTTCCTCATCAAACCCTAAGTACCTCCCAAAGACCTCATCTCAAAAATAGTATACATTGGGGGTTAGGGCTTTGACATACAAATTTCAGAGACACAACTCAGTTCATAGCCATGGATTTCATAGGCCATTCTGTCACCTACCAGCCTGTGACCTTGACATGTTACTTAATTCTTTCAGTCTTCTGCAAATCTGGAGAAATGAACTTGAGAAGAAGTGAAAGTGTTTTGGAAGTCTTGGGATGTAGACACAGACATAACTACATCATAATTTTATGGAAAGAAATTTTCTGGCTGCCAAATATGAGTGTGGATGTGGGAAGAATGTCAGCGGGTAGAAGCATAAACTGACCTCTGGAGGTGGGGAGGAGGGCAGGTGTCATAGCCCCACAAGGCAGTAGTAATGGGTCTGCAAATGGAAACGTGAGCATAGATAAGATGGTACATGTGGAAGTACCAAGAAACATCTCAAGTTCCTGGGAGAACTGTTGAAACAGAAAAAGAAGAGCAGGAACCTTTGACTGCTGTTCATTGCCTGTTTTTAGTTTGTTCAAACTGTAGTCTTCCTCCCCCTACCCTGAGTTGATTGCATTTGTACTTAGAGAAAAGATGATATAGAATGACACAGGATTCAAATTACTAGATTTAAAAAGGCAAGGTCCAGTCATATTACAATGATTTTGATCAGAAAGAGCCAACCTATTCCACATTTTCCCCTTCTTTCCAGGTTAGACGAAGATTTCAGAGGCTACGGTCTAACACAAACCTGAACAGGCCTATGAACCTCCAAAATGAGCTGGGAGAAAGGGCAGCTGGAACACTATATGAGTCACTTTCCAGGGTAAAGCCCAAGGGAGAGTGAGATTCTGAGTTCCACACCCCAACACAGAGAAGGAACAACAGAATAGAACTGTCCATGTGGCATGTGGAGACACGTAGGGCTCAAGGGACTTCATCTGCCTCCCTTCCCTCCATTCAGAATTGGCGAGCTATAAATGATTTTGCCTGCAGAAACTGGTGAAATAATTTGTCCCCACTGAGTTTCTATGTGTCTACTTGGGAGGGCTACTCAGCATTCCTTTTGTTATCTAAAGAACATAGCAATATCTGAGAGGCAGACCTGAGAGTATCATTTGGTGAGGTTCATCGTACATGAATTCATGTCTAGAAAGAGGTATTATACATCTCCAGTATTTCATGTGGAGGGAAAATGATTGTCTTAGTCCATTAGAGCTGCCATCACACAATACTATTAACTGAGTGGTAATGTAGTTCTCATAATTCTGAAGGTTGGGAAGTCCCAAATCAAGTTGCTGGCAGATTCAGTGTCTGGTGAGAGTCTGCTTTCTGATTCTTAGATGTTGCCTTCTCACTGTGACCTCACATGGTGGAAGGGGCAAGGGATCTTCCTTGCATCTCTTTTCTAAGGGCACTAATCACATTCACAAGGGCTTGCCTTCAGACCTAATCATCTCCCCGAAGGCCTCACCTTCTACTATCATCACCTTGGGGATTAGGATTTCAACATGTGAATTTTAAGGGGACACAAACATTTAGTCCACAGCAATGACCAAGAACTGTGGCTTTACCTGGCCATGTGCCAAGGCCAGGGGAACATCTACGGCACCGTGAACCTGGGAAAAGATGGGAAGCCGGGAGACTGGCCTGCTCAACATCACGTTCCACCATCCAGTGAAACAGGGAGCTCAAACTACAAAGATACATTTATTCATTCAAAATAATTATTTGCACACCTGAGTTTTTGGACTGATACTTCTGCGTACTACAATTGAACAATTATTATCAGTTTGACCCATTAGGAACAATAAAACCTGGGTCAGCACGCATCTACAGCTCAGAATTTGAGTTGGGGCTCAGGGAAGGTATAGTAGGCATCAAAGGAAAATGGAAAGAATCTGGGATACGTTAGAAAGGGAGATCCTCGAGCTTTAAATGTATTGCAGGGTGTGCAGCAAGGATGTGAAAACTAGAGTTGCCTTCACAATGAAGTGTCATACTATGTATGAGCTGACAGAAGCATTTCTGATGCCCCACTCAGGAAAATATATGAGTTGGATGATTTCCCTCAGGGAAATGAGATCTATTTTAAATAGGAATCTGAATGCTACAATTACAGCTCAGTTGTCTGTGTAACAACATTATAAGTCTTAAACAAGGGCACGATATGAATCAGGCCCCAGGAAACCTGTCTTCTACACCCTGATCCACCTTACAAAATAAAAGGGTTCGGTATTCTTTTTGTTATCTAAAGAGCATAGCACGCCTGGCTAGCTAAATAGCTAAGCAAATAACTAGTAGAATGTGAACTTGTGTTAGAGTTAGTTCTGAGTTTTAGGTATTTTATCGTGATGAACAAGATTAAACAAGATTAAAAGTCCCATGGTGGTCTTTTTTTTTCAGGTCTAGAGAGTCATTTGAATTTAGAATATAAAGAAGCCAAAATATAGGAGAATTAAATGATGCAAGAAAGACCAGAAGTTAGGAGAATTAGTAAGGGCAAGATAGGACTTTTATATGCCTAAGCTGGATACATAGCTGGCTGACCACAAAAGTGGCTCTTAAACCTATTAATTCAACAAGAACTTGCCTGCCTCCTTCTTGTCTTCCTGCCTTTCCTTTAGGACTCCAGCAACCAAGGATAATGAGATTAAGCTCTTCTGGGAAGACAATGTGTTCCAATGATGGCCCATTCCACATGCTTTCTTTATATGAGTGACACTCCTCTCTATCCACAAGTGAGATCTATGTACCTCTCCTTTGATCTGGGTGGGGGATTAAGATTATTTCATCCAATAGACTACAGTAGAAATGATGCTATATTGTTTTCCAAGGCTGAATCCTTGGGCTATATCTTCCACCTGTCTCTCTTGATCGCATTCTTAGGAATGTGTTCCCTAAGCAACCAGCAACCATGCTGTGAAGAAGCATAAAGCAGCCTAGACAGATAGATGACATGCATAGGCTCACATGGGGTGGAACTGAGGTCCTCAGCCAGCAGCCAGCCTCAACCACCAGCCCAGTGAGTGAACAAAGCTTCAAATGATTCTACCGCTCAGCCTTTGATCCACTTCAGCTGTTGCAATGTAGAGCTAAGACAGGTTATCCCACTAAATCCTGCCCAAATTACAGATTAATGAGCAAAACAAATTTGTCTTGTTTGAAGTTACTAAGCATCAGAATAATTTTTTTTATACTAAAGGTAACTGTCACTGAGAAACAGGTCTCAGGTGCCTGACATTACTCACACAAAATGATATAAATTTATTTTGAGATCATCAAAAAGTGACTCTAATTTTGCTTCATTGTTAACTTGGAATTATCTATGACCTCTTTAACTCCATGCCTTCTGCCCCAGTAAATTGCAAATAAATGAATGGTATTATCTGAATTGAATATTAAGGTTAACTGAGAAGTCCCATGTAACAGCAAAAGTTCTAGACCCAGCCTGTGTCCCAGATCAACAGACAGAGTTCCAGCAGGAAAGAAAATATAATGGCTAATTTTTTTTTTTTTTTTTAACACAGGGTCTCTCTTTGTCAACCAGCCTGGAGTGCAATTGTGCTATGTCAGCTCACTGCAGCCACTACCTCCTGAGTTTAAGCAATTCTCCTGCCTCAGTCTCCCAAATAGCTGGGATTACAGGCATGCACCACCGTGCCCGGCTAGCTAAGTACGTTTTATAGTGAAAGTAAAAGCTGTTCAGTTCTACCAAGAAATGGTTTACTTGAGTGAAAAGAACAGTAAATGTATAGTGAAAATAACTGGGTTGATATTTTCACACTGTCATTTTCTAGCTGAGCAAGTCACTTAATTTATCCAGGCCTCAGTTTCCTCAAATGCAAAACTGAGTGGAGAATAATGCCTGATTGTCACAGTTCTTGTGAAGATTTAATTCAATGGATTAACAGACAGAAAAGTGCTCTAGATTGTTACGTGAAGAAAATAATGAATGAGAATTATTTAAATATTTTTAAAAAGGACCAGCTAAATCTTAAATGATAAAACTGCCAGCTAAATCTCAACATTAATCAGAGGTCTAGTTTTCACTTAGGAAAATTGAGGACTTATTTCATTAACCAATATTTAGAGGTATTACATGAAAGTTATTTTCCATTTACTGATAATCATCTTACTAATTTATATTTGGGCAGCTATGGTTTTAAATTTGTCTGGCTTCTTAGAGTTTGATCAGCTGATGCTTGGCTGTTAGCCAAAACATAAGCTACAGGGAACAAGAGCTGGCAGCTCTGGTATTATATTTTTGATGTTTGAAAAACCCAGTCAGTTTAGAGGGTTTTTTAAAAAAGCATTTTAATATCAATGAATTAACAGCTTAATGTCAGGAGCAAGATAGAATCAGAGAGAGAAATTTTGATATGAAACCTTTTCCTAGGAAGAGAGGAAAGATCACAGTAACTGAAACCTTTTTATACTCTTGTTTAAAACGTATCATACCTGAATTAAACAAGTTGTCATGGCGGACAGAATGAGGAAGCTTATTCTGTGATGCTTTCTAATGCACTTTACGTAAGAACCATCAAATGGCATTAACTTGCAGCTGCCTTCACCCCGGCCTTAAGTTTGCAGAACTTCCATTATCATAGTTACAATTCCCTGACCCCTTGGAAATGCTGCCAAGGCCTTCCTGCTTGAAGACATTGAAGCCTGTTGCTGAAAAAGGAATCACACCACAGTTCTCTTGGGGCTTGTGCTCTCTTGGGAACTAAACCCCAACAGTTCTTACAAGGGAGGTCCAGAAGCCATGCCTATGAGCTTTACAAGACTGTCTGAGAAATCAATTATCCTCACCATAGTGGATAGAAGCAGGAGTGGGATCTCAGCTGACTGCAGCCACCCCAACCAAGTCCTCTTTTATGACAAAATGAGTGAAATATCACATGTTGGCATTTTAGAGGCAACCTCCGGGTTTTACCAATTACATGTAAGGGTCCTGAGCCACAGTAAATATGCACTTTGGGCAGCAGTTCAAATCCCACCTTTGTCACATGTCAGTTGGATGAGCTTGGGAAAACTACTTAAGTTAAAATCTGGTGATAAAAGATGTTCAGAATGTATTGAACCATTATGAAGATGAACTAGGATAATCCCTAAACAGTTTTTATACCTGGCCCGTATAAGCCCTAAAAGGCAATCAGCAGCTGGTATCAGAAAAATAATAACCAGCCAGGCATTGTGGCTCATGCCTGTAATCCCAGCACTTTGGGAGGCCAAGACAGGTGATTGCTTGAGGTCAGGAGTTCAAGACCAACGTGACCAACATTGTGAAACCTTGTCTCTACAAAAAATACAAAAATTAGCTAGGTATGGTGACAGGTGCCTGTAATCCCAGCTACTCTAGAGGTGGAGGCACGGGAATCGCTTGAACCCGGGAGGTAGAGGTTGCAGTGAGCCGAGATCATGCGACTGCACTCCAGCTTGGGCAACAGAGCGAGACTCTGTCTCAAATAATAATAATAATAATAATCATAATAATCATAACCACCGTTATAATTACAGTAACACACATTTGTTTATTCAGATAAACATTTGCTGTTTGACAAATGTTTATTAAATGCTAATTATGTATAAAGTGAGGACAAAGCAATTTCTAATAAATTAATACAAAATAAATGACCAAAAACTTCTCTGCATCTACCTCAATTTTACCAGGAGGAAAGGAAACAAGATATTTGGGGTCTCAGTGTGATTTGTGTAGCCTTGACTTGTCCACTTTCTTACCTCGTGAACATGATTCCAAGAGAGATGCAGAGTGTGAAAGAAAGCATGCCATAGCCCTGCTTGTGAAAAGAATATCTGAAAGATCAAGTGTGCTGAGGGGAGGCTGGCAGCAGAGAGACTGACAGTCCAGTGGATAGGTGGGGTCTACAGGAAGGTGCATCTCAGGAACCTAGAATTATGGTACATCTATAAAAACACCACCAGTTATATTCCTATAATAATTCACAAAGCCTTCCCAAGGCAAAGATCAAAGCTCTAACAGGACCTGATACAACTTAAATGAAAAAATACTAAAATGCTTGGTCATCAACAGAAGCAAAGAGTCAGGTTGCAGAGGCAAATGTTGTCAATACCCTTCAAAGAACTAGCCAGTGTGCCTCACTGGTCCACATCCCTATTTGGAAAGACACAGCAGGCTCTGATAGCTTGATGTCATTCAGTGCTCCAGCTCATGCCTCTAGTTCTCACTGAATGCTCACCAAGCATCTTCAGTGATCTGGCTTCCCCTGCGGTTGTTTTAAGAATCTCAAGTGCTGGTTATACCAATTTGAATGGAAATACCCCTGACGTTCCATTTCTCTTTAAGAATTAATGAACTAACCATTTCTTTCTTTCTTCCTTTTTTCTTTCTTTCTTGATCTTTCTTCCTTTCTTTCTTTCTTTTTTATTTTATTGTTTTTTGAGATACGGTGTCAACTCTGTTGCCCAGGTTGGAGTGCAGTGGTGGTGTGACCACGCTCACTGCCGGCTCTGCTTTCCAGTCCCAAGATCCTCCCACCTCAGCATCCCAAGTAGTTGAGACCACAGGCATGTACCACCATGTCAAGTTATTTTTTTTATTTGTTACTATATTTATTTATTTATTGAGACAGGGTCTCCCTATTTTGCCCAGGCTGGTCTTGAACAACTGGGCTCACAGGATTCTCCTGTCTCTGTCTCCCAAAATGCTGGGATTACAGGTGTGAGTCATCATGCTTGGCCTTACCATTTCATTTTTATATCAGCCTCATGCAAAAGTCATTGTCCTCTAGTTTAAACAGCAAGAGTCACTGGCCCTAGTTTAGTAAAATCTGTGACATAAGCCAGCCTGAGGTTACGGTGTTTTAAAGTCTAAGAATCTAACCTTAGTTGTGGCTCATGGATTACTTGTGAGTCCTCAAGGTGACAGGCACCTTCCTTTGCTACATCCTAATAGCACTGTGAGATTTCCCCTTCATAAGGCTGGGGAGCTGTCAAAAGAATAATGATCATAGCTAGGTTAGTTTCCTTTTTGATACTGGCTTGGTAAAACTGACAGTTTGATTTCTTAGTTTGATTTTACAACTTAATGGCTTAAAATTCTAGGCCAAGAACCAGGACAGTGCTCCTCAATGGGGTGATTTCTGCCCTCGAGGGAACATGGACAATGTCTGGTGACATTTTTGATTGTCAGAACTGGGCGGTGCTACTGGTATTTAATGGACAGAGGCCAGGGATGCTGCTAAAACTAAACCTGCTACAATGCATGGGGCACCTGTCTCCCTTCCTCCCTCAAAAACAAAAATTATCAGGCTCAAAATATCAGTAGTCCTGAAGTTGAGAAACTGAGTTAAGAGAAAATATTTGATGTCTTTTTTTTCCTTCTATATTTAACACTGCACTTGTGTTTTAAAGGAACAGGAAACTAGCATCTCTTGAGCATTTCACATGTGTAACAGGGGCTCTCAAGTGTATTCCTAATTCTCACAACACTCTTCAAGGTGTTTATCAATATCTCCATTTTACACATGGAAAAACCTAGGGACACAAAGGTTGAATGGCTTGCCTAAGGTCACGCAGAACCAAAAGTCAAATCCAGTTCTGTTTGGAGCACTAGATATCTTCTGTGACTCAACAGTCATAACTCGAATTCGGAAAACAAAAACCCAGCTAACTCCCAAACACTATTAGGTTTTAGAGAAATTAAAATCTCAGCAAAGTTTCATCAAAGCAGACTCTGGAGAATAAAATCCTATGCCTGCACTTTATGGAAAGTGTTCTACTGAGCTCCACAGTGGGTGAAGGGTCATGCTGGTGCCTTTAATCATGGTAGACACTTAGATCAAGGTCAGGCTCACAGTGGATTTATATTGCACCATGCAATGATTTATGTTAATTATTCAATTCTGCAAATGAAATAGCCCTATAGTTTTTACAAGGGAGGTCCAAGGAGCCATGCCCATGAACTTTAAGAGACTGTCTGAGAAATCAGTTATCCTCACTGTGGTGGATAGAAACAGGAGTGGGATTGCAGCCACTCCAAGCAAGTCATCTTTCGTGACAAAATGAGTGAAACATTCCACATGGGCATTTTAGAGCCTACATCTGGGTTTTACCAATTAATACATCCAGAGATGACCACTTTCCTTTGACCAAACTTCTGAAAATGTAGCTTGTAACGGAATGATCTGGCAAGCTTACTGAAGATACGAATAAGAATCCCAGAGACTCTCATTCGTCAGGAATTTGCAATATTAATAAGAATTTCATGTACTTTTGTTGCAATGGGTCTTAAGCCAATCTATGCTGAAAGTTACCTAGAGTGGGCATCTATCTCCAACTTTTTCTTTCTGTTCCTCTCTAGGATTTCTCAATAGGAGAATTACATATTTTTGTATAGGATATGTTTCAATTATTTCTTAAAAGAGACAAAAAGGATATAAAAATCATATTAACAGTCAACGTCTGAGTTCAAACTACACACCAGAATTTTTTCTGGAAGGTTCATTCTTATTAACTTGATACTCACCACAGAACTATAAATCGGATTTCATCATGGCCCCTAGCTTACAGCTAAGGAAATAGATTAAGTCACTCAAGGCACACACAGTTAGTAGTGAAGTGATGGGTTTAGCTCTGTTAAGTGAAATACTGCCTTTGAGGAATTTTTATACTAGTTGAAAGATAAGGCAAATATGCAAATAGGCACTGATACGAAAGATGAAGTGCAATAAAGAAATACTTCCTTTGCACTAGAAGTTCAGAGAAGCAAAAGAGAAGACACAGTGAAGTGATCAGGTAAGAGGTAGTTTTGGTTTGTGGTTGCTGATGTTCTTCTCTCTTTAGTTTTTTAAAATTTTTAATTATTATGGGTATATCAGAGTTATGGATATTTACAGGAAACATTATGTTTTGATATGTGCATACAATGTGTAATGATCAAATCAGGGTAATTAAAATACCCATCACCTCAAGCATTTATTATTTATTTGCACTAAGAATATCACAAGTCCACTCTTCTAATTATTTTGAAATATACAATGAATTATTGTTAACTATAGTCATCCTATTGTGCTATCAAACACTAGACCTTATTGCTTCTATGTAACCATATTTTTGTACTCATTAGCCATCCCCTCTTCTTCAATGTGGAGAAGGCAGGAATACCAATTAAGTGAGTTTAGCATAACAGATAGAAAAAAAAAAAAAAAAAACAAGAGAAAAAAAGATTTTGTCTTGGTAACGCTGTTAAGTACTGTAATGAATATCTATTCCTTTTTCTAAGTTTCTGAATAATGAGGACATTCATCAAGGTTCCCCTCTTCTTTGCCAATGATTTTAATCCATGCAATAACAACTATTTTGAGGGTCCATTCCTCCTATGAAAACACCAGGAGAAAGGTGAGAGGTGGAAACTGACGACACTACTAACTGCATAGTCCTAAAGGGAAACATTTTTCAGCCTTTACAGGGAATCTATTTTCTCTGCAAAAACTTTCTTAGACTGAATTCTCCAATGTCTTTCCTGCAATACTCCTAGGAATTGAAAGCAATTCCCTACTCCCTGGACTCATTTATTTTCTCCAGGTACTGCCTGGCAGCCATCTGTAACTGTAAACAATAGTTCCATTTGGGACAATTAAAATTGATTTTCCATTATGCTAAACTCACTTAATTGGTATTCCTGCCTTCTCCACATTGATGATTTTTTAAACATGGTGTCTGGGCAGGGGAAGGATGCCATCAGAGTCCAGACTGGTCGCCCCATATGTCTCTCCTCATTGTCCCTTCTCCACTCCCCCCAAGAACGTCTGTCTTCTCCTTCTCAAAGCACTGACTGCTAGATCCTTTCCCAAGTGTCCTCCAGGTTGGATAAAAATGTTTTCCCCAGCATCAACTAAGGGCGTTTTGAGATAAATTGACTTTATTTCATAGCTTGACATGAAGAAAGAACACCCACAAACACTTTTGCACCAATCCCTCAAATTCCCCAAAGTCTCTATTCTGAAAAAAAAAAAAAAAAAAAAAATCAAAAACAAAAAGATAAACAAGATCCCTACATATCCATTTTCTCTGGAGCCCAAAAATAAAGAAAACTATTTTATCATTGCACACACCCACACAGACTCACTGTCTTTACCCACTGTATATGGGCTCTCCAGAAACTGCATTTTATGCAGGGGAACTTTGACTCTCACACTAGAAGGTAATTTATCAATCTCTTATCTATCTATTACATTTCACTTAAAAATGATAACTGAATTTCATCTTTTTTCAAGCTTGGAAATTATCTATATCTCCTCATTCTGCTTAGCATGAGCCTCCTGCAGAAGCAAAAGTAAAACAGGCTTGCCACTGAAACTGTTGCTCTTAGACTTTCTCATGGTCACTGAATAGTCATTTCTTTTCTTTTCATTTTTTATTTTTTATTTCCAGAAACAGGGCCTCTGTCACTCAGGCTGGAGTGCAGTGGTGCACTCATATCTCACTGTAGTCTCCAATTCCTTCCTAGGTTCAAGTGATCCTCCCACCTCAAACTTCCAAAGTAGCTGGGACTTCAGGGGTGTGCCACCATGACTGGTTAATATTTTTTATTATTTTTGTGGAGACAGTGTCTCACTATGTGGCCCAGGCTTCTCTCAAAGTCCTGGCCTCAAACAATCCTCCCACCACAGCCTCCCAAAGTGCTGAGATTATAGGCATGAGCCACTGTGCCCAGCCTTGAATGGTCATTTTTAATTTTAGGCAATAGCTCCTGAGGATAAAGACTGGATATACACTGCTGATATGATACCAAGACATCCTGTTCTTCATCTTCTTACACCTATTTGGGCAAGCACTAATGCCTTTGTAGTCTCATTGAGAAATCTCCAGGATAGCTTTATTAACAGGTAGTTTACCAGTTTTGAAACTAGATTGAGAAAATCAAAGTAAATCCTTAAAAAAATCCCTGGGGCTCCCAGGTGTTCAGTCACTTTGGCATGAGATGGTGCACGTCTGGGTGTGATCATCTGGGACAAAATGCAGCTGAAGAGATGAGAGGTAACAGTCTGATGAATGCAAACACAGTCTGTAATGAGGGGTCCACTGAGTCTTAATGACAAGCAGTCACAATGTCTGTGGTGCACTCACCACTGTGCAGCAGCCTCTGTATGTGACCAGGTAGCAAATGGCTTCTGTTTATCTTTGAAGGGAGAAGGGAATAAGCTCAGGTGTGATTTTAACTTGGCATCACTGTTCAAGTACTAGAATGAATAACTGTTCCTTTTTCTAAGTTTCTAGATAATGGAGACATTAATCAAGGTTCCTTCCCCACAACTCCTATAGTCAAGGGCCAGGCATGTAAACTAAGTCAAGCTCCTTAGGCTCACTTTTTCTGGAATTTGGAAACTGAGTTGAATGAAATTAGGATGTGGGTAATCAGATTCACTCTGCTGGTGACACCCCAAGTAATTGTCTCTTGCTTTCTGCTACCTGGATTCCAAGCCTTATCTTGCTTTCTTAATTCCCTAAGGAATTATGACCACCCTAAGGGCTTGTTGCCCAGTTGGATTCCATGTGCTAACTTAGGGATTGGCGAAGTTCTGGAAAGGACCCGGGAGTAAATATTTTAGACTTTTCTGGATGTGCATTCTCAGTCACAGCTATTTCCCTCTGCCTCTGCAGTGCAAAACAGCCACAGAAAATTTGTAAACAAACGGGCATGGCTGTGTTCCAATAAACCTTATTTATGGACACTGGAATTTGAATTTCATATAATCTTTATGTCATGACATGTTATTCTTGTTCTGATTTTTTCAACTATTTGTAAGTATAAAAACTATTCTTAGCTTGTGGGCTGCACAATGATAGACAGCAGGACAGATCTGATCTGACCTCAGAGCTATATCCTTGAACTGACCCATCTTCTTCCAATAACTTCCTTTATTTTACCTAATCTTACCCAGGCCAATTTTTGTTGCCTGCCACCGAAGACTGACTATAATGTGTCTTGAATTTGTTTGTATCTAAAGGAGATTGGCTACAAGATTCCCCAACACTATTCATTCCTTATTTGTTCATTCAAGCATTCAATCTGTGTTGAGCACCTTTTATACTCAGGCGACTGTAACAGGCACTGAGAATACAGCTATAATTTAGGCTAATACAGTCCTGCCTTCCTGAGGGAGCTTTCTCTGTAACAGGCACAGACAATCCTGATGAGAGACAAAGGAAGGTATTTAAAGAATCATCTGTGGCGGTACAGAATGTTCTCTGGGGAGCTTGAATGTTCAAAAGACATGTTCTACAGAAAAAGAAAAAGTGACAAAGTTCAAGATGGTAATAATAGGGTGACCACAAACATGTAAAAGAGGACCAGAGAAGTACGACTCAAAAATAAGCTGAAACTTATTGGGGGAAAGATAGGACTATCAAAGTGGGGGTTTAAAGCTCTAGTTTGTAGAGAAGGAAGAGGAATAAGCTATTAAAATCTAAAAACCAATGTACACATGATGCACTTGATTTAAGGCAATTTTTGTTGCTTAAAAATAGAAATAAATATTACAGATGACACTGGCTTATGTTCCAAATTTTCCAGGTTTAGCTCTCTTTTTCCAAGATGACAGGTAATTAGAAAGGCAAAATCAGAGTTCTTACTTTTCAAGTCCTCACTGGTGATTCTATATTCTTCGACTCCTATGTTATTTTTGTAATCCCCTGATACTTAGATTTTAGAGGTCTGTCCTAATATTAAAAAAAAAATCTCCCCAGCTGAAAATATAAGCCTTGGCCCTGCTTGTCATGTACTCGGAGAAAATGAGTTGGGGCTGCCTTCTCTACCATGCCTTTCTAAAGTGACACTAAAGAAAAATTGTTACTAGGTTGACCCTAAGACTGTCACTTTCTAGGCTTGATTCACTTGGGTGAATGCAACTCTTCCTAGAAGACTTAGAGTCCATTATGAAGTGGCTTATCAGATTGGATCTTACTTAGTTCCTCTTTATCTTCAGGGGATACATATATCTGTAGAGGATATATACATACTTACAATACATTATTAGTTCCTCCTTATCTGCAGAGGATACATTCCAAGACCCCAGTAGACACCTGAAACCCCAGATAGTACCCATCCTATGTAGCCCTGTTAGATTCCATGTTAGGGACTGGCAAATGTGTACTATGTTTTTTCAAACTGTATGTGAATACCTAAGATGATGTTTAATTTATAAATTAGGTGCAGAGATTAATAACAACTAATCATAAAATAGAACAATTATGACAAAATGCTGTAACAAACGTTACATGAATGTGGTCTCTCTTTGGTTCTCTCTCTCGCTCTCCCAAAATATCTTATTAGACTGTACTCACCCTCTTTTCCCTGTGATTTGTTGATCTGATAACTGAGATAGTTACTAAATGATGAATAGGTGGATAAAATACACAGCGTGGTACATTGCACATCCTGGATGGGATGAAGTAGTACAGCCCAAGATTTGGCATAATATTCAGAATGTGTGCAACCTAAAACTTATTACTTCTGAAATTTTCCATGGGTCACTGAAACTTTGAAAAGTGAAACCACAGATAAGGAGAAACAACTGTCATATGGAGAGAGTTCCAAACTTCTGCCTCTTCTAGTCTTGGCTTGTCAATGCAGATGAACTTAGGAATGCCTATTTCATCAAATAGAGATGGTGCTGGACTCACAGCAAGAGCTCGAGAAACACATGGTAAATAAAAATATTTTGAGCTGACTCTAATATGACATTGATACCTTCCCAAACTTTTTATGAATGCTGAACCTCTTATTTCATTTTGTCTCCCTTAATTATCTTGCAGGAAATGCCATAGAACCATTTTTCCCAAAACAATTTTTCAATGCACTAAAATGAAAACAAACTAGCTAAAATGATGGCTAAAGACACCCTTGGGAATATATTCCAGACTCACCATGATATTGTTCATTAATGGAATTACACAGCTGTAAGAAAATCATTCATGAGTATTTAGCAGATCATATAACCAATTAACCTCATTTTTTATTATGAAATATATATTCATATGTGTGTGCTTATGCATATAATTATACACTAATATTACTCTATAAATATTTATTGATAAAAAATTCCTTGTGTTTTTAAATATAAGGTAAAATATCACTTGAAGTAGCATTAAGAAACTTAACTTTAAGGCACGGTTTGGTGCCTTCTCTCAAAAATCTCAACTATTATTTACCACTCCCTGGTTTAATCTTTATTTTCTATTTTTTCTCACATGGCTAATTATAAATCTGATTTTCACCTCTAATGGTATTTTATCACTAAACCCTAGCCCACATATTCTGGGTTTGATAGGTTCACTACAGCTATTACCTTCATCATCTTTATTCACAGAACCAATCAGCACTAAAAAATTGGCAAGTATCTGAAGAAAACTATCTAGACCAGAGCTTTCAGCACACAGACATTCAAAATGTGACTTTAGTTTTTAATTCTCCAGGTGAAAGAAACAATATTATAGATTATCTTTTTCTGCTCTCAGAAGCCATGCATTTATCCTTGGGGTAAGCATAGGGGAAGAGGATTGATTGCCCAAAGAAAAAACTCAAGGTACAGTTATCAGAACAACAGAAATAAGTGTTGAGCAAGCAAAAGCTAACCAGAACTTGTGTATATTTTCAGACCACATTAAGGCACAAAAATATGTAAACATTCTATCCTGTTTGAAATAAAACTGAGCCCCGTATTTTACAGTGCAAATTATTTAAGAGAGAAATAAAATACACTGAATTATAAAAATAAGCAGTATATTTTAAAAGCACAACAACTAGAATAATCTAGTGCTTCCTCAATCATAACTACCAATTAATAATCAACTCAGGTCTATTCACTATGTCTTGAATATCAAAAGTTAGAAGAACTATACCTGTTCTAAAATTGGACTATGCATTAAGAGAGGACTTGGCCTCAGCTTTATCTGCTGATAGGTTAATTGGTTTTAATTAGCTTGCATACCTTATCAGAACCAACATAGTTTCTTTAGCCTGCTAAATCTTTGGAGCATAGCAAATACTTTTTAGAAGTAACTTTTTCCATTAGTTACAAAATGCTATAGCTTCTCTCCTTCTCAGGACTCAGTTTGACTCCCATTTGTTCAGACTTCCATATGTGGAAACAATTCTAGAAGTTTCCAAAATATATAGTTGGTATTTACTTGTCCTAGTAGCTGTGTCTTCACCAGACACTCCGCTATGAGCCCACTGCTGTGGCTCCTCTTTCCAAGTGGTCTAGACTGGATTTTTCCCTGCCTCTTTCTCAGCCTGGTTCTCTAAGCTCAAAAGGGAAAATTCCATTTAATCCCCTTTTCTGAAATTAACAAGAGTCAATTTCTGCTGCTTAAAATAAAATATCCCTATCTGAAAAGCATTTATCCAACTAATGTTTTTTAAATGCCCACAATCTGTCAGGCATTTGTGTTTCACTGTTGGGTAAACAATAGGTCTCTGCTTGTAGAAGCTCACACAGTAGAAGACATACTTATAAAAATGGTGATATGAAGGCTGTCTGATAAAAGATGGTAGATGTGGGAGCTATGGTATGTTTCTTTAAATATGGTACGATGGTTTGAATGTTTCCTCCAAAAGCTCATGTACTGGAAACTTAATCCCTCATCTCTCACTAATGGATTAATGTTGGCTCTGCCCTCATGAGTAGATTAGTGAATTAATGAGGGTTCTGCCCTCATTCATGTTGTTATCACAGGAGAGGGTTTATTATCTGGAGAATAGATTTGTTGTAAAAATAAACTGTATCTGACTCTCTTGCTCCTGCCTTTTTGCCAAGAGCCTTATGCCCTCTGACATGTTATAACACAATAAGAAGGTCCTTATGAGGTACAGGTACTATGTTCTGAGACTTCTCAGCCTCCAGAACTGTGAGCCAAATAAACTTTTTTTCTTTATAAATTACCCATTCTGTAATTTCTTATAGCAACAGAAAACAAATTAAGACAGAAAATTCTACCAAGAAGTGGGATTGTTGGTATAACAAATACCTAGAAATGTGGAAATGGCTTTGAAACTGGATAATGGGCAGAAGCTACAGGAATTTGGAGGAGTAGGCTAGACAAAGTCTTTATTATCATGAATGGAGCATTAAGAGTGATTCGAGTGAAAGCTGGAATAAGAGAAAACTAGGGAAAGTCTGGACCTTAGAGATTACTTAAGTAGCTATGACTAGAATATTGATAGAAATATGGACAGAAAAGGCTATTCTGATAAGGTCTCAGATGGAAATGTGAAAGAAGGTGTTGGAAACTGGAATTAAGACCCCCTCCCCCACCTTCTTATTAGGTAACAAAGAACTTGGATGAACTGTGCCTGTGCCTGAGGGTTTTATAGAAGGCAAAATTTAAGAGTGATAAATTAGGATATCTGGTCAAAGAAAATAGCTAAGCTACAAACCATGCAGGCTGTTTAATGGCTATTTTTAACCACTTACAGTAAAATATAGAGGAAGGAGTTGATTTAAAGGCAGAATTTATAATTAAAAGGGAAGTAGCATGTAAAGATTTGGAAAACTAGAAGCCTGGCGATGTGGTAGAGAATGAAAGAACATGGAACCAATTGAGAAGGAAATTAATATGGATCAAAGAAAGCCAGAGGGTATTCATCAAGACATTGGGTGATAAACTTGAAAGATATTTTAGAGATCATTGAGGCTGCCTTTCCCATCACAGGCCCAGAGCTCCAAGAAGGCAGAATGGTTAGGGGGATGGGCAGCTGCCAAGGGCTGCCTCAGGTCTCTGCTCTCTGCATTTCAGCACATGTTGGCCTCTCCAGCTGTGGCTCAAATGGCCCCAGAGCTTCAGAAGGTATAAATTGTAGAAGGTGTCAGTCCTAGAAGGTATAGGTCATATGTCTTGGCAGTGTTCATGTGGCTCTAATTCTGCAGGCATGCGGAAAGTAAAAGCTGGGAATGCACAGCTTCCTCCACCGAGATTTCAAAGGATATCACAAAAGCCTAGGGGCCTAGACATAGACCATACAGTGGTTGTCACAGAAGTGGAGTTACTGCAGAGAGGACATACTCACGCCAAGCTGAGCTAAAATTTGGGATTGGAGTCAAAGCTGCCACAAAGAGCTCCCTCTAGAGCAATGCCTAGTAAAGCCACAGGGTCAGGGTCACCCTCAAGACTCAGGAATTGTAGAGCCACCAGTGTGATAACTGCAGGCAAGGGACTCAGTCTGTGAGAACTGCTACATAGGCGGAGCCCTCCAAAGTCATAGGGGTGGGGCTGCCAGAAGCTTTGTGGAGGAGGGGGTCCAAATCCCCACTGTGTCCTAGAGGCAACAGAGAGTGAAAAATCATTCTGAAGCTTCAACGAATAACATTGTTTCTCCTGTGAGATTGTTGACTTACTTGGAACCAGTTACACCTTTTTTCTTGCTTCCTTTCCCTCTTTTGGAATGTAAATGTTTATCTTCTGTCTGTCCCACCATTGTATTTTGAAAGTAGATAACTTGTTTTGATTTCACGGGTTCACAGCTGGAGGAAATTTGCCATGGGATGAATCATGCCTGAGTCACTCATATCTGATTTAAAGGAGACTCTGGACTTTGGACTTTGAGTTGATATCGGAATGGTTAAGACTGTGGGGCTATTAGGATGGAATTAATGTATTTTGCATGTAAGAAGGACATAAATTTTGGGGGCCAGAGACAGAATGCTATGGCTAAAATGTGTATTCTAAAGTTTATGTGTTGAAAATTGAATCCCTCTATTCTCATGAATGAATTAATAAACTAATGAATTAGTGAGGCTTTGCCCTCATGAATGGATTAATGTTGCTATCATGTGATTGAATTATCGTGGGAGTGCCTTTATTATAAAAAGCAACCTTGGCCGGTCGCGGTGGCTCAAGCCTGTAATGCCAGCACTTTGGGAGGCCGAGACGGGTGGATCACGAGGTCAGGAGATCGAGACCATCCTGGCGAACATGGTGAAACCCGTCTCTACTAAAAAAAAAAATACAAAAAACTAGCCAGGCGAGGTGGCAGGCGCCTGTAGTCCCAGCTACTCGGGAGGCTGAGGCGGGAGAATGGCATAAACCCGGGAGGCGGAGCTTGCAGTGAGCTGAGATCTGGCCACTGCACTCC
>NW_012118977.1:297267-312188 GCF_000951035.1 Colobus angolensis palliatus | reverse complement strand
AGAGCGAGACTCTGTCTCAAAAAAAAAAAAAAAAAAAAAAAAGCAACCTTTTTCTGGTTCTTTTGCTCTTCCTTTTCTCATCATGTGATACTCTCTGCCATGTTATGGCAAGCAAGAAGGCCCTTACCACATGCAGACACCATGCTATTGAACTTCCCAGTCTCCAAAACTGTGAGCTAAATAAACTTCTTATCGTTATAAACTACTCAGTCTGTGGTATTCTTTTATAGTAAGAGAAAGTAAACTAAGATATATATTGATAGAGGAATTACTCTAAGGTGGGGGAGTGTAATCTTAGAGCTCAGATCTATCTAAAGAGAAGGAGGCAGCTGATTGGAGAGCTGAAGCATGAATATGCTACCCAGAGGGAAGAAGAAGTACAAAGAAGCAGGAAAAAGCTTGGCAATTTCAAGGAAAGTGGTTCAGTCATCTGACCTATTAATGTGCCCTGGTCTCTCCTTACTCTCATTCTTCTCAGTCACTTGTGGTAATAAAATCCTTATGATTTTATTATATAATAAATAATAAAATAGCATGTTCCATACATTAACCTGCCTGTTTTTCACTTTGTGTCAGGTAAAAAGCTTGGCAATTTCAAGGAAAGTGGTTCAGTCATCTGACCTATTAATGTGCCCTGGTCTCTCCTTACTCTCATAATCCTCAGTCACTTGTGGTAATAAAATCCTACTCTAAAAATGATATCTTTCTCTAAAAGTATTTTACCACAAAATTTTTATTGAGTCTCAACTTTTTTTCATACATTCGAGGCTTGTTACCCAAGATAATTTTAAATCTTTCCAGAGTTGCAAACATGTCAGATATTTTGTTGATATTCTCATATATTAGGTAAATGGGTAGGTATCCTATAGAAGTGCATCCGTTGATATTCTCAGCGTCCATCCACGGGGAACAGATTTTTGTTAGTTTGGTACCAAGTGAGGCAATAATGCTATAACAATGTTGCAGCATTTTGCCCTATGAGTTGCCTTATCTCTGCATTCATTAATTAAAGCAATTAGAATGAAGAATTTTTATATATCTCGTCTGGCCTGAAAAAGCTGACAGTTCAATTGGAGTCATCGGCTAAGTCCCTAAAGTTACAAGCTTTTATAATTAGCAATTGGCCTCAGAGGATTTAACAAACAATGACAAACATGCCAACATTTCCAATCCCTTCTAACACACAGAAGTAATCATCTATAATACACCACATTAGCACCATCTACAGAGAGTGCATGTACAGAGTGGGAGATCCACTCTGTAGTGAATGATTAAAAGATAATGTTTTCAGCAGAATTGATTTGAAAAGAAGGAATAATCACCAGAGAAGTGCCAAATAGTGGGTATGCAATTTGCCTGGAATAATTCTAGAAGACAAAAGAACTGAAATATATTGCATTTGATACGATATGTAGGGAGGACTCAGGCAAATCCTGAGAAATTGTGTGTATGTGTGTGTGTGTGTGTGTGTGCGCATGTTTTCTTCTCTTGGTGGAAAGGCCACTGTCATCTCGAAAAGAGCCATTCCCTGGATTTGTTCCCACGACACTAAGAATCTGGAAAGGAGAGATATGACAGAGGAAAATAAAGAAGAAAAACATTATCTGGTCTCTCTTTTATCAGGAATTTTTAATTTTCAATAACTTTAAATTCTTTAGAACACGTGATTTTGCCAGAAATACTGATATGGGGGATTTGCTTGCTTCTGGGGAAGCAATCACATCATCCCATGTGGTTTTCCTCTGCCCAGCTTTCTAGACACCCTTTGTGATTGTAAGTAGACACAGTATAGTGACAGGGACAGTCATATACCATAGAGCAAATTACATGTATAAGTTATTACTAAGTCTATTATACACACAAAGAAGTGGGGCAGAAATTTAAACTGAGAATCCTAAGTCACATTTTAACACTCAATGGAAATCATCTAGGCACTTGGACTCACAGTTTCTTCATCTGTAAAATGGAATTTATCACACTTCAGGGTTGCCTTAGAATTAAAATGATGTTGATGAATATGCAAACAACAGAAACAACATAAACTACAATCTGTGACCACCATTATCCTTAACCACTTAGGAAACAGTAGCTATTTATTGACCAGTAGAGAAGTCTTTTAGTGTATGCTGGTTATTTGCCAAATTACCATCCATTTTCTCTGAGTTTCTCAGGACACAGAACACACAGAACATTCTGTGGGACAAAAGAAATAGTGAATTTATTAAGTAGGGCAATCATACATCTGCACGTGCATATGCACACACACACATGAGAACTGACATTTGCCCAGATTTTTCATCTTTGAATTATGCTTTTATTTTTTCCAGTTTTGCCGGCTGGTTTTGTTCTTAGACTTGGAAGAAATCAAGAGTTTCTGATACCCAAATGTCTCATTTTAATGTTAGGAAACTGAGACCTAAGGAGAGAAAACAGACTTATTTTGTGTCTTGTGTACTTTCAACTGGTATTGAAAGTCAACTAGAAGAAGGTGTTCAATTCTAAGTGTAATATTTTTAGGAGTAATATTTTCAAACAGGAATATATCCAAATACAAATGAATATAATGTTGAGGGAACTGGACATAATTCCTTATAAGAGTTGTTGTTGTTATATGACTTATTGACTTTATTGTGGCAGTCACTGAGATGAGAGCTTTAATACATTTCACCCTCTACTCTCTGCAAGAGTGGGATGTTAGCTCTACACTTAGGATTTTATAGATAAGGATAGTGAAGCTTAGCAAGGTGACATAGCTAAGTGAAATTTGTATGCAGCAGGCAGCAGGGCCAGAATTTCAGTACAGTTTTGATTGACTCCAAAGCCAATTTTTTTTACAAAGTGAAAAAGCACCATTATGGCCGGGCGCGGTGGCTCAAGCCTGTAATCCCAGCACTTTGGGAGGCCGAAACAGGCGGATCACGAGGTCAGGAGATCGAGACCATCCTGGCTAACACGGTGAAACCCCGTCTCTACTAAAAAAAAAATAAAAATACAAAAATCTAGCCGGGCGAGGTGGCAGGCGCCTGTAGTCCCAACTACTCAGGAGGCTGAGGCAGGAGAATGGCGGGAACCCAGGAGGCGGAGCTTGCAGTGAGCTGAGATCTGGCCACTGCACTCCAGCTTGGGTGATAGAGCGAGACTCCGTCTCAACAAAAAAAAAAAAAAAAAGAAAAGAAAAAGAACAATTATGTGCAGCAAGTTCATTTGATACAGTAAGTGCATAGGATAGAAAGCTCAACTTGAGGTTTTATATGAGGTCCCTTATGCTCTTATGACTGTGGGACAGCAGAACCTGGATTTTCTGACACCCAGTTCTAAACTGTTTCCAATTATTTATTTCCATTGCATTGCGCAGTGCCTCAAACATAGTGCCTTGTGTCAATCAGTCAACCTGTAATTGCAAAAGTTGTTCAAATTGGTCAACTATGAAATATATACTTCCTACAAAGAAAATGGTTATAAAAGACCTATAGGAATCATGGTAAATTGTGCAGCAAGAAATAAGTACCATAATAGGTAGCTTAGTGTAATAGATAAGAAGTCAAGTCCTGTGTTAGAATTCTAGATGAATCAGCTGCAATCTGTGTGATCTTAAACACATAGCTTAACCTCTCCAAACCTCAGCTGTCCTATAATATAAGCTGATAAAACTAGTGCCAAACTCAGATGGCTATTGTCCACTAAATGACATGATCAAAGCGTAGAGTCTGACTCAAGTAGTGAATAAATGGCAGCCTTAATCATGCCATGCCTTCATGACACTGGCAAAATAAATTCTTAAAAAGCAGAAGTTGTAAGTGTTACTCAAGAATTTCAGAAACATCTGCTTTGCTGATCTTAATAAGAATATCCAAATTCCACTTTTGTGCCATGTTCAAAAGGGTGAGTTTTGATAAATTATTTGAATCATTTTCATCAAAGGCAAAAACTTCAGCCTCTGAAATGAGGATAATGATATTATCTACTTTATGGGCTTGTTTTAGAATCAAAAGAAGTAGTGCATGCAACATGCTTAGAAAGTATCTGGCATTATATTTTAGGTACTTAATAAAAAATAATGAAGTCAACACTCTATACACTCTATATAGTCAATAAAGGTCAGCTGTTACATTAGTTATCTTTTTACTTCATTGATACTGTGAAACAAAAGCCTAAAATCCTCAGTGTCTTGCATAGATGAACATTTCTTCTCACCCTCCCAGATTTTCAGCTTGACTGATTTGGTTGAGGCAGGTTGCTCAACGGGACAACTGCTTCACGAAGTGGGATGTCTGGATTCGGAAGTAGGCTACAGGTTGGTCTTGAGTCTGTACCAAGTATTTCTCATCCTCCTTGTATCCCCAGTGCATGTCTGTCGCATGGTGAATGTCAGGAGAGTAGGCTTCAGCTAAAGTATGTCTCTGCTCTAGTCATGATTGATAAGGGTTCACTGACCAAAATAAGTCATATGGCTCAACCATGTCAGCAGGAAGTGAAGTATATCTGCCCAAAAGGCTGAGGGATGTGAGAAGATTTGACAACAACAATCCAATCCATCACAGTTGGATTCCAAGTGTTCATGAGCTAGATAAACAAATTTAATCAGTATCATCCAATATCAGATGAAGTTCCCTCCAGGCCTCTGGACAACAAAACCATTAGGAATGGAGATGACTGGATAAGGTCAGGTTAAATTCTCCTTCAAGATCTTTCCCTGCAGACCAAGTTGAAGAAACTGGCCCTCTGGCAGAAAAACTGAATTTGGAATTCCAAGTAAAGAAAGCTACAGCTTAGGGCAATGCATCGTGAAGCAAATACCGACTCTGAATTCTTATCTTCATTGAAGGGGATGACACCTCTAATAAATCTCAAACAAAAATAATTTTCTTCCAAATTTGATGATGGTTGATATACGAATAGAATGCATTTGATGCAATAGACTATTTTATATACAGTGAACCAAAAGGAAGCTAAAAACCAAAGAGACAAGAGCTTTTATGAGCTTCATAGTGAATTCAAGAAGATACCTTAACCTGGTATGTCTAAAAAATTCATAAAAATAGCTCATAAGTAATAACGTAGAGTTAAAGACAAAAGGATGCTACGGTGGAGGATAATTAGAAAGTATGGTGTCCATGCCTGTAATCCCAGCACTTTGGGAGGCCGAGGCAGGCAGATCACGAGGTCAGGAGATCGAGAGCATCCTGGCTCTCGATAAAACCCCATCTCTACTAAAAATACAAAAAAATTAGCCAGGCGTGGTGGTGGGTGCCTGTAGTCCCAGCTACTCAGGAGGCTGAGGCAGGAGAATGGTGTGAACCCGGGAGGCAGAGCTTGCAGTGAGCCGAGATTGCACCACTACACTCCAGCCTGGGTGAGAGAGCGAGACTCCATCTCAAAAAAAAAAAAAAAAAAAGAAAGAAAGAAAGAAAGAATGGTGTCTAGGCCAGCTCTACAATTAAACTGTGAGGTTTTTGCTGGATCACTGCTTTTTCCACTTCAACAGTTTTATCTTGGGAGTGGTTCAAGAGCTGAACTT
This sequence comes from Colobus angolensis palliatus, assembly GCF_000951035.1. NCBI lineage: Eukaryota > Metazoa > Chordata > Mammalia > Primates > Cercopithecidae > Colobus > Colobus angolensis. The sequence goes on along the minus strand of NW_012118977.1, from coordinate 306,670 downwards.
TAAGTGCCAACTCTGCCTTTATACTCTGTAATCTGGAAGCATTTTCATCTTCTGTGACCCAGTTTCCTCATCTGAAAATAAGTACCTACTCAGAGAATTTTGTGAGAATAAACATGTAAAGCATTTACAATAGAGCCTACCAGAAAGTAATCTCCAAATAAACACTAGCTTTTATTGATGTTGGCAGCATTATCATCATTAAGGATTATAAATGGATTTACTCTATCAGGGATCTCTAGATTACAGCATTTGATGGTTTTGTAAAGGTCTGCAACTTCATTGACCATCAGGAAGCAGTATCTGTGCCATCTCCCGTTAAAACTGGGTGGGCCTTTGAGACTATCCAGAGGAACAGAATGCTGTGGAAACTCCATGTGTCTCCCAAGGCTAGGTTAGGAAAGGCCTGAATCTTCTGCTGGTTTCTGCTGGGACACTTTCTGGGTGCCTGCAAGTGCCATAAAAGAAGCCCAGGGATTTTGAAGCCACCATGCAGAAAGACTACGTATGGGAAGTTAGAGATATCCAAGGTATCCCAGTTTGTCCCATCCAGACACAGACATGGAGCAAAGAAGCCTTTGAGATCTCCAGTCCCAGCCACCAAGTGATTGCAACTACATGGCAAAATCTGAGCGAGAACTGCCTAGCAGAGCCTAGTCAACTCCCAGATTTAGGGCAAAATCAGCAATTTTTAGTGTTACCATTATTTGTTATATAGCAATAAATAACCAGATTGCAGCAATTCTGCACAGGTGACTCTGCATCCACCCCAGTGGAAGGAGGCAGCCAAGGACAACAGAAAGTGGAGGGCTCTGGCCTCACCTGCTTTAAGTTTATCAGAACAGTTCTCTTTTACAGATTGAAATTTTATATACATTTTTATATGGGGCAAAAAAATTTTTATAGCTAAAAGGAAATGTTTGAAACCACTGAACTAGGTGATGTCTCAGATGCCTTCTAGAGCCACAGTTTCATAAAGAAGTTTATGTTAAAAACACTGAGAATCTACTGCTAGCTACACACACTGATCAAGTGCTTTAGGTACAATGAATCTTTAAATCCTCATCATGTCCCATCAACCTAATATCAACCAAATGTGAAATAGCAGAGTCAGGATTCAACCCTAGGGAGTCTGGCCTCAGAGCTCACACTCCTAACTAGAATACAAGAGCTAAACTAAGCTATTTTGCTGAACAAAAAACAATTTTCATGCTCTCAAGGACAGTTATGAATGAGGGTCCAGTCTACTTGTAAGTTGAGTGTCAGCCACATGGCACAATCGGCTTTTAAACCATTGCCCAACACAAATTATGTCCCCAACTCTAAACCCTGTAGGGTAAATGCATTGCAGGCTATTGCCCCTTGGGAGAGGTCATTAAGTCACTTTCATATATTAACTCCTCTAGTGGACAATTATCTGTGAGGACTTGGATAATAATTTTAAAAAGGCAGGCAAAGTTTACTTGTCGGAAAGGCTAGGGAAATATTTTCTCTGAGCAAGCTATAGAACCCCAACAGGCTATTTTTGTATATACTTGAAGAGAGGATACTTCTTTTGTGTAGAAGAAACTAGATGATGAGGAAATCTGGGACTAACAGAATTAGAAAAGTTCTTTGAACAAAATTTCCTTATTGATTGTTTTCAAAAGATTGGACTTCCTGGAAGAAGAATCAATAATACAATTATTATTGATTGTTAGTAACATCTGTTGAGCTCCCATCATGTCCCACAATTTTAAATATATGATCTTTAATCTTTACAGTCACCCTATGATATGGGCATTAGTATTTGCATTATGCACAAGAGGAAACTGAGGATCAGAAAAGTTAAACCTTTGCCCAGGCTACAGAGCTAACAAATGGTGAAGACAGAACTTAAATTCAAGATTCAATGACTGATTTCAAATTTATGCTCTTTCCTTAGACACCAAGAGTGAGATTATCTCTATGTAATTATACAAATGAGGCTCACGTATATGCCCAAAACACCCAACTCTCCTATCTCTTCTTACTAAAGGGAACAAAATAATTACATAAAAAAGAACATGCAGACATTCTTTGCAAAGTGGAAGTGCTAACATGTAATCTGTAAGAAAACATAAATCTGAGAGAAAAAAAAAATAACTTGAGCCAAGCACTGAAACCTCCCATGTTGGTAGAGACTGTAGTAAATCTAGAGAATTTTAGGATCAAAACCAGTTGGTTTTGATCATGGAAGGAGGGATTCATGGAACATAATGGGTGGGCTGATATTCCATAAGAGAACTATATGTGGTTTCCAAACCCCATGGGAAATGTTGCCACTTTTAGTTATGGCCTCATGTGACAGCTTGGCTATGATTTGGTCACCTCTAAAGCATCTCACTGCTTATTTATTGAGGTGACATAAATTGTACGTTTACACATGACTGAAAGTAGCTCACATCCCTATCCAGGGCTCTCAGACTTTCAAAGCCTGGCCCTAATCATGATGACCACTTCATGACCAAGAGAGCCACTTCATGACAATGCTAGACATGGCTACAAGTTCTAAAGAACCTGATGACCTTCTCTAGTGGCTGGTAAATCTTAAATGGACAAAGCAAAGGCCAGAATTTCTATTCCTAGATTTTTCTATATTATCTATGAGAAAAGATGTATTAGTATTGATTATATTTTTAATCTTTAATTTTTATTTTTCAGTACTTTAAAAACTACATAAAAGTTGCAAAAATACAGAAAACTTCATATATCCTTTCACCAATTAACATTTTGTCACTTTTTTTTAACACATTCTCCTTCTCTCTGTGTCTCTTTCCGAGTGTGTGTGGGTATAATCACACACACATACATCTATATCTATATATTTTTATATCTATAATTATATTTTTCTTAATTCAATGCAGTTGCTTCTCTTTATCCCTTTATATTTCAGTATATTTTTCTTGGAAACAAGGGCATTCTATTACATAACTGCAGTAAAGTTACTAAATCAGAAACTTCAACAGTGACACTCCATGTTAATCTACGTCCATGTTACAAATATTTTATTTGTCCCAATAATGCAATGATGTACTTCTTAGCATTTTTTTTTTCATTATAAGATCTAATCCAGAACTATGTTTAGCTTTTAGATGTCATGCCTCTTCAGTCTCTTTCACTCAGGAAAAGTTCCTCAGCTTGTCATTTTTAAAAAATATATATAGACTCATGTCTAAAACAATCATTTGTGCCTCATTTTGACTTTGTTTTAGTGTTTTCTGATGATAAGATTACAATTAAGCATTCCTGACCAGAGTAATATGCAGGTATGCTCAGCATATCATGTCCAGAGGCTCACAGTGTCCAGTTGTCCCCACTGATAATGATAACTGAGTCAAGATGTTGTTGGGTTTCTTCACTAGGTAGATGATGTTTTACTCATGCAATGAATACATGGTCTATGGAGAGATACTTTAGTAGTGCTCACTTTTGAGTACAAGATTAAAGGTCACACCACCTCCCCACAATATACACATCAGCTGCTTACAGGTCTCTGCCCAGAAGCTACAACATTCTACTACTGATAAGAGGGATGCAAGATGAGTTTCATGGATAAAATATTGGGCATCACTTGATAGAAGAAAAAGGTGGCCATAAAAAAATGTTTTATACTTTATCTCTGGACAACCAGACATAGACCCATTTTTCTCAGCTCTTCCTCATTAAGCAGAGCTATAAACCCTGGGAGAGGTGCAATCAAATAACTTTAAAGGGTGATAAAAGAAGGTGATCTGTTTTGGGAACCAAAAGGCAGGGACCTGAAGGGCAAGCTACTTGGGTCCCCCTATGCAGCAGAAGGTGACCCAGGCTCAGTATTTCTAGACTCACAACCTAGCAACAGAAGACATTCAAGGTAGGTTTATTCTTTCCTCATGCAGGAATCCCTCTGACAACATCAAGTGAAACTAACATCTGTCAAGGAAGACCTACTGGGAGTTACATCAGAAAAGAGCAGTCAGGAGAGGGACTTTTTCTCCCTGCTGGCCCTGAGTTTCTTTTTTTCTCTTGAGAGATTCTGAGATGGGCAGGGAAGGCCAAACCAGTAAGAGAGACCCAGCTGTACAAGAGTTTGGTCCAGGAAGCCTCTTTGTCACCACGGGTCTAAGCCTTTTCTCCCCAAACCAGGGACACTGAGAAGGGTGAGTGAGAGGCCTGACAATAGCAAGGAGCCTGGCCCCTTTGTCCCTGAGCCTCTTTCAACTTCTTTGTCCCTGCAGGCCCATGACTCTTCTATTTCTTTGCTCCATTACCTATAGAAACCAAGGTTTGAGGAGAAATAGGAAGGTATCATAACAGTGCTCCTCCACCAAGCAGGCTGACCTGGGAAACTGCTCTTCTCCTGTCTCAGGTAGCACCATCAGGAACCCATGGGAACCTGAGCAGCAACTTATAAACAAAGCCAGCAAAAATAGCTCTGCAAAGACTCCAGAAATTAAACTGCCATTGGAATGGCAGTCCACAGAAGCAGGCCAACACCCACATGCCAAATTTTAACAGTGGCTACCTCCTGCTAAAATAAAACATACATATAAGACACAGCGCCTCCCAACACAATAAATAAAATGTCGAGAATACAAGCAAAAATCACCTGTCATACTAAGAACCAAGAAAATCACAACTTGATTGAGAAAAGATAACCAACTGATGCCGGTACAAAACAAATCAGACGTTGGAATTATTTGACCAAGGTTTTAAAATAGCCATCATAAAAATGATTCAACAATTATGAGTTCTCTTGGACAAATGAACAAATTGCAAACTTTCATCAAGGGAAATAATGTTATAAAAAAGAACCCAATGAAAACAATATTGCTTAAGATTACAATGATAACAATAAAAATACTGACTGGATGGGCTCAAGAGTAGAGATGACAGAGATTAGAATCTGTAAACTAGAGGACACATCAGTAGAACTTACCTAATGTAAAAACAAACAACAGACTGAAAAAAATGAACACAGCTTCAGTCACCCGTGTAATAACAAAAGATTCAATATTTGTATTATCAGAATCCCAGAAGGAGAAGAGAAAGGAAGTGAAGCTAAAGGGTATTAGAAGAAATAATGGCTGGACACTTTCCAAATTTGACAGACACAATCCTATAGACTAAAGAAGCTGAACTAATCTCCAAAAGGATATATCTAAAGAAACATGTCAAGACATATCACAATTAAACTTCAGAAAACTAATAAAGGAAGTATGTTGAAAGCAAAGAGAAATGATGCAACCTGTAGGGAGTATCAATTTACTTGACATATATTTCTCATTGAAACCACTCAGGCTAGAAGGACAACACTTTTCAAATTCTGAAAGAAGATAACTGCTCATATTGTAAATTCTAAATCCAGTGCAACTACCCTACAAGGAAAAAGGAGACATGGAAACCTTCTAAGATAAATAATAATAATAATGTACTTCCAGTATATCTCTGAAAGAGAGCTCTTTAAATAGAAAGGAAATGGCAAAAGAAGGAATCTTGGAACGTCAGGAAATAAGTAACAACAAAGTAGAAATACGGGCACATAAAATAGTCTATCATTTTTCTCATAAGTTTCTAAATCACATTTGTTGACTGAGACAAAATTATAACACCATCTGACACCCAAGATAATGATATTTAAAGCGGAGAAAAGAAAGGGATCTAAATGGAAGGTTTCCAAGTTTCACAAAAATAATAAAATATGGACTTTAGTAGACTATTAAAGGTCATGTACATACATTTTAATACCGAGAACAACTATTATGAAAAATACAGATACACTCACAAACACTATAAATAAATCAAGATGTAATCCTAAAAAATGTTCAAGTAACACAGAGGATGACATAAAAGAAGCAAAAGAGCAAGTACCAGAGAAAACAATATAAATTCATAATAAAAGGGCAGAATAAAGCACTAATATATTAATTATCTGAAATTTAAATCGTCTAAATATGCCAACCAAAAGACAGAGCTTAGTAAAGTGGATAAAAAATATGACCCACTTATATGCTTCTTAAAAAAATGGAAACTCACTTCAAATTCAACTTACTAGTTAGGTTGAAAGTAAACAAGATGCAAAAAGATATACCATGTAAACATTATTTTTTAAAAGCAGCAAGAGTGGCTATATTAATATTTGATAAAATAGACTTCAGAGCAAAGACAATTACTAGAGACACAGAAAAATGTTACAATAATAAGGGGAAAAAAAGGATCAATCAACCAGGAAACATTACGATCTTAAATGTGTATGCACTAAAACACAAAACCTCAGAAATACATGAAACAAATACCACTGGAACTGAAAAAGAATAATAGACAAATCCACAATTACACTTGAAGAGTTCAACATTCCCTGTTCGGTATTAAACAACTAGACAGAATTCAGCAAGAATATAAACAATATGAACAATATAGTCAACCAAAAACATCCAATTGACATATATAGAACACTCCACCCAATAGGAGAAACACACATTTTTTTCCCAAGTGCTAATAAAACATTCACCATGATAGAACATGTTTGTCATAAACATACTTCATCAAATTTAAAAGAAATAAAATCATGCAGAATGCTCTAGAACAGCAACAAAATCAAACAGAAAAATCGACAACAAAAAGGAAACAGGAAAATCTCTCAATGTGTAGAAATTAAACAATACACTTATAAATAATGAATTAAAGAAGATTCTCAAAGAAAAAATATCATGGAAGTGAATGAAAACAAATGACATATCAAAATTTGTGGGATGCAGCTAAAGCCCAGCTGAGAGGGATATTTATATGATTAAATGACTACATTAAAATGAGGAAAGTTGTCAAAATAATACTCTGAGTTGCTACCTCAAGAAATGGGAAAAGGAAGAACAGAATAAACCCAAAGCAAACATAAGAAATATTAAGAGCAGAAATCAAATAAGCTGAAAATAAAGATCTATAGGAAAAAAATTAATGAAATAAAAAGTTGACTCCTAAAAAATATAAAATAGAATTATCACAAAACTCATATAGAAAAGACACACCAAATCACCAATATCAATAATTTAATATATTGCTATAGATTCGGCAGTCATTAAAAGATAGGTGAATGGAACCAACCAACAACTTCATACTCATAAATACAGCAACTGAAAAGAAACACACCAATTCCTTGAAAGTCATAGACTGCCTAAACTCAATCAAGATTAAGTAGACAAACTGAACAGTTATATAACTATCAAATAAATTAAATATGCAATTAAAAACCACAAAAAACTAAACTTTCAGGCACAGATGACTTCATGGGGGAAATTCTACCAAAGATATACATAAGAATTAATACCAATTTTGTCTGTTTTAGAAAGTGGAAGACAGGGAAGCACTCCCCACCTCATTTTATGAAAGCTAGTTTTACTCTGATACTAAAACCCAGCAAAGACAGTATGCAAAACAATAACCACAGACCAATCTCTCTTACTAGTTTACATAAAAAATCCTCAGTACATATTTGTAAATGAAATTTAACAATATATAAAAAGAATTCTATACCATGACTATGTGGGATTCCTTGTAGGTATGCAAGGCTGGCTCAGCTTTAAAAAATCAATCAATGCAATCTACCATATCAATAATCCACAGAAGAAAAACCATATGATTTCATTGTCACTCCTTGGTGCCTGGGTCCTTGCCAGGTAAAACAGGGCAACTCAAGAGACTTGCTGGAAAAGGGCATGTTCTCTTATATATGTACCAGAATCTGTGAAATGCTGCTTCTCCTTCAGGCATTTATTATATACTTACCATGTGCTAAGCACCATATCCAGTGTTTCCACGCTTCATCTTATTTAATCCTTCCTACTGTCTTTTCAAATGAAGAAAACAATTCAAAGAGGAGAAAATGATTTGCCTAAGGACATACAGCTGTTGTGTAGAGGCGCTGGCTTCCAACTCCAACTGCCACATGAATCATAAGCTAACACATCATCTGGTAAGTTTAAAAGCTGAAAGGACATGTAGAGTTTAAGAGGCCCACCTCCCTTACCTTGTCTATGAGACGCGGAAGCAAAGTCCCATGGCTTCCTTCCTGGGAGCCCAGGGCAATGCCATACACCCAGAATGAACAAATATTTTATGCAAATTACAAACCAGAGGGACTTACTTTTAAAGGCCAATGTCCTAATAATCTCACTATATATTTCCCATCTAAATCATTTTCTTTAATATTTTATTATGCAAATAGAACCATAAGAACTAGATAACTTGAAAAATATAAAATAATCCATCCGTTGAGAGCTCCAACAAACAGCTAACAAATCATCTCTCTTTTTTAATGTTTATTTTCGCTCATGATTTACCTAGCTGTACCATTTTTATAAAAATTTTTGCTCATTTGATACATTTTAATTGAATACCTATTATAAGCAAATAATTTGCTGGACTTTGGGAATATAATAAAAAGCAAAAATAGATAACCTCTACCCTCATGAAGCTTAGTGATAAATAGATTTTTACTATTGTATTATAGAAATGTTTTTATTTGTATACATGATTAATTTTGAAGCATCAAAACATATTCCATTCAGGTAAAACAATTTTCTTACTTATTTGTAATGTAAAATATTTTAATTATTTTCAGATATTTTCTATTTTAGATCATACAAGTTTTTGCTTGTTTTTCTTTTGTTTTAGATTATTTATTTACCTTAGACTCCAAGGAGTAAGGCTGTGGAATTTCAAGACTATCAGTATCTTTATGGCATTTACATATATTGCCAAGTTTATTTCTGAAATACTTGTTCATACTTCACACAGCTACCAGAAAGATACATCGAGTCTTATAATATCTGTAGCAACTTTTGGTAGTTTTGAAATTTTTCAAAACTTTTTTAACAGTACTTTTTAAAACATAAACAAAAATAGATCATCTAATAGATCCTCATGTATAAGACATTCAACTTCTCCAATGATTAATAGCAGTTTTTTTTAAATTTATACATATATTTTTTTTATTATACTTTAAGTTCTAGGGTACATGTGCACAACGTGTAGGTTTACGTATGTATACATGTGCCATGTTGCTGTGCTGCACCCATCAACTCGTCATTTACATCAGTTATAACTCCCAACACAATCCCTCCCCTTTCCCCCCTCCCCATAATAGGCCCGGTGTGTGATGTTCCCCTTCCCATGTCCAAGTGTCTCATTGTTCAATTCCCACCTATGAGTGAGAACATGCAGTGTTTGATTTTCTGTTCTTGTGATAGTTTGCTGAGAATGATGGGTTTCAGCTGCACCCATGTCCCTACAAAGGACACGAACTCATCCTTTTTTATGGCTGCATAGTACTCCATGGTGTATGTGTGCCACATTTTCTTAATCCAGTCTGTCACTGATGGACATTTGGGTTGATTCCAAGTCTTTGCTA